>NC_134489.1:100300585-100623085 GCF_040206685.1 Ascaphus truei
AGAACAAGGGATACATACGTGTGCAGTGCAGCTTTGACTAAAGAGCAAGGGATACATACGTGTGCAGTGCAGAAAGGACAGTTACATCTACCAGTTATTTGCATTGAAGATGGAGGATAGAGCACAGCTCAAATCTTTTGTTGTTGTTGTTCAATCTCTTCACGTCCAGGAGTCGCAAGCACATTAAACATTCTTATCACATGATGGGTACCTGTAGCTGTAACGTTTTACACACTCCTCCCTTCTACAGGGCTAAAGCCGCACCAGTGCGAGGAGTGCGACTACTGCACGAACCGCGCTGACGCGCTTCGTGTTCACCGGGAGACGCGTCATCGGGAGGTTCGCTCTTTCATCTGTGAGCAGTGTGGCAAGGCCTTTAAAACTCGCTTCCTGCTGAAAACGCACCTGAAGAAGCACAGCGAGGAGAAGCCATACGTCTGCTCCGTGTGCCAGCGCGGCTTCCGTTGGCCGGCCGGCCTGCGCCACCACTACCTCACCCACACTAACCAGCATCCCTTCTTCTGCCGCTACTGTTCCTACCGGGCCAAACAAAAGTTCCAAGTGGTCAAGCACATACAGCGGCACCATGCCGATATTCCGGACACGACAGAAGGGGTGGGGAAGGAGCCTTTCTCCTTCTCTGTCCACCCACAGGTTCCTGGGGATGTAGCTCTCCATCAAACACAAGAAGGTGGAACAGCTCCCCAAGCTTAGCCAACAAAGGGGTGTCATGAACTCCAGCAAAGTGTTCCCTTTATCTGTGTGAGCTTCCAGCTCCAAGAGATAAGTGAGGGCGTTTTTTAAATTTTTGTGATGCTTTTAATCAGTACTTTGGAAGAAGAAAAATCCGTTCTGCGGTTGTCTACAGAAAGGTAGATTCACAGTGTTATAAACCGTGTAAGTCGTTTTACGGATTAAACGTTTATTGAGTGGGCTCAAAGAAAGAACCTCTAACCCAAGAGTGGCCAACTCCGGTCCTCAAGGGCCACCAGCAGGTCAGGTTTTCAGGATATCCAGGCTTCAGCACAGGTGGCTCAATTAGTGGCTCAGTCAGAATGATAGAGCCACCTGTGCTGAAGCAGGGATATCTTGAAGACCTGTTGGTGGCCCTTGGAGACTGCAGTTGGCCACCCCTGGTCTAACCAATCATTTCTGCCAGTCTCACCTTTAAGGACAGGACAGCAGTGTGTAGCAGCGTTTACAATAGGTCAGCGAAGTCTCGCTCACTAGCAGACTTGGCATTAATGACCTCAACGAAATCTGTCATTCAAGTCAGAATCATTGTAGTGAAACATCTGTTTTTTGAACAAGAACATCGACATTGTGGATCCTGTGTTTAAGATAACAAGATAACCAACACGTTACTGGACTAGCTAAGAATATCTTTTCTTATCAGAAGCAGTATTTTAGCATAAGTAACTTGTTTCTCCACCCCACCCCCCAACTTAATGTTAGTGTAAGCTGCACTATGAGAATTTCCATGAATTTCCAGGTGTCTAAGAAACTATTGACTTAAGAAACAATCTTCTTTCAGTTTTGCTCAGACTTGAACTATACACTTTTTGGTCCAGACATTTGGCATCAACATTGAGCACTTGTAACAGTTTGGCTGGCCAGTAAACACCACCGACTTGATTTAAGAGGAGCCATTTCACCATTCATGAGATTTGTATATAAGGTATGTATAGTTTAATCTGACTCTTTAATGCTCAAAGTTGTGCACAGAGCAAAGAGTTCTCGTTTTTAGGTGCTGTGTTTCCCATAGGCCTTGTTAATAACCGTGTATTTTACCATGTGGATGTGTAAACTAAGGAGCCTGGGACCTCCGTGTGCATCAACTTTCTCCTGAACACAATACATGTTCCTTCTTATTCCGTGTCATTTGTCAGTAATTAAGAAAATGCCTTTCTGATAAACATGGTATGTATTCTCCGTGAGTCATGTTGACCATGGTTGACGGCGTTACAAACTCACACACGCTGAGTGCTCCAGTTTCTCATTATTAGCCCAAATTAGAGTAGGAAATAGCAGATCTCAGAAGAATTTGCTGAAACACCAGCCATGTATAAGCCTCGAGTGTTCTCAACACCGACGCAGGGCCGAACTTTCCCCTAAGCCAGGGGTGGCCAACTCCCAGTTTTCAAGGGTCGGCAACAGGTCAGGTTTTCAGGATATCTGTTTCAGCACAGGTGGCTCAATCAGTGACTGAGTCAAAGACTGTGCTGAAGCAGGGATATCCATAAAAGCTGGCCTGTTGGTGGCCTTTAAAGACTGAGTTTGAGACCCCTGGCCTAAGCTGTTGCTTCATTAGCTTTTGCGTAGGTCCGGCACTGCACTGACAAAACAACCAGTTCCATTTAATTAGACCAGGGGTGCGCAAACTTAATTTGCTGCGTCCCCCCTGCCTGCTCTCCTCTGTCGGTGCGCCCCCCTCCCTTACCTCGTGTGGCGTCATATGACGTGTAGAAGATCGGGCACCCGGATTTCAAAAATAGAAAATATTTATTACAGCATCCACAACGTTTCGACCTAATAGGTTTTTGTCAAGTGCAAAAAAGTGGCAGCCACTATTAAGTCGAAATGTTGTATGTGCTGTAATAAATATTTTCTATTTTTGAAATCCGTGTGCCCTATCTTCTATTTTCTTTGTATGCCCTTGGATTGGACGCAGCCGATCGTACATGGATAGGAGCACCGGTAACTGTATCAATTCCTTTATTATATATTGGTGTGCAGCATTTATTTCTTGTCGCGTCATATGACGTGTCACATCACGTGACCCGCGGTGTCATTTGACGGCACGTTACGTGGCAACCGTGACGTCACATGAACCCGTGATGTCATTTGACGCCGCGTTGCCATGGTCACGCGTCCTGAAGCCGGCTGAACCTCGGTAAGTATAGGTTGCCGAGGCCTCGCGCGGTGGTCCCCCGGCATTCAATTTAAATGGCTTAGGGAAGAGCGCGGGACCTCTGCAACCGCCTCCTGTTAAGTCCTGCAGTATTCTTATGTTTTGGGTAAATATCGTCTTAAAAACATTTTGTTTGCAGGAATTCCCATTGTTATTTGTATTATTATTGTGTAATTCCATGGTCACTGCCAGTGTGTGCCGCATTCTTTGTGGTTTCATTGTTCCAGTGACAGGACGCCGTGGGCTGGTTTTCTTGTGGCTTCATTCTGCCATTTATGTGGAAAGAATCGGGTTGTAGCGGCATAGAACATTAGAACATAGAACATAGAACATTAGAACATAGAACATTAGAACATAGAACATTTGGTCGCAGATGTTTTTCCGCAACAAAATTTCCGCCGGCGTTTAGCTGCTACTGGCTGCGCAGCAAGGACATCTCTCCCCCGGTCGCTTCGCCACCAAGGTAAGTCCCTGCCCTTACCCTAATCTTAATGCTACCCTCTACCCTAAAAATCTAAACGCCTTACCCCTAAAACCAGGGCCTCTGACGGGGGTGGGGGGACGGACAGCTGGGACTCCTGTCCTGAATCGACATGCTGGCAAACCCTGCAAAACAAGCCTCCTGGAAGGTGTCCTTGGAGGTGCCTGTCAAGGCACCATGCTGTAAACCGGTGGAAGGGAGGGTCCCCTGACAGGCACCTCCGTAGGCACTCCACAGGCCTCTAACAGGCCCCCTCAATTTTCCGGGGCAGCAGATAGGCAGTGGGTACACTAGGATCCTCTCTTCTTATCTCGCTGTTTCCCCTCTCCTTTCCCCCCTCTCTCTCCTTTCTTCCCCCCTCCCCATCCCCCCCCCCTTTCCTTCCCCCCCACCTCTCTCACCGAAGCTCATAACTACCTGCCCCCAGGCCCTCATCTCCTACCCTCCCATTCCCATATCTCGTTCTCCTGCCCCCTCCCCCCCCCCCCCCGTCACGGACCAACAGTATGCTGTGGCGGGGAGATGGGGTGATTAACGAGGAGGCCTGCACCTTTAATTTGTTCTGGGCCCCAAAATTTCTGTTGGGGGCCCCGCCAAAGATCCCTTATCCTAAGACCCTGCCCTAAAAACCTAACCCCTTACCCAAAAACTCCTATCCTTAACCCAGTACCCTAACCGCTAAATTAACCCTTTAATTAACTTACCTTGGCGAAGCAGCCAGCAGAGACGTAGTCGCAGGGAGACGGGCGCGATCAAATCTCCGATTCCGGGTAGTAGCCCCCGCTGACCCTGCATGTATCGCATATACTGTAATAGTTATGCTTTGCAAAGCCATTAAACACATAAATTATGTAGTGAGCTTGCAAGTGGCGGAGAGAGAGATATATACATATATATATATCAAAGTGTTTCCCCGTTCCTGCAATTTTAATACAGGTTGGTAAGTAAAAGTCCCTCTAAGTGGGTCGAAAAGATCAAGTGAGGATAGGATAGAAAGAGGTGCCATCAATTATGCTGGTTTTCCTAGGTTTGATAAATGACTTGGCTTGGAGGCAATACCTTTCCTGATGCGCTTCAATCCCTTCTACAATGGTGTATTACAGGTAAAGCTGGCTGCTTTTGTGAGATGGGAAGCACAGTGGTATTATGAAGGCAAGAAAAGACAATAGTGGAATGGGATGGCAGCATCATATACTTTATTAAATTAGTGTCATATCATATGGCAGATTCAAAAGACATTCGAGTTGAATCATACTTTTAATTATAGTTTCAGTGACATAAACATCTTAATTGAATTTCTCCTCCAATTTGTAGGGTTACAGGCAGGTCATAACCATTGATAAGAAGTGTTGCTAAATAAAGTAAGTGCGGTGGGGTGTAATGAGTTAGCAATTAGTTACATTAAATAACGGCTTGGTCTGTTAAACAAGAGTGGTCTATAATTCAAAAGACAAACGGGAATACTTAGGAAGTAGGGTGCTTGTTTTTAATTGCAGAAGCAGCAGTAGGACACGATAAGCTCTGTTATTGGGGTTTCTCTTGCAGGACAAATAACACATGTTCTGCAATTGTAGGGTATCACTGTGCTCTGCAATACACTGCATGGCCTTCCAGAGGTAGCAGTAGCCGTGCTTATAAAAACTGAAAATGTATGTCTGTGTGATGAGATCCTTTCCTTTCTCCGTTTTGAATGAAGGGACCCAGGTTCCCATTTGTAGAGTTAGCACAGCCTTTTATATTTTCTTATGTAAAAAGCTTCATACCATACAACAGGCTTGTGAATGGAGAATCCTTCAGCAGTAGTTGGTAATGATTCTGCCTCCAGCTTGGTGATAATGATTCAGGATTCTGAATATACATTTCTGATGCTGGCTTATATACTATTTTTAGGCTACTGTACATAAGTCTTTCATTTCTTCAATCAATGTTTAAACCGATATTCCTTCACATCCTTATCTATCAATTGTTCTTCAAATACTAACTATTTTTTATAATCACAAAATACCGATCTTTACGATCCTGTTCATTTGCTGTTAATCAACATTTGTCCTAATCTTTACAACTCATATTTACGAGCACATACATTTTCTGCAGCTAATTAAGTATTCTAACTCCAGACATTATTTTCCATAATCTTCTGCTCGTTCCTGAGTGAGATACGAAATCTTAATTGCAAATCCCACATTTTCATAGAACATAGACAGAATAAAAACCAATAAGGACACAGTGGATTCCTGAATCAAATGAGACCTTTCTACAAAAAACAAAGTAGCAGCTGGGACTGAATAGCACCAAAAATATACACCTGTACAATGTACACCATGTAAAAAATAAATATATTTATATATGTACAGAATTAGCATTCAGTAAGGGAGTGCAAAATACATCAACACAATCAGCAATAAAGCCAGGCTTCCAATACTGGTACTACAGCGGTGCATAGGAGATCTACAGTCTTCTAGAGATGATGGGTAGGTGGGATCCGGCAGGCACGGACTTCCCCTACGTATCCTGAACAGGAAGAGCTGCCTCTGTGATGCGTATGTAAATAAACAGGGATGCTGGAGGGATCTTGGTGCCATCCTTAGAAAGGAGGTGAATGTGGCGATAACCTGCATAACAGATAATATACAACCGATATTCTACCACCTGTGCTGAAGCAGGGATATCCTTAAGCATGACCTGTTGATGGCCCTTGAGGACTGGTGTTGTCCTCCCCTGTTCTAGACAATCACAGGAACAAACAAACGTGTGTGTTAAAGCTCTGGTCCAGTACTGTAGATGGAGGGGCCCACAATGTAATACTCCAGTTAATCATTTGTGAGCAGTGCTACAAAGTACGCTATATACATAGTAGAGTTATGGGGTGTTAAAAATGTGCCGGGTTACTGAGAGTGAGTCTTAACCTGAACCTACCATAGCTATACCATCCCACTACTCTGCAAAGTTACCCAATACAGAATGCTCCTTAGAGAAGTGGTGGGGGGAGTTGATAAATGTTTACTGTAAAAATGCCCAGTGCATATTTCTCACCAGATTTAATGCTCTTGAAGGGGAGGGTGTACTGTCCCACGAAGTCATTCCTTGAGGTCTTATCGTAATCTTCCATCAAACCTTACAAGCGCCAATTCCGGGACATGGACTTGGAACTGCAGCGTCTCATACCACATAGGGTTAAATCCTTGGGACAGAGAGAGATTTATATCCTTACTCTAGAATATCAGAGCTGGATTAGATGCTTACACATATACATCAATCGTGTGGGGAGAGATGGCATATACTAGTAAAAAAGCAATGTTAAACTGCCTCTGATTATCTTTCATCCACCATATCTTAGCCAAGAGCGGCTGCTTTAGTTAAACTCCCGCGTGCGTGTCTCATAGGAACATACTCTCACCCATATTTACCAAGCAGTGCCATTCCGTAAGAAACCACCTTACGCCAGAATCCCCTTCATGGCAAATGGTTTGAATGGGCCATAAGGTGTCTTCCTGACACAGAAAAGTTTCTTATGGATTAGCATCACTAAGGCTGCGCTTACAGTGGTGCTGACGCGTAAAAACATGCTTTTGCCACCGTCGCGTGCGCTTATAGTAAGCGCGATGCAACGGCTTGGTCGCTGGAAGTCATCTCAATTTGATTTTTCCAGCGTCCGTAACCTGACGTCGCCGGCACTATAAGCGCAGCTTAAGTGTGTGTGGCCCAGTATCTTCAACTCATGCAGTGTGAGGGCAGCATTGGTTTATTTAATCAAACTTGTGTTAAAGCAGCAATACTACTTTCCAACTTTTCTTTTTTTCTTCTTATTTGTATAGGAAAGGTATGTGACAATTCTACTTTCTTACCTAACCTGGCAAGTGGTTGTTTGCTCCTGTTATAAATCTGTCAAAGTCCTGATTGTGTGCCTAACATAATGGCTGCTTCAGTCAGTGTAACTCAGCAGCTACAATGTACCCTTATACCCTAAGGTAACATTATCTATTGTTACAAGTTTGCAGCTCAAACTGCTGGGAAACAGTTGCAACAAATTATCTCAAACATGAAAGCGAGCAGCTACAATGTACCCTTATACCCTAAGGTAACATTATCTATTGTTACAGTTTGCAGCTCAAACTGCTGGGAACAGTTGCAACAAATTATCTCAAACATGAAAGCGTTGCAAAGATCTTGCACTGCTTGGGAGTTGGGCTTAAACCTGCTATAGAAATCAGAGGATGCTTTAAGACGCATTAACAGCCGCAAAACATGAAAACATCCTATTTTTTTTTAATAATAATAATTCGGTTATTTAATATTAGATAATACTGTCCGCATTTTTTTTTAAACTACTAATGCGATTTTTATTGATTTGTGTAATGTACTGATCATCCTTTGGTTGCTACAGCAACAATTTAGAAAGTCACATCCACTTCCTCTTTTGAAACAGACTCACACACCTTTTTTAGTGCTGTGCTTTGGCAACAAAGTATCACAAACAGATCTGTTGCTGTGTTCCAAACAGCAGACTGTCTTAGGCTGCGCTTATAGTGCCGGCGACGCGACGTCGCCTGAAAACAAAAGCACTGCCGCCGTCGCAAGTGCTTATAGTAAGCGCGGCGCAACGGCGGCAACCAAAAATTTGGAAGCCGATAAAATTTGATTTGTCAGAGGCTGTCGCCACATGTGACAGGCTCTGAACCAATCAATGGCCAGGTCGCTAGCGACGTCGCCGAAAGTGAAATTATAACTTTTGTGGGTGATGTCACCCGTCGCCGTCGCGCGCACTATAAGCGCGGCCTTACTCTGAAAGCTGTAACAATATATGTTACACTTAGTAATATAATATGACATAGCTGCAGCATGTCACTGACTGCAGCATTGCGTCAGAGTGCGGCCATGTTGTTAGGCAGGTAATTAGGATTTGTACAGATTTATAACGGGAGCAGCAAACGATTGCCAGCGTAAGTAAGAATGTAGAATTATACATTGTCACATGCTTTACACATAAAAATAAGGGGGGGAACGGGTGGGGTGTAGTATTGCTGCTTTAAGCGTTGAATAAAAACAATAAAACAGTCACTATTATCTAATACTACAGAACTGATTTATTAAAAACTAGCTGAGAGACCCGGCGTTGCCCGGGATGTAATGTTCCCGTTCCTCTCTCTCCTCCCCCCTCTCTCTGTTTGTCCCCCATTCACATCAATCCAGTCCCCCCCCTCCCTCCCTCCTTTACAGCTTCATGTAGCGTGTGTGCGTCAGTCACTGTGTGTTTGCTCGCGCGTCAGTGAGTCTGAGGCAGAAACACAAACACACACAGACTGACTGACGCACACACAGTCAGTGTGTGCCTCAGTCAGTGTGTGCGTGCGTCAGTCAGGCTTTGTGTGCGCGTCAGTCAGTGTGTGCGTGCGTGCGGCAGTCAGTCAGTGTGTGCGCGCGCGGGCGTCAAAGGCAGGGGGGGGCGTCAAAGGCAGGGGGGGGCGTCAAAGGGAGGGGGGGGGGCGTCAAAGGGAGGGGGGGGGGGGGCGTCAAAGGGAGGGGGGGGGGGGCGTCAAAGGGGGGGGGGGGGGCGTCAAAGGGAGGGGGGGGGCGTCAAAGGGAGGGGGGGGGCGTCAAAGGGAGGGGGGGGCGTCAAAGGGAGGGGGGGGGGGCGTCAAAGGGAGGGGGGGGGCGTCAAAGGAGGGGGGGGGGCGTCAAAGGGAGGGGGGGGGGGCGTCAAAGGGAGGGGGGGGGGGCGTCAAAGGGAGGGGGGGGGGCGTCAAAGGGAGGGGGGGGGCGTCAAAGGGAGGGGGGGGGGCGTCAAAGGGGGGGGGGCGTCAAAGGGAGGGGGGGGGGCGTCAAAGGGAGGGGGGGGGGGCGTCAAAGGGAGGGGGGGGGGGGCGTCAAAGGGAGGGGGGGGGGGCGTCAAAGGGAGGGGGGGGGGGCGTCAAAGGGAGGGGGGGGGGGCGTCAAAGGGAGGGGGGGGGGCGTCAAAGGGAGGGGGGGGGGGGGCGTCAAAGGGAGGGGGGGGGGGGCGTCAAAGGGAGGGGGAGGGGGGGGGGGGCGTCAAAGGGAGGGGGGGGGGGGCGTCAAGGGAGGGGGGGGGGGGCGTCAAAGGGAGGGGGGGGGGGCGTCAAAGGAGGGGGGGGGGGCGTCAAAGGGAGGGGGGGGGGGCGTCAAAGGGAGGGGGGGGGGGCGTCAAAGGGAGGGGGGGGGGCGTCAAAGGGAGGGGGGGGGGGCGTCAAAGGGAGGGGGGGGGGGGCGTCAAAGGGAGGGGGGGGGGGCGTCAAAGGGAGGGGGGGGGGGCGTCAAAGGGAGGGGGGGGGGGGCGTCAAAGGGAGGGGGGGGGGGCGTCAAAGGGAGGGGGGGGGGGGCGTCAAAGGGAGGGGGGGGGGCGTCAAAGGGAGGGGGGGGGGGCGTCAAAGGAGAGGGGGGGGGGCGTCAAAGGGAGGGGGGGGGGGCGTCAAAGGGAGGGGGGGGGGGCGTCAAAGGGAGGGGGGGGGGGGCGTCAAAGGGAGGGGGGGGGGGGCGTCAAAGGGAGGGGGGGTCAAAGGGAGGGGGGGGGGGGTCAAAGGGAGGGGGGGGCGTCAAAGGGAGGGGGGGGGGGGGCGTCAAAGGGAGGGGGGGGGGGGCGTCAAAGGGAGGGGGGGGGGGGGCGTCAAAGGGAGGGGGGGGGGCGTCAAAGGGAGGGGGGGGGGGCGTCAAAGGGAGGGGGGGGGGGCGTCAAAGGGAGGGGGGGGGGGCGTCAAAGGGAGGGGGGGGGGGCGTCAAAGGGAGGGGGGGGGGCGTCAAAGGGAGGGGGGGGGGCGTCAAAGGGAGGGCGTCAAAGGGAGGGGGGGGGCGTCAAAGGGAGGGGGGGGGCGTCAAAGGGAGGGGGGGGCGTCAAAGGGAGGGGGGGGCGTCAAAGGGAGGGGGGGGGCGTCAAAGGGAGGGGGGGGCGTCAAAGGGAGGGGGGGGGCGTCAAAGGGAGGGGGGGGGCGTCAAAGGGAGGGGGGGGGCGTCAAAGGGAGGGGGGGGGCGTCAAAGGGAGGGGGGGGGCGTCAAAGGGAGGGGGGGGGGCGTCAAAGGGAGGGGGGGGGGGCGTCAAAGGGAGGGGGGGGGGGCGTCAAAGGGAGGGGGGGGGGGGCGTCAAAGGGAGGGGGGGGGGGCGTCAAAGGGAGGGGGGGGGGGCGTCAAAGGGAGGGGGGGGGGCGTCAAAGGGAGGGGGGGGGGGCGTCAAAGGGAGGGGGGGGGGGGCGTCAAAGGGAGGGGGGGGGGGGCGTCAAAGGGAGGGGGGGGGGGTCAAAGGGAGGGGGGGGGGCGTCAAAGGGAGGGGGGGGGGCGTCAAAGGGAGGGGGGGGGCGTCAAAGGAGGGGGGGGGCGTCAAAGGGAGAGGGGGGGGCGTCAAAGGGAGAGGGGGGGGGCGTCAAAGGGAGAGGGGGGGGCGTCAAAGGGAGGGGGGGGGCGTCAAAGGGAGAGGGGGGGGCGTCAAAGGGAGAGGGGGGGGCGTCAAAGGGAGAGGGGGGGGCGTCAAAGGGAGGGCGTCAAAGGGAGGGGGGGGCGTCAAAGGGAGGGGGGGGGGGCGTCAAAGGGAGGGGGGGGGCGTCAAAGGGAGGGGGGGGGGGGTCAAAGGGAGGGGGGGGGGCGTCAAGGGGAGGGGGGGGGGCGTCAAAGGGAGGGGGGGGGCGTCAAAGGGAGGGGGGGGGCGTCAAAGGGAGGGGGGGGGCGTCAAAGGGAGAGGGGGGGGGCGTCAAAGGGAGAGGGGGGGGGCGTCAAAGGGAGAGGGGGGGGCGTCAAAGGGAGGGGGGGGGCGTCAAAGGGAGAGGGGGGGCGTCAAAGGGAGAGGGGGGGGCGTCAAAGGGAGAGGGGGGGGCGTCAAAGGGAGGGGGGGGGCGTCAAAGGAGGGGGGGGGGCGTCAAAGGGAGGGCGTCAAAGGGAGGGGGGGGGCGTCAAAGGGAGGGGGGGGGGCGTCAAAGGGAGGGGGGGGGCGTCAAAGGGAGGGGGGGGGCGTCAAAGGGAGGGGGGGGCGTCAAAGGGAGGGGGGGGGCGTCAAAGGGAGGGGGGGGGCGTCAAAGGGAGGGGGGGGCGTCAAAGGGAGGGGGGGGGCGTCAAAGGGAGGGGGGGGGCGTCAAAGGGAGGGGGGGGGGCGTCAAAGGGAGGGGGGGGGGGCGTCAAAGGGAGGGGGGGGGGCGTCAAAGGGAGGGGGGGGGGCGTCAAAGGGAGGGGGGGGGGGGCGTCAAAGGAGGGGGGGGGGGCGTCAAAGGGAGGGGGGGGGGGGCGTCAAAGGAGGGGGGGGCGTCAAAGGGAGGGGGGGGGGGGCGTCAAAGGGAGGGGGGGGGGCGTCAAAGGGAGGGGGGGGGGGCGTCAAAGGGAGGGGGGGGGGCGTCAAAGGGAGGGGGGGGGGCGTCAAAGGGAGGGGGGGGGGCGTCAAAGGGAGGGGGGGGCGTCAAAGGGAGGGGGGGGGCGTCAAAGGGAGAGGGGGGGGGCGTCAAAGGGAGAGGGGGGGGCGTCAAAGGGAGAGGGGGGGGCGTCAAAGGGAGGGGGGGGGCGTCAAAGGGAGAGGGGGGGGCGTCAAAGGGAGAGGGGGGGGCGTCAAAGGGAGAGGGGGGGGCGTCAAAGGGAGGGGGGGGGGGCGTCAAAGGGAGGGGGGGGGGCGTCAAAGGGAGGGGGGGGGGCGCCTCAAAGGCATGGATTCCTCCCCCTGCATTTCCTGCAGTGGACAGGAGGGGGGGGGCAGTGGACAGGAGGGGGGGGCAGTGGACAGGAGGGGGGGGGCAGTGGACAGGAGGGGGGGGCAGTGGACAGGAGGGAGGGGCAGTGGACAGGAGGGGGGGGGGCAGTGGACAGGAGGGGGGGGGCAGTGGACAGGAGGGGGGGGGCAGTGGACAGGAGGGGGGGGGGCAGTGGACAGGAGGGGGGGGCAGTGGACAGGAGGGGGGGGCAGTGGACAGGAGGGGGGGGCAGTGGACAGGAGGGGGGGGCAGTGGACAGGAGGGGGGGGCAGTGGACAGGAGGGGGGGGCAGTGGACAGGAGGGGGGGGCAGTGGACAGGAGGGGGGGGCAGTGGACAGGAGGGGGGGGCAGTGGACAGGATGGGGGGGCAGTGGACAGGAGGGAGGGGGCAGTGGACAGGAGGGGGGGGGCAGTGGACAGGAGGGGGGGGCAGTGGACAGGAGGGGGGGGCAGTGGACAGGATGGGGGGGCAGTGGACAGGAGGGAGGGGGCAGTGGACAGGAGGGGGGGGGCAGTGGACAGGAGGGGGGGGGCAGTGGACAGGAGGGGGGGGGCAGTGGACAGGAGGGGGGGGGGGGCAGTGGACAGGAGGGGGGGGGGCAGTGGACAGGAGGGGGGGCAGTGGACAGGAGGGGGGGCAGTGGACAGGAGGGGGGGGCAGTGGACAGGAGGGGGGGGCAGTGGACAGGAGGGGGGGGGCAGTGGACAGGAGGGGGGGGGCAGTGGACAGGAGGGGGGGGGCAGTGGACAGGAGGGGGGGGGCAGTGGACAGGAGGGGGGACAGGAGGGGGGGGCAGTGGACAGGAGGGGGGACAGGAGGGGGGACGCAGTGGACAGGAGGGGGGACAGGAGGGGGACAGGAGGGGGGACGCAGTGGACAGGAGGGGGACGCAGTGGACAGGAGGGGGACGCAGTGGACAGGAGGGGGGACGCAGTGGACAGGAGGGAGGGGGCAGTGGACAGGAGGGAGGGGGCAGTGGACAGGAGGGGGGGGGCAGTGGACAGGAGGGGGGGGGGGGCAGTGGACAGGAGGGGGGGGCAGTGGACAGGAGGGGGGGGCAGTGGACAGGAGGGGGGGGCAGTGGACAGGAGGGGGGGGCAGTGGACAGGAGGGGGGGGGCAGTGGACAGGAGGGGGGGAGGCAGTGGACAGGAGGGGGGGGGCAGTGGACAGGAGGGGGGGGGCAGTGGACAGGAGGGAGGGGGCAGTGGACAGGAGGGAGGGGGCAGTGGACAGGAGGGAGGGGGCAGTGGACAGGAGGGAGGGGGCAGTGGACAGGAGGGGGGGGGGGCAGTGGACAGGAGGGGGGGCAGTGGACAGGAGGGGGGCAGTGGACAGGAGGGGGGGCAGTGGACAGGAGGGGGGGCAGTGGACAGGAGGGGGGGGCAGTGGACAGGAGGGGGGACAGGAGGGGGGACAGGAGGGGGGACGCAGTGGACAGGAGGGGGGACGCAGTGGACAGGAGGGGGACGCAGTGGACAGGAGGGGGACGCAGTGGACAGGAGGGGGGGGGCAGTGGATAGGAGGGGGGGGGCAGTGGACAGTGACACACACACACACACACACACACACACACACACACACACACCTCAGTTGATGCGCCCTTTCTCAGTTCCGTTTGGCGCCGGAGGTGGGGAGCGACACCTACCTGTACTTCCGGGCGCCGCCACCGTCTGACTCGGCGCCGCGAGGGAGGAAGGGGGTCCGCCATCTTACGCGCCGCGTGGCAGCTGCGGGAAGCGAGGTGATTTGGAGCGGGGAGGGGGGAGAGGTGATTTGGAGCGGGGAGAGGTGATTTGGAGCGGGGAGAGGTGATGCCGCTGGGGAGGGGGAAGAGGTGATGCCGCTGGGGAGGGGAAGAGGTGATGCGCTGGGGAGGGGGAAGAGGTGATGCCGCTGGGGAGGGGGAAGAGGTGATGCCGCTGGGGAGGGGGAAGAGGTGATGCCGCTGGGGAGGGGGAAGAGGTGATGCCGCTGGGGAGGGGGAAAAGGTGATTTGGAGAGGGGAGAGAGGTGTGTGTGTGTGTGTGTGTGTGTGTGTGTGTCTTATTTATTTTTTTGGACCTTTGGCCCGTCACTCCGCCTCAGGCCAATGAGAGGTTTGGGGGGCGGGCCAAGGGGGTGGTGTGAGTGTGTGAGGCCAATGAGAGGTGTGCGGGGGCGGGCGGGCCAAGGGACCAATGAGATTGCCGCTAGGGACACCGGACATCCAGCAGGCAGGCATGCAGGCAGGCAGGCAGGCAAACATACAGTGCTTTCACTAATATAGTATAAGATTAAAAATAAAAGCCCCATAAGATTTGACGTGTTGCTGCTTTAAGGATAGGAAATATAATACAGCAGCTGTCTTCATACAAGTTCCTGTATTGTTATAATAGTTGGAATAGAGATCAACATTTGCTCTCTGGGCTGTTGAGCTATGGAGCAGTAATTAACACTTAGCTTATCAACCTATCTTGACATAAACAAGACACTCCGTTTACCATTATTGTCAATATATTTAGTCTCCTGCTTTGCTTGGTCCACGGGAACCCCAAAGATCTCCACTCGTACCAGCGGATCCACAATTGAGCCCTCTTTACTGTTTTCAACTTTAGGCAACTGTTGAGCGCTAATGACCTGTGCACACACAACATTGTACTGGTTAGTGTGGGAAACATTACATACAACAAATTGTGGGCAGACTGGAGATCCAGCAAGGTCAGACACATCCTCCCCTGTGATTCCATTCAACATGACAAAGTGATGATACAACAAGCTATTGTAAACAAAATTGTGAGCAGTTGGGTTGCCATGATGTAATGTGACTTAGAACATGTAGAGAAGAAAGTGGTGGAGCACTGCAGAAAAAATGAAAGGGCTGGAGGCTGCTTGAAAATTAAAAAATGCTTTAATTTATGGCATTGGTAGACCGGGCTACAAAAACAGAGGGGTAACTCTGACGCGTTTCGCGCTGTAGAAGCGCTTTATCAAAGAGTGACCTGTGTGTGTGCAATGTCTCCTTTATATATGCCTGAGCTGTGCAGTCTGTTCGCGCCAAAACGGGCCCGCCCGATCACATGGTCGGGTGTAATTACGGGTGCCCGTTGAAGTATGGACAGCCCACCCAGCTCCTGCAAGAACAAACTAATTAAAAACAAACATCCTAAATCGCCACTTAACTGAGACTCCTTCTGCACTAATTCAGTATGAATACGCTTTTTCCATCTGGAATAAACCAAGATTGGGAATTAGTTCATTTTCTTTAAATATTAATATTATTATTATATAGTATTTTATTAGTATTATGACTTATCTAATTAAACTTTATATTTCTTTTGTTAGGATTTTTTAGGTGTTTATATATTTTTGTATACTTGATTCTGCTATGACATATAGGGATGGATTCAATTACTTGATGATTTATTATGATCACTTTATATAGATATTTAGCAATATGTAGTAAATATATTTAGGTCATTGTTTATATATAGGTTTAGATTTATTTATTAATATTTGGATTAAATAATTTTGCTTAGGTCAATCATATATATGTATATGTACATGAGTACAGTTGTTCTCACTAAGGACATACTGGTATCTTTCTAGATCTATTCTAAATCATGTCATTATATTATTTATCTATTGTTCACTACTAGGGGTTAATACTAGTGTGTTTTTTATATACTATAATATCATTACTGTTTTGTTTATTTTATTATTTAGTTTAATCATGTACAGTGTTAGATCTGTTTTTAACTCTTTTTCTTTCTTCTTGTTTCATGTTTTTGTTCAAATAATTTTATCAATACATTGTTTTGTTTTGATTTATTAGGTTGATAAAGTTTCCTTGCTTTGAAGTCACCATTCTGCAGAGCGTACCTTTCTGTCCATTCAGGGCCTCCGTAGTTTTCTAGTTCCGATCGCCATCTTGGATTTAGATAGGAGACCGAGTGGGGAGGAGAGATGCTCTGCAGAAGGAGTCTCAGTTAAGTGGCGATTTAGGATGTTTGTTTTTAATTAGTTTGTTCTTGCAGGAGCTGGGTGGGCTGTCCATACTTCAACGGGCACCCGTAATTACACCCGACCATGTGATCGGGCGGGCCCGTTTTGGCGCGAACAGACTGCACAGCTCAGGCATATATAAAGGAGACATTGCACACACACAGGTCACTCTTTGATAAAGCGCTTCTACAGCGCGAAACGCGTCAGAGTTACCCTCTGTTTTTGTAGCCCGGTCTACCAATGCCATAAATTAAAGCATTTTTTAATTTTCAAGCAGCCTCCAGCCCTTTCATTTTTTCTGCAGTGCTCCACCACTTTCTTCTCTACTTGGATTCATCATATTGGAAGGAGGCACGCCACACCAGTCCAGGAAGGTTTCGTGAGTTACTTGTTTCTGCAATGGCAGTATCATTATTCATGTTTTTATCATGTCTTATGCCTATGGGTTGAGGGGTGCCGTCCCATAAGTGGGTGTGGGGTGTGCTCTCTTCAGTGAGGGTACATTTCACACACCTGCTGTGGTGCTTGCATACCACTCTATATACCCTATCATATGGCAATTAAGTGAGTAATCAGTGCCTTATATACTGCTAAAGAAGCTAATACTTGCCTGGACACCTATGCTATATTGCAACAATACCACAGAGACATTTGTAGCACCTACAGGGATTCATTTCCCATTCCTGCTATGACTTAGAACATGCTATAATCAAATATACTGCCTGGCTTCTCCACAGTACTAATTATGGAATTGTGGACTCAAATGATAACCAGGGATACTCCAAATGTTAAGTTTTTAAGAGTATGTAAGACAATTTTAAACTTCAACTCAAGGTAACGTGCTCCTATACTTTAATATTACAGTTGGTTCATTTGTCTGTTGTAGTCTTGCTGCACTTCCCAAATGGGGGTATTTAGACCAATGTTTTGGTAAAGCCAGGTTTACCAAAAGGAGGGCATTCCATTGACAGCCCTTGAACCCTTTCATAGCAGGGTAAACGGCAGAAAGAAGTTGACACCTGTACTGAGAGGTTGACTGGGGAATAACCATCCGTGTCCTGGGCTTGGTCAGGATTAAAGTTGGTCTCCACATGTCTCATGAATACGGGCTTCAGAACGTAGCCACAATGAGCATTCTGCCGGAAGAGTCCATCATTTAGATCCATCTCTACGCCAGCTGTCTGGAAGTTCAGGGCCACTGGGGGGGAGAGTGACGGAGAAGGAAAGATTATACTCCATTTCCAAGAAATACTCTTTAATCAACACAAGGTATTTCTATCATAATTCGCCATGATCAATCGAAGTGCCTCCTAGTGAGATGGTAGTTACCACTGTAATTTTGGGTGAGACTTGGGTAGAAGCAGAAGAAAGGATGATGTCCAATTGGGCTAATATCAAAATTAGAGTGATTTGCTGAAAATGTTTCCTTCTACAAGCGTAGTTTAATAATAGTATTTATTTTACATGTAATTACGTGCACTGTGTGCCGCCACTACGCAATAGTATGCAAATAATACAAATGCATAGTACATTACTTATGCAAATCTTGAGATTTTTCCCTAAGAGTAGTAATTAAAATGTGGCAAAAGAAATGAGCTAGTAAATATGTATATTATATAGTTAAATATATATAATCTATAATTCTCCAGACCCCGTACTGCAGATAGAAAACTGCATAAGGCCTCGGCCATGTTTAGCGCTTGCTGGCGGAAGCGCGCTGACGCGCGCTCCCGCTCAGCACTGAGCCCCTACAGCCGCAATTAGAGTGGCTTTAGTAGGGGCTCACCTGCGTTTCCGCAAGCGCGCGGAAGCGCAGGTTTTAGGGGAATTTTAAATTCCCCCGCTTGCCGGCGCGACAGGCCGGTCACGTGAGCGGTTCGCCCAATGAGGGCGAACCAGCTCCGTGACGTCACTGGCCCGCCCCCGGCCCGCTCCCTGACTTCGTGTGCGGTAAGCAACGGCAAGGCCAGGGAAAGCACCCGCTTTCCCTGAGCCTCAGCACTCCAGCAGGGAGCCTGGCCGAGGCCTTAGTCTTGCTTAATACAGGTTCTGGTCTTTATTTTTGGTTTAATATCTTTTGTCTTCTATTGTGGTAGTTTTCCTGTAATTATATAACCACGCAACTGTTAGGAAGACAACATTTTAGAGAGCCCAAAGCCTCTCGGCCAGACTTAGAGCAATACTACATTTCTCTCTGTGTTGCTGGTCCAGGTACCTGTTGTCCGTGATTGATTGAACCTACCCATTTGGCATCCAACATTCCACATATCTTGCGGGTTGTAGTTGGAAGAATCTGTCCTCAGCCCGGTGGGGTAAACTCTGGTCAGTTGCCAGCCGTTGTGACGAACAAACTCATTACCTAGAAAGATACACCGTTTGTGTGCATGCTGACTTTGCAGAAGAAGATGGGGAAGAATAACAGAGACAACATGAAGGCTCCTATTACAGGGGAGAGAACGAGAAGTATTGCTGGTAGTACAAGGGAAAAGGCGGGCACAAAAATGATACAGATGACTGGTGGGGATCCTTTCACAGGAAAAAAGGGACAGAGAGGGGATAATATGGCTCTGCAGACAGGATAAAATGAGGCATTGCTGATATGTATGTGGAAACAGGAAGGAGTACTACCAGTATGGAGAGAGGAGCGAGACAATCAGCTCGGACTGTAGGAAGGTGGAAGAAAGAGAAGGACGCTATGGAAAAGCGTTAAAACCTACTGATTGTGACTAAATGCTTGATTCAAAAGTATGGTTGGTTCTCGTTTATAGAAATAATACATGACTGTTGTGATGTCTTCTCTGTAAGCTTACCGGGCTCTTTCACCAGTTTCCTGGCCTTGTACTCTGTGAAAGAAGACATCTCATAGAGTCTGTAGTGAGTCCTGGAATGCTTGAAGCTCTCAAAGGGAACACTTTTACAGTAAATGATGCAGTCGGACAGCTCCTGGGAGAGGCGTTCTTTGGACTTCTAAAGAGAACCATAAAGAGAGAAACCTTGAGATCTTAAATCTTTAATGGGCTTGCACTAAATGTTTAAGCACATTGTGGTTTTATGGGCTCAATTGTTTGCTAGGGGTTTGCAGGTCACGTAACAGAGGTGACTTTGGAACCTGCCTTTGATCTCCTTTTATCCTCATTCCTGAGGTTCTCCTCCTCAGTCTCAGCACTATTCTCCTCCTCAGACACCTCCCCCATGTTTGAGTCTTCAGGGTGCTCACCCAAACAGTCCTCCAGACCCCCAATCTTCTTCCCTTTCAGGAGAATTCTCCCGCGGAGCTCCTACAGAGAGCACAGAAGAGGCATAAATGAAAGAGCCACATCTACACTCCAGCTAGCCACTGTAGGTTGCTTCCCATCACATATACGATAATATGCTATTATTTGTCATTTAAAACAAGAAAATATATTGCGACGTTATGTACATTGTATGAGATAATATAATGTATAGACGGTCCTTTATATAGAACAGTGTTATTAAAGAACTTTAGAGACGATCTCTAGCAGTGATTTGGGAAACTGGATACACTCAATGCAGGATAATCTTTTTGGGATTCTAGGACTTGTTTCAAGGGTTTGGATGATTGCCAGGAGAGCATCCAATTCAGATAATCAGGCTAGTCCTGCCAGTCATAAATCCATGTTGAAACGTGCCCTTTGCTCTACGTGATAAAATTAAGGCAGAGTTAGCTAGGACGGAGGCAGTACAAGTGGTACCATTTGGGGTTAAATATTTAACGTGTACTGGTGGCGTAGTTTCCCGTGACTGTATAAAACCTGACAAAAGAAAATTGGCAGCAATTTAAATAATGCCTCGTCTACAGTCAAAGAAGGATGTTTAGCAGCTACTTGGCATGGTGAATTACCTGAAAACGTCTACCAACAAAGACAGCACCACTAAGGACACGGCTGAAAACTACAAATGAATAGGTATGGGGTACAGAGCTGTAGGGATAATGGAAAATTATGAAACAACAATTGGTGCCGTGTTTAAAGCTGCAGTTCAGTCTTTTTTTTTAATTTATTTTTTTACTTCAATAGTTTTATGTGGACAATCTCTAAATACCTAAAGAACTGCATAGCTGCCGGTCAATTCGTTCTCTCAGTCTATTGATCGGCAAAGTTTGGCGACATCTTTAAATATGGGGAATGTAAATCGTTGCTATAGGAACAAGCATGCTTGTTAAAATAGAATACAAGAAAAATTGTCTTTCAAAGTTGTTGTTTTTTAAAACAGAAAATGCTAAAAGTATTTTTTCTTACTAAAGAACTGATTTATTAAAAAAAAACACGCATGCAGGATATTGCCTGAACTGCAGCTTTAAGTTTTATGCACCAGAAAGGCCTATTAAATTTTCAGCAGATGCATCACAATCGGGGCGCTGTGCAGTAATTTTCCAGGAGCATAATGATTGTTGGCAACCCGTGGTTTATGCGTCCAGATCATTGACTGTACATAAATCATGGACACACAGATTGAAAAGGGCCTTTTAGGAATATTGTTTGCCTGTGAACGATTTCATCCATGTATTCATGACCAGACAGTGGAAGTAGAGAGAACCCCTTATAGCCTTACATGGAAAACTGTTAAATTACTGCATTTTATGGCGTCACGAATGATGATAAAATTGGAGCAGTATCATTTAATTGCAACTAATACAATAGGTAAATTCATGCTGGCATTTGCCGGCTGCTCGTACGATCGGTACTTGGCGGCTGCCCATGCTCGAATGGCGTTTGGCAGCCGGTAAGTGCTTTTCATGCATGCACAGTCGGCACTCGCCAGGAGGATCCAAAAACCGGGACAGCACTCAAAAAAGTTGGGACAGAGCCCTGAAAACCAGGACTATCCCGGATAGCCCGGGACATCTGGTCACCCTAACCAAGGTCCTATATAGCCACACAAACCGGGGGGAGGGAGCGGGGAGGTTGAGGGGGACACATTGCAGATAAACTGAAGGGACCTAAGGATAGTATATGAAAGCCCAGACACACTGACAGCTAATGGTGACTCTTCCATTATAACACTTGAAACAGATAATGAGGAAAAGGGCATGCAACAAGATGACAGGTTTGATTCAGCTACAGGGTCAACATTGAGAAGATCAGTGAGGGACATCAAGTGCTCTGAAAGACTTCTCATTGCGCGGAAGTCGGGCACAACTTCCGCATCCGCCCACGAGTCCCCAGCTCCCCTCCGCTGCAGGATCGGGCCCCTCCTATCCCCCATCACCCAAGTGAAAATTCTTTGAGGGGAGGAGGAGTTGGGTGAGAGGAGGAGGGATTGGGTGAGGAAGGGGGGGCAGTACTACAGTGGCCCACCCAAAAAAATTGTGACTTTTTATTGGCACGCTTGAAAAAAGAGATTGGCCTCTCCCTGCCATACAGCAACATGTTGAGAAAGTGAGTATAGGAATTGTAATGTTGTTTTAATAGACAGCAAGCAATAAAAAACATAATTGTGCAAAGGTAAAGCGCCGAGTACACTTTTGGCGCTATATAAATAAAGACATACAATAAAGGAGAAGGTGGTGTGAGAGAGACATGACAATAAGAAAACGTAGAAGAGTAACAAATAAAGGAGAGAGAGAGGAAGCATCGGAAAGGAGTGAGAGAAAGAGGAAGCATTGGAAAGGAGAGAGAAAGAGGAAGCATCGGAAAGGAGTGAGAGAGAGAGAAAGAGCAAGCATCGGAAAGGAGAGAGAGAAAGGAAGCATCGGAAAGGAGTGAGAGAGAGAGAGGAAGCATCGGAAAGGAGAGAGAAAGAGGAAGCATCGGAAAGGAGTGAGAGAGAGAGAAAGGAAGCATCGGAAAGGAGTGAGAGAGAGGAAGCATCGGAAAGGAGTTAGAGAGAGAGAAAGAGGAACCATCGGAAAGGAGTGAGAGAGAAAGAATCGTAAAGGAGTGAGAGCGAGGAAGCATCGGAAAGGAGTGTGAGAGAGGAAGAATCGTAAAGGAGTGTGAGAGGAAGAATCGTAAAGGAGTGAGAGAGAGAAAGAGGAAGCATCGGAAAGGAGTGTGAGAGAGAGAGAAAGAGGAAGCATTGGAAAGGAGAGAGAGAAAGGAAGAATTGGAAAGGAGTGAGAGAAAGAGGAAGCATCGGAAAGGAGTGAGAGAGAGGAAGAATCGGAAAGAAGTGAGAGAAAGAGGAAGCATCGGAAAGGAGTGAGAGAGAGAGAAAGGAAGCATCGGAAAGGAGTGAGAGAGAGGAAGCATCGGAAAGGAGTGAGAGAGAGAGAAAGAGGAACCATCGGAAAGGAGTGAGAGAGAAAGAATCGTAAAGGAGTGAGAGCGAGGAAGCATCGGAAAGGAGTGTGAGAGAGGAAGAATCGTAAAGGAGTGTGAGAGAGGAAGAATCGTAAAGGAGTGAGAGAGAGAAAGAGGAAGCATCGGAAAGGAGTGTGAGAGAGAGAGAAAGAGGAAGCATCGGAAAGGAGAGAGAGAAAGGATGAATTGGAAAGGAGTTGGAGAAAGAGGAAGCATCGGAAAGGAGTGAGAGAGAGGAAGAATCGGAAAGAAGTGAGAGAAAGAGGAAGCATCGGAAAGGAGTGTGAGAGAGAGAAAGAGGAAGCATCGGAAAGGAGAGAGAGAGGAAGAATCGGAAAGGAGTGAGAGAGAAAGAGGAAGCATCGGAAAGGAGAGAGAGAGGAAGAATCGGAAAGGAGTGAGAGAGAGAAAGAGGAAGCATCAGAAAGGAGAGTAGAACCTTCTGAATGATTCATGTCATTCTCCTGGCTTGGTATATATCAGTTACCAAGTGAAGCAGAAGCTGTGTATAAAGTTGCAGTCCCACTTGACAACTTATATTGGATTTGCAATAAAAATGAGAAGCTGTGTAACAGCTTTCCAACCAATGTAAAGGTTGTTTAATAATTTAAGACGTGGGCCTAAACACTTAGCTGTGAAAAATGCAGTAACAAAGATAAGGAAATACTCAATACACGCTGCTTCTGTAAGGTGTTAAAAGAATGCAGCAGATATTTTAAAGATGAAGTCGTGAGAGGAAGCCATTTAAAGAACCCCCTAAAATAATGTAACGTCAACATTTCTCCAAAATACAAAACTTGTGGATAATTTCACAGTGTGTGCTTACGCTTCTAAAAGTGCAATGTATGGGTCTCCAACAGAAAAAGTCTATAGGAATATTATAGTATTCTTATAGAAGCAGGATTTGCAACTGAGATCTTCGATGGTTAAGCTGTAACCATCGCCCAGTGTCCTGAATGCTGAGATACATCGTATCAGAAAATGAACCTCTGCAGAACTGCACCTACCTTAGGAGAGGGCAGCTGGGCCGGGATCCGTCCATCCAGGGTGCCGGTGAGAAGTTTCTCCCCCAGAATGCTTTTGAGGTGCTGAGCCATGACATCCTGCTGCTCCACACCGCAGTGATTCTCCAGGGACAGGATAACTGGGTACTCTGAAACCTGGGCAAACGGCAGCCCAAGGACAACAAGGCCCTAATAACTAAGGGAGTTCGCCCGTCCTGCCCCATTGCACCTGTGCGCCAGCAATGGGAATCTTCTGTCAGCTAAGATTCTATTCACCCACGGCCCAGTTATTGTATCTAACCTCTAAGGAGCCAATGCCATATTTATTGGGATAAACATATCGTCTCCACTGGCTGAACCTCATTATATCACTCCTTAATTATTAACTCCATCAGTGCCAGAAGGGTTGAAGCAACCTGACCACCTTCATGTGTTACCCACCCTCTCCCTCCAACCCCCCCCCCCTTTTTTTTTTAACACACAATGCAAGTTACATTACACCCTTCTAAACTGTTCATTACCCAGTGGTTCACATAAATAAAAGTGGGCAAGTATTTTTGTAAAGAAAGGCCACATTTTATGGGGCATATCATGTACACACACACGTAGGATATCATAAAACGGATTGTAAAAGTTAATAGTGGGTAAAGAGATGCATCTAACACAAACTACCCTCAGACGTTTATTGAATGATTTAGTCTTGCCATGTATCAAATAAGCCAGCTGCAAAACCAGTGCATAAAACAGCACATGTTTTAGCAGAGAAAAATACATGCTGCGCTGGAAAATTTGTTTTATAAACATGGCGCTGTTTGGCATGTATTTTATAGCAGGGAGACTATAACAACCATTCATCTTGTTGAGCTGCAGTTCATGCACAATGCATCACGTTAGTCCCTTGCTGCTACATAGTATATACTGTCTCTGTGACAGTGAAGAGGTTTAAACTAATCCGATTCATTATGCATGCCATTTTGAATGTCAATAAACTCTTCCTGTTTGGAAAAGTTACTCATACAGTGTACAGAAGTTACCAACAAGCAATCTATCTATCTTGTCTGCTAATCCCACAGAATGTTACAGTGAAATATTCTTTGCAAATGAGTGACAGAGACGAAAAGTCGAACCCTGTCCTTTGCCTCATTGCTCCCTCTAGTTACGCACCCTGAATGCATACTTGTTGATGGCTGAAATAACATCTTTGAAGAGGATTTTAGAGGTGAATGTGTGTCCGTGATATACAATTGGTTCTCCATTGGGTCCATCCCAGCTGTCCACCTCCACACACCGGCAGCCTCGTTTCAGAGCTCTGTGGGAGTCCGCACAAAACAATGTGAAAGAGGAAACCAGGACATCCTACCTACAACCTGGTTATGGTATTGGGAAGGAAGATACAGAGCAGTCCGTACTTATACACCGTGTGTTATATATACAGGGGCAAGAAAAAGTGTGTGAACTGCAATGCTAATTACGGAACGTCCATCATTTCTCTTCTTAAACATCCAATAGAGTTTACATTAACCAATTCCATGTCTTTTGAAATAAAATGGTGTATGAATTGACACAAGATGAGTAAGAGTGAGGGTATGTGAAAAAAATAAGTGAAACACTGGTTTTATCAGCTAAATTAAAGAGGATAATTAGAATCAGGTGTTTAAATAATTAGGTAGCTCTTCAGGGGTGAGTTTGGGAGGCCCCACCCTGTATAAAGATCAGAACCTTTGTGCGTTTGGTCTTCACATATAGGTGTGTGGAATCACGTCGTCGTGCCACGATCAAAATAAATCTCTGAGGACCTCAGAAAAGCAGTTATTGCTGCTGATCAGTCTAGAAGGGGTTACAAAGCAATGTCTAAGGATTTGGGGCTCCATCAATCCACTGTCAGACAAATGGAGAAAGTTCAAGAGCACAGTCACTCTACCCAGGAGCGGTCGTTCTACCAAAATCTCTCTAAGAACAAACCGTCAAATCATCCAGGAAGTCACAAAGAACACCAGAGTAATATTCAAGGATCTGCAGGCCACTCGCACCTTGGCTAATGTGAGTGTTCATGACTCAACTATCAGAAAAAGACTGAACAAGAATGGTGTTCATGGAAGGATAGCCAGAAAGAAACTACTGCTCTCTAAAGAGGACATTGCTGCCATTTGAAGTTCACTAAACAGCACACAGATGATCCATAACACTTCTGGAATAATCTTCTCTGGACAGACAAGTCAAAGGTTGAACTTTTTGGCCTGAATGAGAAACGTTATGTTTGGTGAAAACCAAAACTGTGTTTGAACATAACAACCTCATCCCACCCGTCAAGCATGGTGGTGGGGGTGTGATGGTTTGGGGCTGCTTTGCTGCTGCAGGACCTGAACGGATTGCCATCATTGACACAACTATCAATTATGCTTTGTATCAGAAGATTCTAGAGAAGAATGTCAGGCCACCCGTCTGCGAACTGAAGCGGAAGAGAAAGTGGATCATCATACAGCAAGATAATGATCCCAAACATGCAAACAAATCTAGAAAAGAATGGCTGCAGAATAAGAAATTCCGCATTTTAGAAAGGCCTTGTCAAAGTCCGAACCTAAACCCCATCGAAATGTTGTGGCAGGACTTGAAGCGAGCTGTCCATGCAAGGAAGCCCTCAAATGTCACGGAGTTTAAGCAGTTCTGTAAGGAGGAATGGGCCAAAATTCCTCAAAACCGATGTGAGAGACTGACCAGGACACACGCAGTTTAAGTTATTGCTGCTCAAGGGGGCGCAACCAGGTACTGAATCTCAAAGTTCACATACTTTTTCATACATGGATATTGAATGTTTAATCATTTGTGGTTCAATAAATGCTGAAAAAGTATCATGGTTTTTTGTGTCATTTGTTTGATCAGGTTATATTGACTGAGGAATAACTCTGAATTCATCAGGTCTATTTCTACAGCATCCTTTTTGTCGTGTTGGTCCACAGGAAGGCAAAAACCTTTGCAGCAGGCGTATGGCTTAGCACTGCGTCGTAAATATCGCCATTAAAATTGATTAGGAACATGGTCACAGTTTCTGTAGGAGATGGTAACATTTTAATTCAAATCCATACTCCACCCGTTCTTATGTTTCATATGCGACTTAATGGATAGGACCTTGATAGACCCAATTTTTAATGTCTATGAATGAGAAGAAAGTTTGGACATGTCTCTCCTACTCACCTGATGTATCCCTCAATGCTGCTCTGCCCCCGCAGCTGGTCCTCCATCAGGTACGTGTTGTGGGAGGACGATATGAAGTAGTGGGTCAGTGGCCGTGTCATGTCTTGGTAAAGCTGTTCATGGGCAAAATTAAAGACAGATCCCTCCGGAGAACACAAGTACATCAGGAAACCGTCAATGCTCAGGGCATGAAGCTTCTTCGCTAGACCCCAAATACAAAGGAAGACATTGTGAGTTCCCATAAATTACAGCAATCAATTACATTACATATGGAGCTACTGCCCAATGACCCCAATCTGCTCATGTTTTGTAATGTCATATATTTGACTCCCTGTGCAGGTTGTGATACTTGTTATATAGAGAAGTAACTACATAATCTGAGGCTTGGTCACTGGATTGAGCTAATAAATGATTCTGTTATTTGTGACACTTATTTAGATTGCAGAACACTAGCAATTTGAAGCCATGTGATGTAGGGTTGGGGTAGGGAATGCAGTGTTTCCTGGAAGAACAACCCACACAATGTAGGGCTGTAGACAAGCTATGTAGGGGGATATCCTTCTACCTCCACACTCCACCATGGGCTACTCCAATAGCTAGTGGTTATTGAGGACACCGTTATTAAAAACAATGTATTGAGGAAGCCACTACCTGGGCTGTACCTGTACCAGGGTCTCACCTGTTTCTGACGGTTCATATCGAGCGATAAGGTTCATAGCAAACTCCTCTGTGTTGTCCTCCTCCAACTGCTCCTGCCGCAGGAAATCCACGAACTCCAGCAGAGCGAGCTTCTTGCCATCCTTGGAGAAGTCTTGGAATATCTTAAGCACGTCGTCGCGCTGCGTCAGGGCTTTATAAAACAGCACAAACTCCTCCCCCTCCAGTGTGCCTGACTCTGATTTATCTGCCATCTGCAAGACAAAGCGGCTGGGGAACAATGGGCTGGAAAGAAGCAATGCCAAACATTTGGTGACTTGTTTTGTGGCATCTCACCCCATTGTCTTTCTCCAGGGTCTCAGAGAGATGTTTGAAATGTTCCATCTTCTCATATGTACAGCAAAATAAAATCCAACCTTCACAAGCTGCAGTTATACTCAGGCGACTGACATACTCTTGGAATAACCTGCTCCATTCTGTCTGGGTGTCAGAATATCATCACAGTGATAATCCAGTTTGTCTTTCTGAAAGTTGGTATCCAGAGTCATATATTTAATTTAACATGTGTGTGATATTTTTTCATGCCACAAAGAAAAATTAAGGTGCACCTGGCTTTTAGGTAAATTACCTGTGGAAACAAAAACAAATAAAAAATATTACACACACGTTAAATGAAATATATGACTCTGGATACCAACTTTCAGAAAGACAAACTGGATTTCCACTGCGATGACTTCCAGGGTGCTCACTAGGCTATGCTTAGGTCCCAGATTAGAACTTTTTCAAGCGTCCCAATGGGGACCAAAATGTTGATTGTAATCAATGTTTTGTAGATGCCCTATCTGCAGTGTAACTGCTCTGTTCATGGTGATGTTTTGGGGGGGTGATGTGAATTGATGTTCATTACATGTAGCCACCTGCCGTTACCTGAAAAAGGCGGTAAGCGTGCTGCTCATTCATATCCACATTCATCATTTTCAGCAGGTCCTGAACCTCCTTAAAGTTCATCCTCCCATCCTTATTCTTGTCAGCCTTTTGGAACCAGTCACAGATCCACCTGGGAAGCATGTTAAGGAAATAACTCGGGTGGGATCCCTGTACCACTGGAATCAAACACTTCAATATATTGACTATTGACATGGGATGTTCAATTGATTTAGAATGGGGGAAATGGTCAGTCTTGACCAAACTGTCTTTATCTGGTATCATACTGACAAATGGTAGTAGGCTTCAACAGGAAGCAGTGCTTGGTTACCAAGTGAGAACTAGTTTTAATGCACTTAGCCTACATTTTGTGTGTGCATCGGAGAAGTTAGTGTTGGAGTAGGTATGCTGAACTTTCTTAGTAGCTTTACATAAACTGGCACATTTCCATCAGTAGCGCTTTTAATGAACCGTGAACACTGGGAGACACTTTGCTGTCCTAACAGGCTCGAAGTTGCCATTTTGTTCCTGGATGCTCTAACAAACTTTTTTTCAGTGATACTGTATACACAATGTCCTTACCACAACTCAATGGGCAATCAAATTAATGGTGAATGTCTCCCCCCCTTTCCAAGATACTATGTATCTTACACACAAGAAGGGAGCACTCTGAACTATTTTCTTTTGCTGGTTTGAAAATATCAAAACAGGTGAGGTATCTTTCCCATTTACCCACATGCACCTCTTCCATGAAATGCACAATGCAACAAATAGGGGGCGCATCATCTATGAGTGGTACATATTTTTTTCTATCTAATTGCCGGAGCATTATTAGATCTACTTTGCTATTAGTAAAAGGAATAGGCATTGCCTGCTTATGAGGAGTTATTGAAAGGATACTGGTCCATAATCTCCTTCTGGTCCATGTTGGTCACAGTCTCTATTAGCTTGTGTAGGCCCTGGATCCAGGATTGGGCCTCCTCTGGGGTATTGGCTACCAGGTCGAGGTTCCCTCTGCGGCCGTGGAAGACAATGGTAAAGCAGAGGTCGGGCTGAAACTCATCTGCGATGCTCTGCAAGATCTCGGACTGATGCCCCTCCCGTACAGTCTCAATGTCACTGATGGAAACTGGCAGCAGAAAGCAGTTTAAGCACAATTAGCTGGAGGACAGAGATAGGGGGAGGGAGACAATAGAGAGAGCTGGAGAAGGATAGAGAGAGTGAACATAGTTACCATATACTGTATGTATGTGACTGTTATATGTCATCCTTGTTTTGTGAACACAATATACTGTACAGTAGCTCTTCAGAGAGGAAGAGGGTGAGAAGGAAAGCGAGCAGGGGAGAAGTTAAAGCATGTAGATTTATGTGAACAGCATCATGGTGTATACATAGCTGGGACTACACAGGAGATTAAACAGGAGCTATTTTTAATTAGGATCATTATGTATTTATGTATATCTTTATTTATATAGCGCCATCTATGTTCATAGCGCGTCACGGCAGGAATACACGTTACACGTGACATCATAATATAACGCATAATGGGAATAAGACATACAGTAATTAGGAAAAGGACTCCCTGCCCCAAAGAGCTTACGATCTAAGAGTTCTTAAGAGCAGATTGAGTGTGTGTGTGTGTGTGTGTGTGTGTATATATATATATATATATATATATATATATATATATATACACACACACACCAGATGATAGATGGATAATATAGAGTTGAAATCATATTAGGGCTACATCAAATGGAAGATAGTTACGAGAGGTCTATAAATAGATATGGAGCCACAGTCGGTCTGGGCAGCGCTAAGCACAGTGATAAGTTATTAACCCGAATATCAGACTACTACATTTCCCTGCATTGCCCTGATAGGTCTACCACACGTCAAGCCAAAACATTAACACTACTAACCTCAGCATCAATGCACACAGCCACTCCTCTGTCAGTGGAGGGGTTAACCAGGCTGCTGCAGAGAAGCTCTCAGGCACATTACTGGAATTACTCCTGCTCATGCCAGCTTCTTTGGCAATCTACTTGTGAGCTATAGTGCCTGGCAAGCCCTCATGTCTTGCTGCATTCCCATCACTCACTGTGAAGAGCAGCAGCGAGTGACCCCAGAATGATGGGGAGTTTCTGTATTGTGAGACGTCTTCTAACATTCCTCCAGTGCAGGAGAGCCACTCAATGCATGTCAGGGCAAGGAGACACTTTGCTTTTGGGTGGGGTGTCCTTGGTACTAACTTAGCTGCAGGCATTTAATAGCATTATAATTACTGAATCAGCCCCAGAGAAAACTGCATGGTATGATACCAATTGGATGGATCAACATGTAAATTATTCATTAGCACTGTTGTGAAGATCAATAATTTATGTTCAGTTGCAGCCCATAGTGATGAGAGATTTGGACCTGAAAATACCGGGCTGTTGGTTCAGTTTCTTCCAAAGCCTCCAAAACATGTTGTGACCGGAAGCAAATCCCATTGGGGGTTACTTACCAAGGTCTCCAGGCTGCTAAACTTGGGCACAAAATAACACATATTTGTAACCATGTTATCAAATGTGAAAACAACCCCCAACTCCAGAGTTTCTAGCAAACGTAAAGAATTCAAACTATGCCACCATTCATGTCCTCTGCATGGGTCACTATCACAAGTATGTCTTGTGCCCGTCACCTCCTAGGCTGGCAGTGGTATCTGGTACCACATTGGTATGTCCCTGTCATTGGCTGGAAGGCTGATGAATTATTACCCTTGTATTAGCAGCACCTTATGCACTTCCCATCACTTACAGGTGGACTTGGTGTTTCCCGTCTTCTTGGACTTGTACCAGACAGTCATACAGTCCTCTTGCAGCTTGAAGTATCTCTGTTTCTTCCAGCTACGGGATTTCACTTTTCTCATCAGTGAACCAGCCTGCATTAGCTCCAGGTTCTCATCCAGCTGGAGACTTGCCCTGATAAACTGAGCTGAGACACAAGAGGATTGGTGAGTGTGAGGGAGGAACCCCCACCAGTCACCTGGAGTGAGCCTCGTCTTCCCCACACGTGGTGTCTTTTCAAGAGTGAAGCATCTCACCATGTGGTGGGTCATTTATCAAAGCCTATCGGCCAAATGTATCAAACAGCAAAAATACCCCCATATCTGAGGGAAGGAATTATTACTGCATTCGAAATGAGTGAAATGGATGAACCTAGTTCCAATCCCAGTATCAGTTACTTGTGAGCTTGGGAACCTTATATCAATACATACATACATACATAGATCAATATCAATACATACTCTGGTAAAATGTCCCAATTGATTGCGGCCTCCATAAAATATAACTGCAGTGATAATACCCTGGTATAATGATTATTTCTGTCCCTGTGCAATGAATCCTGGGCCTGCCCTAGTATGTGCTTCCAGTATGATACACTTGATAGTGAGATGTCCTCAGTGCATACATCCCTCCCGATAGTCTCCAGATACTTACGAGCACAGCACAGGTAGGTCATGACTTTATTGTCGCACACTCAGTTCTGCCGGCATCTGTGGAACAAAGGAAATAAATCTTGATCATAACAAATAATCTGTCACCGTGCACCATGTTTTCCAGACAGAACCTTCTGTCTTTGTATCAGTCTAGTTGGGCATTTACCTAAAAACCTATTGAGATACAGTATAACAATAGTAACAGTATATTACTCTGCCTCTGTTTCCAGGACAGCCTTTGGTGCAGCCAAAGGGTGTGAGACGTTTGCTGCCGTTCGCTGATGTTTGGTGATGTTAAAGCTGCTCTATTTCAATGTTAAACTCACCAGCCCTTTATCCCCTGTACTCAATTTTCCAACTTTAATTGTCCATGAAATGTCTGTGAATTGACTGTATAACCTCTGTTCATTTAATGTAACCATGTATTGTTATTATAACTTTGTGCCCAGGACATACTTGAAAACGAGAGGTAACTCTCAATGTATTACTTCCTGGTAAAACATTTTATAAATAAATAAATTAATAAATAAATCTAATATACCATTTATCAATACACTAACTTTTATTGTGGCACACAAACACACCCATACACATATTAACCTTTATCAATATCGGTCTACACCATCCATGACTGGAGGAACTATTAGATATCCCCAGTAATCATGAAAAAAGTTAAACATTTTTTATTTCAAATAGAAGTTAGCAATACAGACATTGATAATGGGCTCTTCAGCACTTTGTATATTGATAATCAGGTTTTAATGTTATCACAGAACTATTTGGAATAAATACTTATCCGCGGGGTAGATAGAAGTCCAGAGAATGTGGCAAAGAGAGAATAATTGCACAGATGCAGTGCACTCCCCGGACAGAGAGGAGGATCGGAACGTGAATCTGTTTAACTTTTTCACTGAAAGGGAAGTACCATATTCCATTTTTTGGAGCTGTGGGAACTGGCCAGAATTAGGGACTAGATCCCAAAACGTTGCCCCCCTTACAAGTAGCCCCTTGCAGGGAGCTTTTGAATTCTTTGCCTTATGAATCTCTTGTATTGTGTTATTACAGTGAGAGCTTTAGATTGGCTGCACCATGCCATTTCTTCGCTCTTTGCCACATGCTCTGCACTTACCTGGACCTCTCTCGTCCCTGCGGATAAGTATAACTTTGAAATAGTTTTGTGATAACATTAGAGCAAGATTACCAATGTGCAAAAGTGTATGAAGAGCCCAACGATGATCAACGTCTGTATTGCTAACTTCTATATGAAATGTAAAAAAAATCCCTGTATTATCTGACTCTTGGGTTTTCGCATGTGTGCTGGGGATAGCTAATATTTTCTGTTATTGAGGGGCTGTGGAGGGTCGTTTTTCCCCCTAAGGATTTACGTGGATTAGGGGGTGCTGTCTGACCTGTTTCTTTTATACATGGCTGGAGGAACCATTCAGTTCTGTATTCCTCTATTGGACACGATTCAAAAGAGCCTCCACCACCGGACTATCTCACCTAGTTGTTAGAAGGAATAATTGAGAGGACATGAGCAACTGCCCAAATATAGGACTCAATAGGAACTTGTCATTGCCAGACACACACAGGAGCGCCCGCCCCTGTACTTCGTGTGAATGACTGGTGGAAATTAAGACGTTGTTGTAGGTACAGTACACACTGAACAGGACAGTGAATATATTTGCAATTAAGTTAATGTACAATAAGAGTTGATAAAACGTTTGATTCTTGTGATCTATGCATAGACTATGCCAAATAATGATAAAATACTAAATGTTCAGATGCTGACAGAGAAACATTGTGATAAGTGATAAATATCAGATGGCACTAATCAACATCCGCTTTCTTTTTAATAAACAGTTAAATTATTTCACACATCATTTCTCCCACTTTGTTTTTATAGCACAAATATCTGAATCTTTTTAAAGTATGGGTCCAATGCGTATTATCCCAATGTTTAAATAATTTGGGATATTTTTATTAAATCACAGTACCACTCATTTTTCAAGCCATTTCAACCACTGGTCATGAGTTAACATCTCTATCCTCATTCTCAGAGAGAAACGTGTGTTTTATTGGGCTGCCCACGTTGTGGGTGCTTGGCTAAATGGTTTCCGCAAATTTTGGCTTATTAAAAAGGATACAGGCTTCCTAGAAAAATAACACGGACTTGTCTAGAGAGCTAGGAAGTAATGGAAGCGCTATGTACATTGAAGCGCTATGTACATTAATGGCGCTATATAAATAAAGACATACAATATACATTCTGGATCCCCTCATTGGTAGGTCTCATAGTGAGGTGGTTATCTTGGGAAGACCTTAACCCCTATTTGGAACCCTACAGAGACAGTATACAAGAACCATCTTGTGGGTTATTTCAGTTTAGCAATTGGCTATTGTATTTTCAACACAAATTAATTGAAAGTATCCAGCTCTGAAGACCTAAAGGAGAAACTGATGGGACTCAGGTTAGTGACCTCATAGGTCCAACCGCACGAGGTGTCTTACAATAAATAAAAAGCGTCCCAGCCTTATCTATGGTGTACTATCTGCCTGTATGCCGCTGCCCTATTAGATACTGTACTGGTGTCTCCTTTTTCTAAGTGATGTAACCTTTACTTTCTATAACAAACACTGTTCTCATTTGCATGGCATTTCCCAGAATCCTTTTCTGCAGTGGAAGCACTGTATGCTGGGAGATAATGGTGAAAAGCAGGTTGCAGCCCCGTCTGAGACATGCGAATGTGCTCACAAGTGATATTTTCATTTGCTGTATAACAAACACCAGAGCGTTGCCTCCCACTGACCCGCAGCTGATAGAAAGGGGAGCTGGCTGCCTCCCAGGTCTCAGGATTCCATCTGGATCACATTTCCCCCACTCCAATAGCCGGCACTTTAATGAGCTTTCTGCATCAGCTCCACCTTTGTGTGTCATTTAATTAGGATGGGATCTGGCAGAGTGCATCTTCCTCAGAAAGGCAACAAGGGCAAATGACAGCGTTATTAGAGCATGAACACGTGGGAAATGCTGCCAACAGCATAGTTAAAGATCGATTGTGTTATATGGGTATCCCGGACAAAGTGAATGTAGGGAGTTCCTTGACATACTGACTGACTGGCTGAAACGATGGTTACAAGTAACATTGTAAGTCAGATTAAAAGAAGAATATTCGTTTCAGTCTGCAGCCAAATGCACTGACTATCTGATATAATGATGCTAAGGAAAACAACACAGTTTCGTAGAATTTTCAATGAACTTTCCTGACCTCCAGATATGTATGATCAGTTATGTATAAAAATCAGCCCATTAGAGGTGGAAGAGTGCTCCAATGTGCCCAGGCCATGCACAGTAACAAAGCACAGACGTCCTGCACCACCACATTATAGCAGTGGCTTTGCACGCTAACACAGCTAAGTAAATTAGACCCAGAGCTTGTAAAACTGCACAACTGCAATATACTGGATTTCCTGTATAGCTACCACGAGTGTGAAATATCAGAGTTAAAAGCAAACATCTAATCAGAAATAAAGACTCTCGATGTACTGAAAACAACGTCCATCATAATAATAACAATAGCGCTGCTAGTTTTACATAGCGCTTTACAGAGACATTTTGGAGGCACAGGTCCCTGCCCTGTGGAGCTTACAATCTATGTTTTTTTGGTATAACTATTGAAGTGATAAAGGAGCTCAACGCTTGATCCCTTGTATAGTTGTATTGACAAATAAGCAATAACGGACATGAGGGTGTTTTTTTGGTGCCTGAGGCACAGGGATATAAAATGACTTGCCCAAGGTCACAAGGAACCAACACCGGGAATTGAACCAGGTTCTCCTGCTCCAAACTCAGTGCCAGTCAGTGTCTTTACTCACTGAGCCGCTCCTTCTCCCATCATATGTTTTTAAGCTGTGGCTGCCTCTGCAAAACCACATGGTAGATAGAGAGTGTAACTATCATACCCCATTCAGGCACCATTAGGGTAGAAAAAGTCAATTGTAGTATTCATGGTGCCATTGTATTAAGCAAACATTCTTATCTTGTAAGGAAGAGATTCCTGACCGGTTGTACTGTGGATCCAGAACTGGATCACAGAACTGTGCCTGGCAGAAGTATCTCTTGACTGGACCTTTTGGCTTTCTGTGCTTTTGTTCTGGTAATTGATTTGTGGCTTTGTCAGATATCCCGTGGATCTTTTTGAGCTTGGACGGGTACCACTAGGTGTGACAATATTTTTGCTGTTGCTGCAATCTTGTGTGTCAATCAGTGAGGTTAGATAACAATGTTCCAAAGGACCAATCCGCTGCTTGAACAATTTGTTCTAGAGTGGTATTGCTTAGTAGCGTTGAACAGTAGTAATACACATTAACGAACCACTTACACATTCTGCTCCAAATACAGCATGGTCAGCAGCAGTGCCAGTCTCCAATCCTCACACTGCCCATGCACATTCAGTATTTATACACTATGCACAGTCACACTGCAGGCTTCCCTAAGAACTGCCACCACTCCTAGAATATTAGGTAGGTAGATAGATAGATAGATAGATAGATAGATAGATAGATAGATAGATAGATAGATAGATAGATAGATAGATAGATACACAGATAGATAGATAGATAGATAGATAGGGTGAGTTAGATAGATAGATAGATAGATAGATAGATAGATAGACAGACAGACAGACAGACAGACAGACAGACAGACAGACAGACAGACAGACAGACAGACAGACAGACAGACAGATAGATAGATAGATAGATAGATAGATAGATAGATAGATAGATAGATATGTAGCAATGTAATCTGCATTTTAATGCACTCCTCCTACACTTCCATGGCATATGCTGTAGGACCCACATTTGCAAAGTTAAAAATAAAACCAAATAGAACTAAAAATAACATATTTATTCCACCCACAATTACAGTGCATATTGTGGTTGTTCTACCAGCTGGTACATGGAAAGAACAAGTAGTCCCAAAGCAGCGCTAATAAGGCCAGTAATGCAATAGCACAAGAAGATTTGGGATACAAAAGGGGTCCGTATCTTCTGCACCTGCTGATAACATAATGACATAGTGCATGTCCGCATGGGAGGGGCTGTGTGGGTAGTAATAATATAACAGCCTTAAGAACTTGGAAGAGTCTGCTTTGCTAATTCCTAATTCCTTAATAGTCGTATATATATATATATTTTGTTGTTGATGTAACCTATAACTCATATTCTGGTTATATATATATATATATATATATATATATATATATATATATATATATATATATATATATATATATATAAAACCAGAATATGAGTTATAGGTTACATCAACAACAAAATGCATTGTAGGTGATATTACACCTGTTTGTAACATAACTCCCACAGTGCCTGTTAGCATCTGAGTGCATGCGTTGGTAGCAACAATGTAGCAGCCTTTAGAACTTAGCACAGTCTGCTTTGCTAATTCTGGTTCAGTTAAACTTTTCTTTACTATAAATATTGTACCCCCCAATGCTACTTCTGTCACCTTCTCTTCTTCACGTAGATGAAAGTAGCATGTGCGACAGCACAAAATGCAATTGTTTGTGTTTAGATGGAAGCTGTCAGCACCACTCACACACTAAAGAATTCTTTCTTTTTTATCTGGACTTTCTTCCTGCCTCTTTGCTTTATATCAGACAGTCTGCCAGTGCTCCTTAATCCTCTTCCCAAAATAAGTCCCTTAGAAAACTCCTCCTTTTTCAAAGACCTCCAAAATGGAGACGTCTCTCCTCATCTCCACTACCTCTTTTCTCCATTAAATAAAATGCCAGACACAATGGTTCTGTTTGATGTTCCATTTATGTAGTTCTAAGTTCCAACAGCCATATTGGTTCTGGAGAAAGCAGATTGGATGTAGGGTTATGATACCTTTAAATCAGGCCAACATTAGAATTCTTCATAGATTACATAATAGTGTACAGAACTTTCCAAAGCTCATATGTTTCTGCTACATTTGAAGAAGAAACCTATGGGGTTTTGAAAGCTCTGAACGCTAATATATGGGTCCGCTAAAAGGTAACACAACTCTACAATCGCATCTCATGTTGGATTTAATCAATTATCTGTAAAAGGGTTCAGCAAAACACTACGACTCAGAACATCACAAGACTTCGGGTTTTTAAATCGCTGTATTGGGAAACGGAACATTTGCAAACACAGTCACACTTAGATAAGCATATCGGATGTGCAATAAAGTGACAGCACTTAGGCATTTAACACCTTATCTAGAAGTTTGAACAATTTCAGCAGCATGTAAGGGGGAATATTTCACATACTTATAACTCAACTGAAGTCTGCTGGATGATCTGAGAGTGAACAGAGCGATAAGGATATAAAAAGGAAAAGCAAAGGCCATTTGCAAAACAATTTCTGATCCAAGAAAGTGGCATTAAACCCACAACAGGGGACTTCTCTGCAAACACGCCGTGCACTGAATAAGCTTCTATGGTTTGGAAATGTCGTTCCCTGGGGCCGTATTATCGTTGGCTGTCCTATAATATGGTAAAGACAGAGTGCTCGCTACATGCACTGAAACAAAAATAAAATGTTGTATAAATCAATTAATTATGAAACATGGGAATGTAGTCCATTAAACGCATCTGCTTTGTATAATGCTGAGCGCTTCGGGAACAACGTATCACACTGCAGAGATTTATTCCCTGACTGCAGCTATATGCACTGGCATCAATTATAAGTTCCTAATAGCGTTTCTTACATTTCACACCAATCTCAAAGTTTAACACCCCCTGGGACCTGGAAGAAATAGTTAACATACAGACCGAGGCCCGTATTCTGTAAGCTCCCATACTGCCGATCCTTACTGTTGATTGAAGTCAATTTGGCTCCTGTGCAATACTGCCAGATCGGCAGCATCGGAGCATTCAGAAAAAGGTCCCCAGGATCACTAAACTCTGCCAGGCCATTTAACGCAGGGTTTGCCTAATGTTAATAGTAACGCTGTAGTCACGAAATAAAGTAATGTTAAGTTATGTAACGTCGCGTTAAAAGCCTGGCATTATACAGAACGGACATTAGGAGAAATGAGATGCAAATTCACCGCTAGCATAAGAATACCCAACTTCTAAAGCGCTGTTACTGTTAACGCCAAAGGATAACATGACATTATTTAAGTTATACCTGAACCTGGCGATACTCCCGTCCGGACACTGAAACAAAGCAAAAATAATAGGCAAAAGTTACAGGCAGAAGTCCTGTTTCAGTGTGTGGTTCGGAGTATCCCCAGGTTTGCAATGACTTAACGCTGCAGACCAAGCAATATCCTACATGTGGTTTTTTTTTTTCATAGATCAGTTCTGTACTATGAGAAAATACTTGTAGCATTAAAAAAATACAAAAAAACTCTGAATGACATTTTTAATGTCTTATAAAGTAACAAGCATGTTTTGTTTCTATAGCAACCATTTACAAAGTCACATCACCCTCCTCTTCTGAAACAGGCTCTGGCACACCCCTTTTTGAGCCAATTGTATCTACTGACTGCCTGGTCACATGATCTTCCCCACAGAACTTTGCATCTTTGGTCCTCTTCTGCTGCACTAACAGCCATTTAGTGAACCCCTTCACCGATCGATCACAGGAGAACGGATCGATCGGCAGCTTAGCTAATTACTTATCATCGTGTGGATTGTATTTTTTTTTATGCTTTAGAAATAATGTAGTGTTACTTCCCTCTACTCTTCTCCCGAAGACTTATTTCTGTGTCTTGCTGGGAGAAATACCAAGACTCAAACACCATCACGTTATTTCAAGATATCGTAGTATTATCCTGAAGTGACATGATGTTACCCTATGCTTACGAGCTCTAGCATGGATGGTAGTTTTGAATATAATGAGCTTTGTGGATTTACCGGCATTTACCGGCATTTACCGGCATTTACCGGCATATAACATCCATTCCCGGTTTAGGTCAAATATTACAGAGTTTAGTGAGTCTCTGACTGAGCCACTGATTGAACCAGCTGTGCTGAAGCAGGGATGTCCTTAAAACATGACCTGTTGGTGCTCTTGATGACTGCAGTTGACCCAGTCCTGCTGTACTGTAACAACAAAAATGGAAGCTCCCAGCACTCGCAACAAAGAGAGAGATATAGAAAAAGTGTCAGGATGCCACGGGTGAGCCACGGGTAAGCCAAAAAAAATTAACTTACTGGTGCATCAGAGTAATATACAAATACTCAGCGCAGTGACACATTACACATAAAAAATGCAGAGTATTGCTATAAAATATACACGGAGGAATAGGTAAAACCAAATCTCAGAATATACTTATCCAGGGGGCGGAGGATGAGGCTCCCACAGGGAAACATAATCACAAATCGGGAGTAAGGTAAGGCAGGGGGGCTCAACTCAAGGGTGCTCCAGTCCCCCCCTCCCCCCCAACAGGTCAGGTTTTCAAGATATCCCTGCTTCAGCACAGGTGGCTCAATCAGTGGCTCGATTAAGCCACCTGTGCTGAAGCAGAGATATCCTGAAAACCTGACCTGTTGTTGGCCCTTCAGGACTGGGGTTGGCTACCCCTGCTTTAGAATATTGCACCATGTAACCTCCCCTAATCACTCCTCTTGCAAGTGGCACAAAATAGACACAAAGCAATTTATACACGAATGTTAAGAGAAGCAACGTGCAATTAATGTCTCTAGAGGTCATTCAACAGCAAAACAGCCAATTGCAATGCTTGATACATACGTAATATGGGGCTTGTGTATCAAGGTGTCCTAACAGCAAACAAATTGCACCAGATTTATGGAAGAAAAAGGTCCCAGAGGCGACAATGGGACTCATAGCGCGTCACAGTTACAGTACAGCGCGCGGTACGCAGCACATAGGAATGTTACAGACAGTCCCTGCCCCGTGGAGCTTACACTCTATGTTTCTGGTGCCTGAGGCACAGGGAGATAAAGGGGCTTACCCTAGTTTTGCAGTCTGGAAACTTTGATACTTACTCACTATCGGTCCTATGTATTAAGATCATATTTGGCTTTTCATTGTGCATCAAAATGTTATTGCTTTAAATGAGTACAAACCTTCCTAAAATGTGCATTGTGCTTGTGAAAGCTTCATACAAATCACGCAGAGGTCGATGTTTAAAATACATTTTCATGCATCGTGTCATGTGGAATCCCTGATTGATACCATTTTAATTAAAACATAGTTATGCGTAATTTTATTTATCACTAGGTATTAGCAAATATACATTATTAGTGTAATATTATTTACAATAGCTATTCTGTGAAAATAAGGCATTTTGTTAACCTGTATAATGAAACATCTGTCCTGCATCACATACATCTGTGGTTGACACATAGCAACTTCATTCTGCGCTAACACTATAGACAGAAAAATAGGGTTTATGTCAGGGTCAATTTGGCGGATGATTTTGATATTGTCTTTTTTTTGGATGCACAGATACCATTTTTTTTTAGTACTTACCATTAGCGTCGTGCGTCAAACTATGTGACTGAAACCTTTTTTTCTTACACTTTAGGAAAGATAAGGTTAGCACAATTACATGAGATATTTGCGTGCATCAATGTTACACTAAAATTGCCATTTGCTGCACTTAGTAGATACGCCCCTGTGTGTTTGCTTTGCTGCTTAGTTTGCACCACGGCCCCTGACAGTTGTAACCGTGCTGCTCGCTGTCAGATATTTCGTGGGCTGCCTGCAGAACAGTCTGACAAGCCACTCCCTGCCACGAACGAGAGAATCGGATAAGTAACAATTATGTGTATTGATGTATGTGTGCTGTCATAACTTCTACTGGCACAATAAATACTGAGCCGGCTGCACACTCCGTGCAAATACAAATGAGAAGTCTAATTTCATTAATGGTGCCTCTAACATTATCGACCATGTATTGATGCCCTTAATGAAAAAGTACCAGTATTGGGACAAACGGGATATTTAATCACTCATTTTTTTAGATGTGCTGGTCATTTATTCTCATGGTGCATTGATGGGCCGCATGATGTAAATATGTCGGGGAACATGAGGTTTCAAGAACACAAATGGCCTTTTTGCAAATGATATTGGGAGAAGCAGGGGCGCAATCAGAAGTTCTGATTGGGGGGTGCAGTTTTTACCAGCCCTTCTCATCGACGTTGCGACGTCACGTGATGCTGCGTCGTCGTGACATCACTGCCATGTGACGTCACTGTGTTACGTGACGGCGCGTTGTCATGGCAATGCGTTGGCATGTGACGTTGCGTCACCATGACGACGCGGCGGCACATGATGCAGCGACGTCGGTGAGGAGGGCTGCTCTCCTACAGAGGCTCCGCTCTCTCCCCCGGCAAGCAGTTTCATTGCTGTGGGATAGAGCGGGGGTCTCTGTAAGTGTGATACGAATTCCTGGGGTGGTGCAATGCACCCTTGCACCCCCCCCCCCCCGGTTGCGCTACTGGGAAGAAGCAACTTTTGAGGTCCCCTGCAAAACGAGATGTATGAGTCCTATCATGCCGGTTTAATAAAAGGCACCACAACCTGACAACAGTCCAGCTCAGGGGTAACCAACTCCAGTCCTCAAGGGTCACCAACAGGTCAGGTTTTCAAGCTATCCCTGCATCAGCACAGGTGGCTCAATCAGTGGCTCAGTGTTTGACTGCACCACCTGTGCTGAAGCAGGGATATCCTTAAAACCTGACCTGCTGCTGGCTCTTGAGGACTGGAGTTGCTCACCCCTGTTCTAGTTGTTTCGGAAAAACAACACAGTTAGTATTAATAATAATAATAATAATAATTGCTGTACACGGATTAGTCTGAGATTCAGGGAAATAAAGTCTGTATCAGGAGGAATGGTACTAATTTTCAAAGAGGATTTATGAGCCAGGGTTTATGCAGAGCTGTGTGACGTAGGTTTGGATAAACCCGAGCTCACAAAACAGGTCATCTTATGTCCTTCAGACTGTGAGTTCTTCTGGTTAAGGATTCATTATAGTTGCATTGTTCTACCGTGCCATTAACAATGCTGTATATCATACGTAACAATTCTAGAATTGCTGAATTAAAGACTGGTTTAGTCTCTTATTTTGTACTCCAAATAAATTAATTTGTTATATTTCTTCAACACAACGTGGTTCCTCGGGGAGTAATCGGAATACGAGGCTGTGGTCTGTGGCTTGTTAACCAGTATCCGACGATTACAAGAAAAAAGTGAAAGGCTCTTTTTTATAAACTGCAAAACATACACATAGGTGAGAAAGGGGAAAAGTGGCCAGAGATTCAAGAGTTTCTAGTTTCTCCAACCTGCATCCATCCTGCATCCAACATGCGTCCAACCTGCATCCAACCTGCGTCCAACCTGCATCCAACCTGCGTCCAACCTGCATCCAACCTGCATTCACCCTGCATCCATCCTGCATCCAACATGCGTCCAACCTGCATCCAACCTGCATACAACCTGCATACAACCTGTATCCAATCTGCATTCACCCTGTATCCAACCCGCATCCAACCTGCATTCAACCTGCATCCAACCTGCAACCTGCATTCGCCCTGCATCCGCCCTGCATTCAACCTGCATCCAACCTGCATTCAACCTGCATCCAACCTGCATTCAACCTGCATCCAACCTGCATCCACCCTGTATCCAACCTGCATTCAACCTGTATCCAACCCGCATCCAACCCGCATCCAACCCGCACACAACCCGCACACAACCCGCACTCAACCTGCATCCACCTTGCATTCAACCTGCATCCAACCTGCATCTTTTGGCTGTGAGCCATATGGCTGTGTGTAACATCTTAAAGTGTAACATTGAAAGTGTGGAGATAATTTTGGAGGTGAAGATTGGAGGAAGACATTGACTCTGCACAACAACAACAACTTTGCAGCTGTGAGAACTTGATTTTCTAAATGCTCTGATTCTTTGTACTCTTCCTATCCTCCAATACCTGGCCTGTCTCTCCTCCTGCAACTCACAATGCCCTCCCTGTTGCTTTTTCTGTTTACTGTTTCCTCACTCCTTTGTGAATATCTCTGTTCTCTCCAACTTCCCCACTCTCCACTGCACCATTATTTATACACCTCTCTGCCAACAACTTATTTACCCCTCAATAAAAAACACACACACAAATCCTCTATTCACACCCTCTATCTACTCCTTCCTGCTGCTGGGGATCTCCCCTAAGCCTGAACCCAGACATACACACCTGAACTCACCCATGCATCCCTGCCATCTCTTCCCCTGTAAATGGTGTTAGCCTTCTGATCTAATACTCACTAACCTTAAAACTCACCCCACAAGTTAAGCATCCCAATAGCCTGCACTCATGGTTACTATCCCACACTCGGCCACTCCTACCACCCATTGTGGCCAAGCACTGCCATACACAGCACTTATTCCCTCATCTGCTGTCTCTGTAAGTCTCCCATCAAACATCTTAGATTGTAAGCTCTTCGGGGCAGGGATTTCCTTTCCTATTGTCTGATTTTGCTGCACTTATTGTATTATAATTCCCTGTACTGTATTCTTTGTGAAGCGCTGAGTACACTTTTGGCGCTATATAAATAAAGACATACAATACAATACACCCAACCTGCACCCAACCTGCATTCAAACTCCCCAGGCACACGTAGGCAAGGCAGAGATATGAATGACAATTGTATACATGACAATTGTTAGTTTCTTTTCAAATGGATGTTATCCCTAGTACATACTCTCTCCTTCATTGTCTCGCCCCTGTCACAGGTCCCGTCCCAGCACAAACTTGCAAAACAGACATAACTCTCAATGTAGTTTTTCCTGTTACAATAGTTCACAAATTAATTAATACAATGAATGAGAAATAGTATGAATGTGGAAGTGGGGAGAAAGCACTGTATTAACATCTCAGGGTGAGTGTAACGTTATGTCGTATATTGTAATATACTGGTGTGCAGTGACATCACAGAGTGAGTGTAACGTTATGTCGTATATTGTAATATACTGGTGTGCAGTGACATCACAGAGTGAGTGTAACGTTATGTCGTATATTGTAATATACTGGTGTGCAGTGACATCACAGAGTGAGTGTAACGTTATGTCGTATATTGTAATATACTGGTGTGCAGTGACATCACAGGATGAGTGTTTAAAGTTATTGTTATATTGTAATATACTGTTGTGCAGTGACATCACAGGGTGAGTTTAATGTGTTATTCTTACATTGTAATATACTGCTATGCAGTGACATCACAGGGTGAGTGTAACATTATTCTTATATTGTAATATACTGATATGCAGTGACATCACAGAGTGAGTGTAACGTTATTCTTATATTGTAATATACTGCTATGCAGTGACATCACAGGGCGAGTGTAACATTATTATTTTATTGCAATATACTGGTGTGCAGTGACATCACAGGGTGAGTGTAACATTATTCTTATGTTGTAATATATTGCTATGCAGTGACATCACAGGGTGAGTGTAATATGTTGTTCTAATTTATTTTATTATAATGTACTAATATATTGTATAATATGCTGCTTACACAATAACAATATATGTCCCGCTTAGTGTTTCTCTTGACATAGACAGAGTGAGGAAGAGAAAGGGAGAGACAGAGAATGAAGTGGATCCATTAAGTGTATTAAAAAGAAGAAATGCTTTGAAATGCCCCTTTCCAGCCTCAAGTGCTGAACTTCCCACCCTCTGCTCCCCTCATACTCAGGGGAGCTTGTTCTATTCTCATATCCAATGCCCCTTTCCAGACACGATGCACAATCTATGCACAATCTATGCACAATCACCTTCTTATCTCGCCCTAGCCCAGTTCTTGGCATGATACAGTTACAATGAGATAAACGAAACGTCCATAAAACACTTTGCACAGAATGCACAGCCCTGGCAATGGAAAGATTGTGCCAAGATCCAACACATACAGGTGTAGCAGTAAAAAATTAAAAAGATGAAGATATACAAAAGCACAAAGTTCATGATTAGAATCAGGAGGAATATGAAGGGTGAGAGACAGGGGAGGAAAACAAGGGAGAAAGAGGCAAACACTGACTGCACCCTACAGGGGTGAAGGATGTGCCCAGCAAAGGGTCTGGTTATTGGGAGCACTGGAAGTGTTAGTTTATCTTAACAAGTCATAACATGATAAACCAACCCCAGTGTGTAAAAGTGCCAGCAGCCTACTTACTATACCTGCTCCCAGGACATCCCTCATTGACAGCTCATGACCAGCACGGTGTAAGATAAGAAACAGTATCCTGCTTGATAGCTTCAGCTTTCCTTCTGTCTCTGTGTGTGTGTGTGTGTGTGTGTGTGTGTGTGTGTGTGTGTATTCTCCAGGATGGGACTGCAGGAGACACACTTAGGCACAACCAGCTGCTCCAGCACAGCCCTGCCCAGTTCTTGCCTGCTCTCCCTCTCTGACACACAGACACTCTGTCTTCAAGATGTGCTAATCTGCCCAGACAACCTTTTGAACGGTCGCCCAGGGAGTAGATGAGAGTTTAGTATTAAAGGCAGACTCTGCGTATTAGGGTCAATGAGATTACCATAAACTGTGCAGCAAAATGCCATTGTATGTTTATCTGGATATCTGCAGCAGAGAATGGGTTAATCGTTTTTTTTTTCTTTCCAGTTGCATGCTCTTAGTTACCTGTAATAAATGGTACTTTCTGTGTATTCCCTTTGCTATTTTTAGGATGGAATAGGCGTGGTTATCCTCAAGTGTATGTATTTATTAATACAGTACCAACCGTGTAGCAATAACAATCATGTGTATTTTACACAGACATCGGAATACATTGGATTATAATACAATAAATGCACAAAAGTGTAAAATAGTCTGTTAGCTTCTGCCTTCTAAACAATGTTGTATTTTCTTCCCCCCCCCCCCCCACACATTATTTATTACGTTTTCCTAAAATGGACAAGAATACTAAAAACATACAGAAATACTTTTTCATTTCCATTTTTCCCCCTTATCAACAATTTTAAGAGGAACCAGGAAACCACAGCAGCCCCTCATAATGATCCGCAGGACTTAGCAAACAAAGGGTCCAGCAGTAACCAGAAGAAGAGAGGTGGACTACCAACCCAAAACTTCTAATACTGCAACACTCCCACCAACTAGTCCCAGATAATACCAAGCAAGAGGCCAACTGGAGGCACCTTACAAGTTACACTCTCATCTCAGATGTGCCTGCAAAAAGATGTGGCTCTTTCAATATATTTAATGGCAACTTTTTACAATACACATTTCATAAAAATGTTTTCAATGTTTAGCCATCGCTGCAGTAAATATTTTTTTGCAGAAAGAAGAATTAGCTCAACTAGATTCAGCACTATCCCGAAACTTTCACACCAAGCTTGAATTAAGTAGAAATAGCCGTATTAGTGCAGAGTAAATGAATACTTCAGCATTAGGTCATAGCTTTTTTAATTTGGACTAACAATTGACATACAGGAAGTCCTCGGTAACGGAATCCGTTCTGGAAGTAGCGCTGGATGGTGAAACCGTTGTAAAGTGAGTCCCATGTTAATCAGTGGCGGTGAGCGTCGGATAACACATTCCAGCGTCGGAAAACGCATTAAGGCGTCGAAAAATGGCCCATAGGGTTGCATTGTAAGGCGTTGGATATGCCATTCATTGTAAAGTGAAACGTTGGATAACGAGGACTATCTGTATAATAAAATAAGCTATAGAGAGTTCTCTCTGTCTCTCTTCCTCAGGTCAAACAATTCTGATTTACAGAGATTCCAGGAGCTTAACACAGAGGTAAAAATAACAAGATAACAACTCGAGGCAGGAGATGTGGAGAATTAACGTCAAAGGGTATGGTAAATAAACAGACAGGGCAATACATGGATGAAAAGGATAGTGAGAAATGTGAAAAGCATGTAGGGTTATATATCCATCAGCCATGAGAGGGAAGGGGGGGAATTGGAGGTGAGGGGTTTGACATTAAAATTAACAAAGAAGTAGGGAGAAATATTACAAAAAAAATTATGAGTTTTAACATCTGTGTTAAACTCATGGAATCTTTATAAATCAGTGTTGCCTGACACGAGGAAGAGAGAGAACTCTCCAAAGTGTGTTTTATAACAGGGGTGCGCAAAGTGGGGGGTACGCCCCCCAGGAGGGGCGCGGTTGTTACAGAGGCCCCGTGCTTCCCCAAAGGCATTTAAAATAAATGCCGGGATAAATACTTATGGATACTTATGTAACTGTATTTGTAACCATGTATTATTTGTAATTTAACTCTGTGCCCAGGACATACGTGAAAACGAGAGGTAACTCTCAATGTATTACTTCCAGGTAAAACATTTTATAAATAAAATAAAATAAATAAAAATGCCGGGAGGGGGGGGTCGCGCGAGGCCTCTGTAACTTTTTACTTACCTTGCCTTCCAGCGACGCGTCTCCATGGCAACCCGGCATCAAATGACGCAGCGGGGTCACCTGACATCACGTTGCCATGGTAACATGATGTCATATGACCCCGCAACGTCATTTGATGCTGGAGTCGTGCAGGGGGGGAGGCGCGAGCCGGAGAGGAGACAGGGGAGTGCATGAAGGAAACTTTGTGCACCTCTGTCTTATAGTATCAATTGTTAGTTCAAATAAAAAAGGTGTCACCTAATACTGAAGTACTCATTTCCTCTTCCCAATCTTGGGAATTCCAAAATAATATGGTCTTCCCATTCAATTTGCCAACAATAATTGTATGAATGTATTGTAAGACTTTGTACCAGTATTTCTTTATTTTCCTACAACCCCCAAAATAATGTTTCAAGTCTGGATTAGGATTAATATACTGATGGCATTCATTAAACATTTGACATTTACATTTGGTCATGTTTCCAGGAATGTAAAACGTTCGATGTAATAACTTGAATTAAAATGTAGCTCTCTGCCTATGGACGGCATTGTTATGTAGACCAGTTAAAAGCCTGTGAAAAAGTGAAAATAAACTAGTGACACATATCACATATATTCAGCAACCCGGTGGGAAATAGCAAAGGCCTGGAAACAGGAACAACAGCCATAGCTAGGCCAAGTGAAGTCGAGACTATGGTGAGTATGCCTTATGGAGATACTGACAGCATTACAAAACAACACTGTCCAAAAGTTCCTAAGAATGGGGGAACCATCAAGAAACTATACAGGGGACATACCTTTCTCTAAGGGGACTCTCCAAATTTAGAGGGACAACGGATCAAAGGGGACATAGAAGACTAAAATATAAAACAGTAGGGTAACTGTACGGGCTATATGTATAGAGAGTGGGTGCTCCAAAGATGGTGAAATCTTCACGCAATAACCATAATAATTCAAATGTAGGGCTCCTACAACAGACTGCACTACGGAGTGGGTATATAATAGAGTGTGATCTGTGAGTGACCAGTCAAGATGCAATAGAACTTCTCCTGAAGGAAACAATCAATAATGCTGGATATCACCTTGATGTAACCTCATTGTAGGAAATCTAATATGTACTGGTACTCATCCATATCCATAAATCGCATAAGGAATATCTTGGAAAGATCTTACCCACTCCTTGAGTCTTGAAGAGTCCGTAATGGCGTGCCAAGCTGCGGGTGCAGAAGTCCAATGGTAGAAAAAGAAGAAAGCAGCGCACTGCCAGGTGGTATAAAAATAAAATTCTATTTATTCAGCACAAATACAAAACATCACCCAAGGAGGTGAAAACCCCATAACTGTATGGGCTAGAATCATACTCACAAAGAATGACCAAAACATAGAAAATGGGTTTGAAACAAAATGCAAAGCACATCAGGAAATGTATGTTTATTCCACGAAGACGCTAGAACAGATATACTATAGTTAACTCTAAAACTCTGGAATACTGTATACATGTAAAGTATTATTGTCAAAATATGTCCTTTTTGTTTTTATTATAGTGTTATTTTATATGATATCATTTGAAGTTTTGCTTGGTTCACTTATGTATGTAAATGTCTGTAATGTAAATGTCCCTTAGTTACCCTATTCTGTTATCTGTACCCCCTCCCCCCCCCATCCCCTTGAAGGAAACATGGAATAAAAATAAAATTTTAAACAAAAAAATATATAGCCCTCCCAGATCTTCTGATAAAGTTACTTTCCTAACTGCACTAATATCCTCCAGAAATATGTTTTGATGGTCGGTCTTAGAGAAATCCTTGTGCTAATTAAAGAAGATACAGTAGCTAGACTTCAGCCGGTTCCTAAAGAGGTTTATATATGGGGTCCGTCAAACAATCAGTAGTTTTTGTTACATTCGTAGCTGTTGAGATTATATTTGAAGACCTCATTTCTGGGTTCATTTTCCCTAAGTTTTTTTTATATTGGTATATGAACTTTTACCCAGTAGCCAATTTATTGTAATCTTCCCTTTTTGGTAAAATATCTTTATTCTAGATTAGGAAAATGTTGGTCTTCTCACTCATTAATAACTTACTCAACCCAGTTCTGTGCTTTTTCATTTTACATTTGAAATCATTGAATCATTTCTCTAGCATTGCTATATCTTTTTGTATACAGCAGAAGAGGCATTTGATATGAATAAAGCAACTTGGGGAAACAGTCATGTTTTATTACATTAATTCTAGCCAGTAGGGATTTAAAAAAAAAAAAAAGATCATTCCATCCATCCAATTTTCTGCACAGTTTTAGGAATAATGGGAGTGCCATTAAATTAACAGAATGTCTTCAAAATTTCCCAGGAAAAGAACTTGACTTCACAAAATGGATAACTAAGTCCTCTTCTTTTAGCCAAATAATCTCTGATTTTATTTGGCATTGTATCCTGCAAATGCCTTAAAACATTCTAAAACCTTTTAATCTATTTAACATTTGTTGCTGGATTATCCTAAAAAAATAACATGCCATTTGCATATAGTAACACATGTAAAGTTTCCTTGTCAATATTGGCACCAGTAAAACAATTCTTTGATTCTTTGCCTGAAGATTTTATTGCCATATCTAAAAAAAAAAAATGGGGGAGACAGTAGACAACCCTGTCTAGTTTCTCTTTTGAGGAAAAAAAATTAGCTGGTTTAATCCCTCTTACACTCAAAGACGCTAGAGCATTGTATATCTTTTATAGAACCATAATGTAACTTTTCAAATGGTCCAAAACCACCATATTTATTTTTTTTGCATTAATACTTAAACTAAACGCAGGTGGTAAATCCTGCTGAACTGAATTTAGATTAGGTCCTGATAATTCATTATTCTTCATTCCCACATTATCCTTAATGATCTCCATGTAGTTTGAGCACAAATTATATCTCACTAAATTTGCCAGCAATTTTCACAATTTATTTCCAAATCTATCAAATGTATACCTCTGGTTATTCATAAATAAGGAATCCCTGTCTAAGTTCTAATTGTTTATTTGCTTCAACATATTTTTGCTTAGTTTGAGGTGTTGATTTTTCCTTGAATTTTGTATCACAAGTCATGAGAAATTCAGAGAACTATAGTCAGCCGTACCCACTTTCTTCCCACTTGAAATGATCGCACTCCGCATGACGGCCTTAGATGCTTCCAAAACAACTGAATAATAACTTCTTACTAATAACTTTATTTCTCCCAATGGGATACAAAGCACCTCACAATAACAGTATAGCACACGGTACGCAGACACACTCCCTGACCCGATGATCTTATAATCTATGTCTTTGGTGGCTGATGCACAGGGAGATAAAGTGACTTCCCCAAGGTCACAAGGAGCTGACACCGGGAATTGATCTGGTTTCCCCTGAAACATGGTGCATGGCCGTTCTTACTTGGAGGAGCGATTTGTCTGGTTAATTCCGATAACGAACGAGACTCCTCCATGTTAACTAGATACGCGACCCCCAGTGATAAGGTGCCCACAAGATGCAAAACGCGTGGAAGAAGGGGGTAGGATGGTCCGTGGTTCACAGCAACTTCAGCAGCCAACGCATGGATGTCTAAAAAAACTTTATTGATCGCTAGCAGCAAACATCAGGCAACCACTCTAACATGTTTCGTCCAGGCTATGGACTTTTTCAAAGAGTGCTGATAGTGTATGGCAGCCAAATAGATATAGGGAGTGGTGAGTATATGCCACCAATAGAAACAGGGAACATATTTAAACCTCACCTGTGGTAGATTAATCATTAAAGTGGATAACTATCCCCCAACAATCCCCATAGCAATGGCTGCACAACAAGGTATTTACAACATACACATGAAAAATCTTAAAAACAAAACAGAACATATAATGGATAAATTTAAAAACACAACTACTGATGTTTTAAGTTACCAGCATCATTATTATTACTGTATATAAAGCTATATCAATTAATGGAAGTATACAGATGTATAACAAAGGATTTCATATATCTAGTACTTATAAAATCTTTTCAGTACTTATAAAGCATTTTCAGTATCAAGATTCACTTTAAAGGGATATAAACATTTTATCAATTTATTCACATAATTCATATCCATGAATACAGTGGCAACCGCATGACAGACAGTAACTTAATATGTCACCTCCCAGATCACAATGTAATTGGGTGAACACTGTGAACCCACCCCAAAACTTAGCCATTACCCCATCAGGAAGTGTTTCAGTTCCCACTCCTGATTGATGCCGGCCGGATGGAGTGTGTTCAGAGTGTACACCCAATACATTTCCTGTTTATTTAATACCCCCTCTCTATGGCCTCCTCTAGCGTTACAAGGGATATGTTCAATTGCCATATAGGAAAAGTTGGCTATTCCCCCTTTAGGGCATCTGGAGAAGTGTCTGGGAACTGGATGAGATACATCATTTTTTTTAATAAGCCTGACATGCTCGGCAATGCGGGTCTTGACTGGCCGAATGGTTCGTCCCACATACAATTTTTTGCAACCACATCTCAAAAGATAAATGGTGTAGGATGTATTACAATTCAAAAATTCTTTAATAAAATATTTTTTTCCATTGATGTCAGTTTGGACAAATTTTGTACTATGAACATATTTACACATGGAACAATTTCCACATGCATAAAAACCTTTAGGAATACTACCAATTCTTTTAAGATCAGTTTTAGTTTGAAAGTGACTTGGCGAGAGGTGTGATGCTAGTGTCTTAGCCCTACGGAATGAAAATTTTGGTCCCTTCAAGGTAAACTCAGCAATATCCTTATCAAGGCACAGGGTGTGCCAATGTTTATGCACAATGTCGCATATAAGCTTGGATTGGCGACTATAAGTCGTGATGAATAATGGACTCATATCACTATACTTGCTCTTAGATTGTATGTACCCCTTATGATGTTTGTCTTTTTTCTTTTTATCGAGGATTCCAGGGCGATCCAAAGTCATAGCGTACTCGTATGCTGTCTGGATATCTGTATATTTGTAACCCCTGGCTTGGAATCTCTCAAATAGTGCTTGTGACTGCAAAGAGAAATTCTCGTCATCAGAACATATCCGTCTCAACCTTACAAATTGGGCCCTCGGAATACTTTTGATTAAAGATTGTGGATGACAACTTTTGGCTGACAGTAGTGTGTTTCGGGAGTTTGGCTTGCGAAATATGTCAGTTTGGATTAGCATGTCATGGTCTATGTAAAGGAGCAGGTCCAGATAATTGATGCAATTTATATTTTGTTCATAAGTGAATTTGATATTAACATTATTGATATTAAGTGTGTTTATAAATGCTACAAGTGATGATTCATCGCCGTCCCATATAATAATGAGATCGTCGATGAATCTTTTATAGTAAATAATTTGTGAACGATAAGAATTATTACTGTGATATATATATTGTGCTTCCCATAACCCCATGAATAAGTTTGCATATGATGGTGCAAAACTTGTGCCCATTGCAGTGCCTAATAATTGTAAATAAAAACGTGAATCAAATAAGAAATAATTGTGAGTTAATAAAAATTTAATAGATTCTAATAGAAAAGTGCAAAGTGAAGTGGACAGATGTGATAAATTTAAAAAGTGCGTGATAGCTAATAACCCGTGATCGTGATTAATGATGGAATACAGAGAGATCACGTCAAGGGTGACCCATCTGTATTCTTTTTTCCAGACCAGATCCTTTACATCTACCATGAGGTCCGTGGAATCCTTAATGAATGACGGTAATGCCAGTACCAATGGTTTGAGATAAGAGTCCACATACCGCGATAACCCATCTCCCAAAGATCCAATACCTGCCACTATAGGACGACCAGGAGGGTCGACCAGTGACTTATGGATCTTTGGGAGATGGTGGAATACCGGAATCACGGGATGTGGACTTCTCAAAAATTCAATCTCATGTTTGTCTAATGTACAAAGTATCTTTCCAAATTCAATAATTTCATCTAGTTGACTAATAAAGTCCTGTGTTGGATCCTTTTTAAGAAGTTTATACTGATCCGGATTCCCTAGCTGCCGTAATGCCTCCTGTTTGTATTGTAGGGTGGATAAAACCACAAGGGCTCCACCTTTATCAGCATTTCTAAACATGATGTCTTTGTTATGCTTCAAGGTGTCTAGTTCATGAATCTCCGTGTATGTCAGGTTATTGGCATGCATAGATGAGCAGGAGAAACCTTTAGATAAAATTTGAAGGTCTCTTTCTACCAACCTTTCAAATGCCGTAATGAAAGGCCCCCTATTGGCATTGGGGCAGAAGATAGACTTCTTTTTAAATCCTGAGGAGTGGGTGCCAAAGAAAGGTTGGGAGAAAGCATTGATTTCTTCGCCTTGCTGCTCAAGTAATGCGTCCAAGTCTGATAATACACAGGTTTCCTGAAAGGTATCAAGAGAAATATTAGTTAATGCATCATTAGTAACAATATTAGGTAGTTCATCATCAGTATTGGGTAATACAACATCATTATCAGAGTCAGACAAGTTATTAGTTTGAAAATGTCCTCTTGATATAAAAAACTTTTTTAAGGATAATTTGCGAGTAAACCTTTGGAGGTCAATCACAGTCTGGAACAAGTGGAAGTCCTGAACCGGGGCAAAACCCAGTCCCTTATTTAGTAGAGATAATTGTGCATGGGAGAGTTCCACTCCTGAGAGATTAATGACGTTATTATCACTCTCATCTATGTGTACTTCTTTCTTTTTGGTCTCCCGCGAGTTTCCACGTATAAGTATAGCCTGGACGAAACATGTTAGAGTGGTTGCCTGATGTTTGCTGCTAGCGATCAATAAAGTTTTTTTAGACATCCATGCGTTGGCTGCTGAAGTTGCTGTGAACCACGGACCATCCTACCCCCTTCTTCCTGTGTCATCATTTCCGGAGGAGCACGCTGACGCCAGCTACACCAGAGGAGGAAGCCGCTGCAGAATTCCCTGCACCAACAGGGACGGCTTTTTCGTGAGTACTCCTAACCTCCACGCGGTATTTCAGGGAGATTATTGAGGCGGTTAGTGCCGGGCTGTGATTTACTTGGGGGCGCCCCTTAGGGAGGTGTCCCCCTGTACCTCTATCCGGCTTACTATTACCCAACTCCCTGTTTTCAATGCCGGAGGCTTATTGTTTCATTAATCATTGCTGGGTCTCTCTTCAATCAAGTTGCCATAAAGTGTGTGCACTACCTGTTAGCAGCCTCGGTATACTGGGTAATTCCATATTCTCTAGCAAAACGCGTGGAAGCATCCCTTGACTCCCTTTTTTGTTATGGATCAATAAATTAATTATTTTTACTCTCAACTGGCCTGGCTCCCTTGGTTGTGCTCTACTTTGTTTTGGATTCCTCTACAAGCGGCTTGCACACCCCATCTGGACAGCTCTAGGAGTGGGTCAGACATTCGCAAAGGACATTTCATTCTTAATTCAAGTGAGAACATTGTCTATGGTTATAAGTGAAGCAACTGCTATTTAGCTGCATTGAGGTTGCGGCATCGTGGGACACCTTTGTTGCTGCTACCTTCAGAAGAAATTATTGTCATAAGTCTTTAGACAAAAGACATCTCACAATTTTTGTCTTATATACCCACTCCATGCATGAGTGTTCTTGATTATTTGATTATTGAATACAGTGTCCGGAACTATTTGAGCACCCACCACTCCATCTTTGACACCGGGAATTGAACCAGGCTCCCCTGCTTCAAACTCAGGGTCGTTACTCACCGAGCCGCTCCTTCTCCCTGACTGTCTAAACATTTTAAGTTTTCATTTTGACAAAGTCTTTGAAATTCTGGTTCTGCGTCAGAAAAGAGGGAAACTTCCAATGTGGAACGCTATATTTTACACCAAATTGGTGCATAATCTGAAAGAACAATATTCTCTATTTTAGTATCCGCTAAATCCTGAAACAGTGATGTAGGGATAAAGAAAACACGAGTCCTGGGCATAGCAGCGTGAGCCTTCAGAAGGCAAGTATACTCTTTAGCTAACGACGGGGTTATCACTTTCCAGGGGCCTACTGAATTCAGCTGGTTTTAATATGTCTGATTGATATTGCAAGGTTTTTCATTCTAGATTTTCCACTTTAGTCTGTTTTTTGTTTGTATCATTCTATCAAGCAAGGCGTCTTTCTACCATATTGAAGTCTCCTTCGCCCTAATTACTTGTTCTAATACTTGTCTGGGGTATTGGGAGCATAAATATTACAAAGAGGTAGCCTTCTACCACCTTTAAAAAGATATATGTACCTAATTACGTCCAAAACTTCATATGGAATCTTTTATTCTACCAAGTATTGCGACTCCCTTCTTTCTTGATGGGAAGGAGGCAGCAAAAACTCCTCATATCCACCTTTTTTTTTTTAAATTGCTGTGCTTCACTGGCGAGAGGTGGGTGACCTGCAGTGACACTATGTCCGATGTGAAGCCTCCGGAAATCACTCAGTATTCTTTGTCTTTTAATAGGAGAGTTTATTCCACTTTCATTACTGGGGTGTAAAAAGGTGAGGCTGGCACGTAGTTGTGTTTACAGAGTTGATATTGTTTATTATGAACACAGCATTAAGAACGAGTGAGATAGCCAGCTCTGTCCTGTGTGCGCAGAACAAAGCAATCAAGAGTACTTTTACCTGGTCAAGACAAAAGGCTTCTTATTCAGGGTGTTATAATCACACCTTCTCCTGGAAGCAGTTGCACATAGGCCACGACCCCAGTATTTACTGCTGCACTCGCGCCTGGTGAACTGGTGGCGCGTGCACAGATAAAAGTCGCGATTGGCGGTCTGTAGGGGAGTGATGGAATGCGTGGGAGGCGGAGCCATGACGGTGGGTGCGGCCATGATGGGGCATATCTGCCCTTCCGTTGGCTGCCTGCCAACCACGTGATCGTGATTCTTGTCTTCCCTGCCAGTGTATGCGTCATCGCGCTTTGTGCGCCCACACAAACACCCACTGGGGCCTGTCCCATGGAGGGCTGTGTTGTGTGGCGTGCACGCCATAGCGCGCGCCACAGCGGCCACTGGGGACCTGGCCTTTCTCACACTCTGACATTCTATGTTCCAATGCCTCCCTTCTTATCTTCTGTAACTGTTTCATCTTTCATTTCTCATACGCAAAACCGGAAGTTCGGCCCCAGCCAGATAGTGCCCATACCCCCCACCCCTGTTCAACCGTTAGGGTCAGGGGGGAGTGAGAGTGGGTTGAGAGAGTGTGGGGTAAGAGAGTGTTGGGGGGAGTTAGAGAGAGTGGGGGAGAGTAAGAGAGAGAGTGGGGGAAAGTAAGAGAGAGAGAATGAGGAAGAGTTGAGAGATAGAATGGGCTGCGAGTTGGGGGGAGAGGCAAAAGTGAGAGGGGAGTGTGAGAGATAAAGAGGGGGAGATTGCTAGCGAGGGGGAGAGGGAAAAATAGAGGGGAAAGAAATAGAGGGGGGGAGAGTGAGACATGGGGGGACTCACAGGGCCGCTGATGGGGAAAGTGGAACCCACCCCCAATGGAACATCTGCACACCTTTCCACCTTCCCACACCAGCTAGACAACCCGGGGGCCGGGTGGAGAGTCTAGTCCTAGGCCCCGAGAAAGCTCATAACTAGACTTGGATGTGAAAAGCCGATTTAAAGAGGTGCACTCGGAGATGAACCTGGCACAGCAAAAACAACAGCAAAAAGAATGTTTTTAAAGACCAAAACAACATTATAACATTTCATCTGAAACTTTTTCAGTAAAATGCAATATAGTAATTTAGTCCAATTCTTTCACATAAAAAGCTTCTTGTCTGCCTCGCCCTGAAAATTGCAGAAGATTGCTTTTTTATTTGCACGTGTATTTCAATATTGTGCACAGTATCTCTATAAGCAGCTACTTTTATTTAAAATGATTCTTCAGGATCAGCATCAATGTCACCTTTATGAGGAGTGATGTCATGGTTAGCAGCTAGCATAAAAGCTGTTCTGTAGGACAGAGGATCATCATTACACATCCTTTAATACCACTGATAATTCCGTAAGGAAACTTGCTTGTTGTAGATTGATTTCCAGACGATTGGAGGAGAGCGAGTGCAGTTTTGCTTCATTAAAAGAAAATGTTGGCAGCTGCAGATCAGGCAGCCGCTGGAGGAAATCAATGTAATCAATGCTAATGGAATGAATTGAGGAGTATCCTTATTCTGCAGGTTTACAGGATGAAAGGCAGTGTGTACTCACTGAAGGGGGATTATGCCACACAAATCTGATTTATCTTTATCATGCCTTAGTACAGGGGTAGGCAACTCCAGTCATCAAGGACCGCCAACAGGTCAGGTTTTCAGGATGATGTTATTTATAAAATGTTTTACCAGGAAGTAATACATTGAGCGTTACCTCTCGTTTTCAAGTATGTCCTGGGCACAGTTAGGATGACAAATACATGGTTACATTAAGTGAGCAGGGTTATACATTATATATAAATACATTGCATGCACAGTAAGAGATAATATATAGTGGAAGCCTGAGCCACTGATTGAGCCACCTGTGCTGAAGCAGGGATATCCTGAAAACCTGACCGGTAGGTGGCCCTTGAGGACTGTATTTGCCCACCTCTGCCACAGCAGCTGGTGAGAGGCAGGAGAAATGAAGGTATTCTCCAGATTAATTCAGTTCAGAACAATTTTACCTAAGTCATTGGTGACAGTGTTGCGCGACCTGGTAGGAAGTGACTTTAGTTGAGAGATCAGTAATATAGAGTGCAGAAAATAGAGACTATTCCAAGATGGGGACGGTGATTAACTGGGTTGATACAGTGCTCGTTACAGAATTCAGCCAACGATATGACACTTAAAGGAATGTGTACAGATGATTGCCGACCGAGGTAAAATATTGGGGAGTAGCCAAGTTTGCATCAACTAACATCTATTGGGAATAAGTTCAAAATCACGAGGGGGGTGCAATACATGATAAAAAGAAGGTTGTGCCACCTGAGGCTTTTTTGGCGCTAAGGTAAGTTGCTGTAGATCACAGTGGCCACAAGCTGAAAGAGGGAACACGGACCATAAAAAGAGAAAACTCGCCCTTTGTATTTACAACAAGCATGTCAGTTTCAGTATACAATGTACATCACATAAGATTCTCTCTGGAAACCCAAGCTCCCCCCAGCATGACTCCGGCTCCTATCAGTTATTAATGATGGTACGAAAGATGATCACGGGCTAGGAGGGTGGTAGGCACCTTCCAGGAACATGATGGTTCTGGAGCATGCCAAATAGAGAGCTCTTCGTCAAGGGAAAAGGCCAAAGGAGCTCGACTTTCCATTCTTTACACCCTTATAAGCGGACAGTAACACCTATCTGGAAGCCAGCCAGGAGTAGGTTTCCATTCCGACTATGTCATCAGTTGGGGCGTCTCTTAATCATGTATAAGCCAAGTAGAGTAATAGGTGCGTCTTTATCAATGTGGGAGAAGGTACACGATATTGGCAGCTCTTACAGAAGAATGACAAATGCAGACTCTTATTACCTAGTTACATAGTAGATGAGGTTGAAAAAAAATACATGTGTAAACGTCTAGAACGTGCAGAGGAATAATATAGAAAATGTAAGGTTATGTTGTCATTTGGGCACTTTGTACTTACCAAATGAAGATTAAACAAAATAGTCATTGCAGCATGTTTTGAAAGACGGAAAAGGGGCAACACTGAAATTATGTCAAAATTCTATATAAAAAAAAAAAAAATTAGAAGCAATAAATATTTTACTTCGTGTGCCAGAGGAACCAGAAACGTATTAAACAGACTCTTCGGCTCTGAAAGAGTTAATGGAAGTGAATCTCAGACTGTAAAGCAGGCCTGTGGATTGGTGCTGGTTGGTGTTCTGTAAAACACCAATAGCACTGCTGTACCTATAAATATCAGGTGAAATATTAGTGAACTTCCTCAATGTTTCACCCAAAATGGACAAATGCTTTAACATTACTGAGCATCAGTTCATAATTTTTTTTTTAACGGCTCTAAATATATTTCTGATTAATTGCTCTCAATTGGTTACTGCCAACTCTTTTATAACCTGTTTATTCTGTAGGGAATACACGATATACCATTTATTTTCCCTAAATGCATCTGGATCCCCACACATCTTTAAAGTGTCCCTATCAACCAATATTGAGATCTACCCAGGTTTTAGCAGTAATGATTTCACATAACTATTAGTAGTGGGGGAGTGAAGGGGACACGTCGCTTTGGTGTTCTAATTTGAATTGGGAAGACTTCACACCTTCTTGTTATAATGTACCCAAAAAACAAGTAAACGTGAGAGAATTGTAGGGGCAGTGTTACAAAGCTGGTGCTTCTGGTACTGTGGAGCACCTCATAACCCTTTCAGTAACACTTACCTGCAAATCAACGAGCTGCACAACCCCCTACCAGCAAAGTAATTTGTTTTCCATTAGACAAAAACTAAGTTGGACATATCTAGAAAACACAGCTATTCAAAGCACTTTGTATGTTCTTGTAATCCACAAAATGCTTCCTAATTAATTAAAACTGACAATCTTTTTGTGCCGTCAAAGTCACGCTGGTAAAAGCACAAATCAATGCTAAAAGCTAACTTCAATCAACAGAGATATATGCGATATCACCCCCACTATAACTGCACTGTGAATGAAGTGATTCTTGAGACAGATACAATATAGATGAGGGAACGGAGAGCTAGCACGTTCTCATCTATCACTTCAGAAACCTCGCCAGTTATTAAAAGTGCACATGGAAACGTACCTTTCTGCAGTATTATAGATCTCTCAGGTTGACCTTTCAATTTTGATTAAATATAATGTGTAGATAAGCTTATTTGTTCCCATCGAACAATTTAAATATATGGGCCACCAGAAGGCAAACATATGAAATCCCAGAAATATAATATTAACAAACATGTAATCTAGGCTGATGCTTGGCCTTCCAACAAGTGCAGCTACTTTGTTCAATAAACCACCATTGCCAAGTGACCAAAGTCTGGGGATATTTTTAGGTCAATAATAATTCAGAATGCATTTTTACATCCAGAAACGACATTTTGTCAGTAAAGCTACCCAGTGTTTCTCATAGCCTTGAAGAGACTGATGGGATGCAAGAGGTAATTACTTGCATGGCAAGGAAAATAAGCCGTTGCTTACTCCTCCCAACACCCACAAGAAAAATGTGTCTCCTGGTTCAAGTGTGGAGCAAAGAAATGTTTACGTTTGCTAAATTCGGCTGGCACGAAATGAACACTAGTCTGAACACCACCCCCTCCGAAACACTCCAATGAATATTCTTCATTTCTCAGACAAGTGAGAAGTCATTAATTCCCATTACAAGATAAACACATGTGCAATAAGAAAATTTGTTTTTTATTCACAAAGTTTTACCGCCTTTCAAAAGCTCAAGATAAAACATTGGATTTCCATGTCAAGATGCTTTAAAATAAATGTTGAGCACTACGCCCATCGGGCTTTTATTGCAATAAGGCACTGGCATTTGGCCTTTAAAGGGAGGATTATTTGATGGTAATTAAGTTCCCGCAGCACTCCAAGGTTGAAGAAGATAAACCAATTTAACCAGGAAGGGACCTGTGCGACCTTAGAATCTTATGTCTATTAACATCAGTTATCCAGTAACAGTATTTCTATTCCACAATTTGTTTTTTCCAAATAGAACTTTAGGGTGCCTCAAAATGTTTTCTATAATGGTTTAGCTGCTTATTGTTACTTTCTCTTTTCACTGCATCCGTTACGTATCAACTACAGGAAAGCAAAGTCCATTTCTTCTACTACACATGCATCTTTAAAGCCCATTTCACCTAAACTAGAATAAGTGCCACATCTTTAAGTCTGACACAATCACACAGCAGCCTTCCTGAATGGAAAGCTTAAATGCTTAGCGATAGGTGATCTTACTACAGCCATAGGCAGCGCTCATGGTGGGGCGCGGGCGCTACCGTGCGCGCCACCGCACACACTCCTGCAGCCCCAGCGATGTGTGCACTAGGCTTCAGGATTGGGGGCGTGGCGAACACGTCACGGAGCTGGTTCGCCCTCATTGGCTGAACCAGCTCATGTGACACGGACGTCAAATTGACTTGTCTGGCCAAAATGTAGCAGCGTCGCGGGCACTTGAGGAACTACACTAGGAAATCAGGTAAGAGTCCCAGAAGTGCGCGCGCACGCACGCACGCAGCGATGCCACCACGAGCACGGCCTTATAAGGCTTTCCTAAACTCACTAGGCTACACATCTGCTCTGTCACTTGAATCAACCTTATAACCATAGAATAGATTATTAAACCCTCCTTCGAGAAATACTGTGGTGTAATTTACACATTGTGATAACAACCCAGGGTTTATAAAAGTTGTGCAATGGAAACAGCACACTGCATGGCCGGTATGACCAACAATAAGCCATGTAGGAAACTCACGGGGCTTGTTATAACTCATGGATGAAAACAATGAAAAGGTTTGCACCTATGTAGAGGCATGCTTAAGAGAACACCCTGTAATAATAAATCCTAACAAGTAAGCTGACATGGTCGTAAAGTAGTTAATGTAATATGTATCTTTTATAACATCTTACTAGATAGCTGCTGAAATTGGTGTGTAAACAGTCAGACTGCTGTGACCCCTTAAACTTACAGCATCGCCACACCGTACGGACAGATGCTGATCAGAAAGCTAGTTCTGAAATTTACAACATAAAAAAACTCCCTATACTCACAATTTAGCAATTGTTTTAAGCTTTGTTGTGTTTACTCAGATCTATAAAGAAACCCCTACCTATATTTATGCCAGGGGAGAAAGAGAGGGGGGGTTGCTTGAGGACTGGCATTGAGCACCCCTGCCATTAAACACCTTACAAATGAATTTGCTGCAAGGTTTCTGTGTTAGCCAGAAGGCGTCTTATAGCTCAGTTCCAGTTAATATGGGCCAATGTCCCTTTACTGTTTAAGCGCAATTCGCGTTGGAAACATTTTAACAAACCTTTTATTGAACTATTCTTTACGGTGCTATAGAACTCCAGAGATATCTGGTCATGTGTCTTTGTAATCATAACTAAATACACACGCCCCTGCTTGCTTCACAACCTCTGTTATTAAATGCCGCCATGAGAACGGACTCGCAAAAAAAAAAAAAAAATACTGCCGTTTTAAAATTAAAAATTTCAAGTATAATTGGAGAGAAAAAAAAATACATACAATCTAAAAAAAAAATTACAAATAAACAAGGAGAGATTATAATGATTGATACCTCACAGGAAACAGCCGCTGGCAATGTTTAATGGCTCCAGTGGTGGAAGAAGCGCTTAGCGGTATGAAGATGAAAGGGACACCGCAACGTGTGTGCACGTGTGCACTTGCAACATTGCGTATGGTTTTACCAAAATGTTTCAGATGCCTCTAGCGCACGGACAGGAAACTTCAGCACTCAAGGGCCACCAACAGGTCAGGTTTCATGATATCCCTGCTGCAGCACAGGTGGGCTCGGTCTTCGACTGAACCACTTGTGCTGAAGCAGGGATATCCTGAAAACCTGACCTGTTGGTGGTCCTTGAGGACCGGAGTTGACCAACCTTGCTCCAGCTGGCAAAGGGCAGATATTTTGAAGCATTAAATGGGTTGTACCCCTCACAGACAAAAATAAATAACCCCACAACCCCAGCTGTATTTATTAAAACCTAAAATCTGTGGAGAGACTGCTGCATGGGTGCATTTCATATCTGTATTGAATGAAGGGGTCTTTTTTTTTTCTTCTTCTACATTTTAGGTAAAAAAAAATTACCTGCTTCATATTCAAAAAATATAAAATAGATTTCCCCCCCATTTCAGACACAGCTACAAGCACAGGAAGAAATGTGGAGAAAAGGCAGGCAGTGGGTGACCAAAGTTTGTTCACTTATAGGCCCAGTCCATTACAGCTATAAAACCGCTCCGAGGGAGATCTGTTGACCGTATTAACTTTATTTTTTGTAAACAGTGGGAGTCAGGAGATATTCACTGGACAGAAGACCTGGAGAAAGACCACTAAGACTCACTTGCCCTCGAGATTCAACTCAGCGCGGAATACAAAAAAAAAAAACACGGAGCGGCCGCCTCTTGGTCAACAAGAAAACATTTTTACAGTCAGTGCTTTATAGCTGCAGTCCTAATGTTTGCTGGTGTGGAGAACTGTACCCTTCATTAGACATATGGTGGATCAATTGCTTTAACTAGATGCCATGCAGCAAAGCTGTCACCAACAAGCGAGCAAGATTAGGGACTCTTATCCAAATCAACATTTCTTCCCTACTCTTCTGCTGTTCATCCCTGTCCTCTCTTTTCTTGCTGTTTGCTCTGCAAACTTGTACGGCTGCTTCAGTTTCTTCCTCCTGCGATAGGAGGTCATTGAGGAGGAAGAGGTATACCCCTGGGGTCATTCACTTGACCTTCCTGCAGGTTCTTAACCAGCTGTGTCAGCCAGCGTTTGGTTGTGGTGTCATCCTTCAGTACCTGGACAAAAGTGGAATCTTTCAGCTGGTCAGGAAGGCACTGCCTTAATGCTTCTCGTGCCCTAAAACACAAATTGAGACAAACACGACAAATCAATCTGGATCCAATTTCAAAATTAGTGAATGTAACAGATCAAGCTACCTGTGATTAACTCAGAAATGACAAACCGTTTGTGAATCATTTTCCTATCTTCTGGGTGCAAAGTTACAATTAAATCAACAATACAGGTTTCATTTTTTAAATGTATTGTTTTATTACAGGATTGAAGCAGGGGGTCTCCGGAGCTAAACTTAATTTCAGCTCTGGGGAGAACACCCCCCCACCCCCCTAGACCCAGCCCCCCCACTTCCAGAGATAGATACTTCCCGTAGGGGGTGCCGGTATCCCTTCAGGTTAAAGGTCATGGTCACACGGGCCAATAGGAAGCTGCACGGGATGACTTCACAGCTTGTTATTGGCCCATGTGACTTGGGGCATTTAAACATCACCATTATGTTAGGCACGCAGTTTCTCTGACTGCGGAGATAAGTATCTCTGGAAGCAGCAGGTCCCCGAAGCTCAATTAACACAGTCCAGCTCCAAAGACCCCCTGCTTCAATCCTGTAATAAAAAAAAGAAGAAAGTGAAACTCATATAGCTGCTTTAAACACTCAAAGAAAATGGAATATACAAAAAACATAGAAGCATTATACTGAACTCAATTGTAAAGGACAAAGGAGAAAGAGGGAGTAGGCGTATGATACCTTTTCTTCCACCAATAGGTTGAAATGTTACAAGTTTCCAACATCTCCGGGTCCTGTGTGAGTTTTTCATACCCAGAAGAGTTAAACCATCTCAGAATACTTTTCATCCCTTTATCAGATTAAGGTTAACACAGATACCCAGCAAGCTCAAACTCCCACACCCACCACAAAGTGAATATATATTTGTGTCAACCAGAGAGCTACTGAGCGTGGCAATTGTATATAACAAGAGACAGGGGGTGCCCAATGCTGCATCCAATTGACAAAACATATAAAGTAAAATACTTCAATAATAATAATTGGTTATTTAGTTAACCCTTTGGCCAAAGGCGTCATAAGCCTGCATACCAACGTCAAGGTATAACCAAAATAATGCAGGTCCTACACTACACTGTGAACACTTCCTTTTACCTCTGTGAGAGGGGAAACCATAATGGGTCTTGTTCCTGCAGCAAGTGAAATGACCTTCCAAGGAACAAGACCCATTATGGTTTCCCCTCTCACAGAGGTAAAAGGAAGTGTTCACAGTGTAGTGTAGGACCTGCATTATTTTGGTTATACCTTGACGTTGGTATGCAGGCTTATGACGCCTTTGGCCAAAGGGTTAACTAAATAACCAATTATTATTATTGAAGTATTTTACTTTATATGTTTTGTCAATTGGATGCAGCATTGGGCACCCCCTGTCTCTTTATCAGATTAAACCCATATGGCCACAACCCATAGTTTTTTGGAGGACAACATGTGAACTAAACTTTAATTTTGTTAATATAGGCACGAAAAGCATAACCTATACAAACCCAGGATTTGCTAATCCCATGGACGACACCATAAATTAAACCCTACCTTGGGTTGTCAGACAGGCGAAGATAACAGCGGACAACGTGCTTCAGCAGCCTAGCGGATGGCTCCTTGGAGAGCTGCAAGACCATTTTCCCCTAAGTAATGAAGAAGCAAAAACGCAGATTACTTCTGGTTATAGCACAAAACCTTTTTCATGCAGTCACTGGGAGAGGCCTCGGCAATTCACAAGGGGTCAAGAAAGAATGTCTGACAGAGCAACTGTTCAATATGTTTTTTTCCCCATCATCACATTATTACACAGTAATTAGTGGTCTGGTTCAAATAAAAATTACCGTGCAACAAGTAAATATGAAGGACTAAAGACAACAAGCAAACGGAGATCTGCTGCAAAAATGATGTAGAAAAGCATATCAGGGCGATATGCAAGACTAAGGGACTTATGCATGAAAGGCCTCCAACACATTTACCTGCTCAGTAAAGTGCCCTTACAGTGAAAGTGATTAACAAAACAACACATGGACACAGCCTTACCAAAATCATAGCAACATGAGAAAAACGCTCGTAGGTCTGACAGATGTAAGCCAAGCCTGTGTCGTCTAGGAGAATCTTCTGGAGAATAAAAGTGGCAACCTTTAAAACAAAAAAGGGAAGAGGCCTGTTATGCGGTGATTATCAGATAGACCAGTGGTGCTGAACTCCTGTTGAGAACTGGAGGTCTTGAGGACTGGAGTTGAGCACCATGGAGATCTATACATCCAGAAGAAAGTTGGGGAGAAACTTTCTAACGGCAGAAAACCAGACGAGTTACATTGTCCTGTAACACACACACAAATATGATACCTGTGCAAGTACACACAAGACTAATAATTTGCATCTACTCCACTAAATTATGCTGACTTCACAAGGAAACAAACAATTAGGGTAGCAAATGGGTCCATTAAAATGTATATTTTTTTGTGAACCCGGCTGCAAAACATTGAAGAAAAGCTTTCAAAGACAATATGGGAAAAAAAAAAAAAAAAAAATACGTTTTTAGGTGTCTCAACAAACTTCAGAGCTGAAGTAACAAGACACCGTCCTGTGTTCTGATAAACCCTGTACCTTACAGTGTTCAGAAACTCAATGCTAGACAGGAGGGAGACAGGAAGCCACAAGGCAGTGAAGATAAGAGGAAATTAAAAAGAGCAGAACCTTTTAATTAGTGGAAAACAACAATTAAGGCCAAGGGCGGAAGATCAAAAACAGAAATCATACAGTTTTGGAAAGTTCACTTCCAGACTCCATAATACGCAGGCACAACGGGATTATCTCTGTGGTCAAGAGGAAATTGATGACTTCTTGTTCATCCGTCTTCACCAGAGCTCCTATGACCAACAAGAAAAAGGGGGTAGTATTTATCTCAGGAAATACTATAGTGTTACAAATATAAAAACAAGCAGCATAAAAGTAGATTAGGCAGCTACCCACCAGTGTTCTGATTTTATATACAATGTAGAAAAAAGGGAGCACACACCAGGAGGTGTGGGGTCTGAGGAAAGGACCTGGAGTCCTGAAACGTTACCTGTGTATTAGCTCTGATGATTTAATACAGATTCAAGTTAATTTAACTCTCCATTAGCCTTGTGTGTGCGCTCCTTTTCTACATTGTTTACTAGTCTTTGGATCCAGCTTTGGGACGCCGGGATCATCAGGAGGTAAGCACCACAAGCACAATACGTTTTTCTTTATTTTATCAACAGTGGTGTGCCACTTATACCTACTTTTTTCTGGGTTTATATACAGTGGCAAGAAAAAGTTTGTGAACCCCAATGATAATTACGGAAATTTCATAGTTTTTCCATGGTAACCTTAAATCAAAATCAGTCTCTTCTTTAATATCCAGTAGGGTTTATATTAACCAATTCCATGTCGTTTGAAACAAAATAACGTATGAATTAGACAAACAATGAGTAATTAAGATTCAGGGTATGTGCAAAAGTAAGTGAAACCATGGGTTTTATTAGCTAAATTAAAGGGGATAATTAGAATCAGGTGTTTAAATAATTAGGTAGATCTTCCATTGTGAGTTTGGGAGGCCCCCACCCTGTATAAAGATAAGAAACTTTGTGAGTTTGGTTTTGTCAGACAGGTGTGTGGAAACATGTCATGCCACTGTCAAAAGAAATCTGAGGACTCAGAAAAACAGTTATTGAGGCTCATCAGTATAGAAAGGGTTACAAAACCATTTCTAATCCACTGTCCGACAAATGGAGAAAGTTCAAGACCACAGTCAAGCTACCCAGGAGTGGTCGTCCTACCAAAATCTCTCCAAGAACAAACCGGCAAGTCATCCAGGAAGTCACAAAGAATCCCAGAGCAGCATTCGAGGATCTGCAGGGCACTGTTTCCTGGGCTAATGTGAGTTTTCACGACAACCATCAGAAAAGACTGAACAAGAATAGTGTTTATGGAAGGATAGCCAGCAGGAAACCACTGCTCTCTAAAAAGATCATTTCTGCCCATCTGAAGTTCGCCAAAAAGCACATAGATGATGCACAAAACTTCTGGAACAATGTAGAAAGGTAGAACTTTTTGGCGTCAATGAGAAACGTTATGTTTGGCAAAAAACAAACACTGCGTTCAAACAGAAGAACCTCACCCCAGCCGTCAAGCATGGTGGTGGGAGAATGACTGTTGCGGGCTGCTTTGTTGCCTCAGGACTTGGATGGCTTGCCATCATTGACACAGCCATTAATTCTGCATTGTATCAGAAGATTCTAGAGGAGAATGTTAGGCCACCCGTGAACTAATCATGCAGCAAGATATGGATCCTAAACATTCAAGCAGATCTACACAAGAATGGCTGCGGAATAAGACATTCTGCATTTTAGAAAGGAAAGCACCCTTTTTGACAGCACTCGTTGTATATGATAGTGTAAAGATGAATGATTTAAAATGTAATCTTTTAATTCAACTGGTTAAAATAATTGTCAAAACATTAGAACCAAAAATCCAACTGACATTGGTAACAAAACACAAAAAACAGACAACATTAATTAGTCCTTAAACTGCAAACTAGGTGGTTGATCAAAACATTAGAACCAAAAATCCAACTGACATTGGTAACAAAACACAAAAAACAGACAACATTAATTAGTCCTTAAACTGCAAACTAGGTGGTTGATCAAAATCTAATTAATTGCATTAATTCTGCATTGTATCAGAAGATTCTAGAGGAGAATGTTAGGCCACCCGTGAACTAATCATGCAGCAAGATATGGATCCTAAACATTCAAGCAGATCTACACAAGAATGGCTGCGGAATAAGACATTCTGCATTTTAGAAAGGAAAGCACCCTTTTTGACAGCACTTGTTGTATATGATAGTGTAAAGATGAATGATTTAAAATGTAATCTTTTAATTCAACTGGTTAAAATAATTGTCAAAACATTAGAACCAAAAATCCAACTGACATTGGTAACAAAACACAAAAAACAGACAACATTAATTAGTCCTTAAACTGCAAACTAGGTGGTTGATCAAAATCTAACCAGACTGACTAATGGCAGAGAAGAAACCCATATATGAGAGTAAACCTCCTAGTGCAGCAATCAAAAGTTTAAAAAGCCTGTGTAAATAAAACAGGTAACATGGGACTGATCTTACACATGTATATACCTCTTGAAGAATCTGGGTATATAGTAGATGGATGTTGACTCACTGCCTAAGTGATGACAGTAGTGTATATTGGGCACAAGAGCTCACAAAGTGTGAGGACTGGCTCTGGGGCACGGATCTAGTCCGTATCCAGTTATAGCCCCTTAATAAAATGTGCGATATACAGCAACGAATATACACATGAGACTGATCTTACACATGTATATACCTCTTGAAGATAATGGGTATATAGTAGATGGATGTTAACTCACTGTCTAAGTGATGACAGTAGTGTATATTGGGCACAAGAGCTCACAAAGTGTGATGACTGGCTCTGGGGCACGGATCTAGTCCGTATCCAGTTAAAGCCCCTTAATAAAATGTGCGATATAAAGCAACAAATATACTGCAGTGTGACAACAAACAAACATAAAAGAGGGGATGGTTTGATGCAAACAGCAGACGTAAATCAGCTGCTGTTATAAAGTGGAACAAAACAAGGAGGGGTGAAAATATATATACAGTTCAAAACACCCTCACTGCAGCAGCGTTATATCCACAAAACCAACATCATGGTTGTGGAAGCTGATTAATCCTGCAGATGGTAAAATACCATTAAGTTTGTTCCCCCATATTAGAGTATATACGGTACCTTCTGTGAGTATACAGAGCCGTGCGATAATACACACACGTGCAGCTCGATTATAGCTACAGTGCCAGCATAAATGCCAATAGGGCTCAGTAATGCTGCAGTTTACACAAAATGCTCATAGAGTATACAATCCTTTGGTTAAGTGTATACATTACCAGTTAACCACTCGAGGTACCTCCTAGCAAGCAAACCGGCACTTAGCACTGCTTTATGTTTGTTTGTTGTCACACTGCAGTATATTTGTTGCTTTATATCGCACATTTTATTAAGGGGCTTTAACTGGATACGGACTAGATCCGTGCCCCAGAGCCAGTCATCACACTTTGTGAGCTCTTGTGCCCAATATACACTACTGTCATCACTTAGACAGTGAGTTAACATCCATCTACTATATACCCATTATCTTCAAGAGGTATATACATGTGTAAGATCAGTCTCATGTGTATATTCGTTGCTGTATATCGCACATTTTATTAAGGGGCTATAACTGGATACGGACTAGATCCGTGCCCCAGAGCCAGTCATCACACTTTGTGAGCTCTTGTGCCCAATATACACTACTGTCATCACTTAGACAGTGAGTTAACATCCATCTACTATATACCCATTATCTTCAAGAGGTATATACATGTGTAAGATCAGTCTCATGTGTATATTCGTTGCTGTATATCGCACATTTTATTAAGGGGCTATAACTGGATACGGACTAGATCCGTGCCCCAGAGCCAGTCCTCACACTTTGTGAGCTCTTGTGCCCAATATACACTACTGTCATCACTTAGACAGTGAGTCAACATCCATCTACTATATACCCAGATTCTTCAAGAGGTATATACATGTGTAAGATCAGTCCCATGTTACCTGTTTTATTTACACAGGCTTTTTAAACTTTTGATTGCTGCACTAGGAGGTTTACTCTCATATATGGGTTTCTTCTCTGCCATTAGTCAGTCTGGTTAGATTTTGATCAACCACCTAGTTTGCAGTTTAAGGACTAATTAATGTTGTCTGTTTTTTGTGTTTTGTTACCAATGTCAGTTGGATTTTTGGTTCTAATGTTTTGACAATTATTTTAACCAGTTGAATTAAAAGATTACATTTTAAATCATTCATCTTTACACTATCATATACAACGAGTGCTGTCAAAAAGGGTGCTTTTGTTTTCTAGTATTAATGTTGTTCTCTCTCTCCCCTTATTGCACCGTTGTTTATATCACATATTTATTTGAGGCAGACGCGAGGGTTCCCTTTCTCTTCCCCCTTCCCTAGAGTATGCATTTTAGAAAGGCCTAGTCAAATTCCAGGACTAAATCCCATCGAAATGTTGTGGCAGGACCTGAAGTGAGCTGTCCATGCAAGGAAGCCCTCAAATCTCACGGAGTTGATACAGTTCTGTAAGGAGGAATGGGCCAAAATTCCTCAAAACCGATGAGACGGACCAGCAGTTACAGGAAACGCGCAGTTGAAGTCATTGCTGCCAAGGAGGTGCCCACCAGGTACTGAATCTAAAGTTTCACATACTTTTTCACACATGGATTTTGAATGTTGAATCATTTGTGGATAAATAAATGTTGAAAACGTATCATGTTTGTGTGTAATTTGTTTGATCAGTTTATCTTTATCTATTATTAGAACTTAGATTAAGACCCAATAACATTTTAGGTTTGAAATGTGAAAATCCTAAGGGGTTCACAAACTTTTTCTCGCCACTGTCGATGTTCTTTTGAGTGCAGGAGAAATAATCAGGAACCAAATTAATCTGCCATTAACACTGATGCAGGAATGGACAATCACAAACCTGAACAGTCTTGAGCTACTTTATTTTCATAATAATGTGGAAGCTACAATAGTAAGACGTGTGTCAAAATGACATCCCGAACATCACTTTATATTAAGGTTATCACACACCCAATGCAAACAGTAGCTAGAAAACATATCTGGTACTAATGCAAAATTTATGTTCACAACAAAGTTAAACCCCTTCCCTTACGTCATTTTAACACTAAGTGGTGGCTGACACTTCACTTCTTACCAATTACTCCAAGGCTGGTAAGTCGCAGATATTCAAAGGGCCGTGTCTTACTGACAGTGTGTAAGAAAGGATACAGGAACAGAGGAATGTGTGCAGCAAGAAATGCAGACCTGAAACAAAGATATTCCACAATGAATACATAGAAAGGAGCCAGTTGACACCTGTCAAATTAGATTAACAGGCACGGCTCAACATCTAAAAGCACGGCTCAACATCTAAAAGCAGAAGGCAAATAACAATTGTGCAATCATACATTACGTCTTGCACATGAAAATTGGAACTGATAAATGTAGTATTGAACCAATACACCGAGGTTTCTAAAGGAAAAGTTTGTGCAGTTTCAATCATAAAAGTGTAAAAAAAGGTCACGTCTAAATTTCTACCGTAAAGACTTCAACAGCTTATACCCACCAGCAAGCTCCTCTAATCACATTTATGGTTTCTTTTTTGGCCTATCCGACTAGTGTGACATCAGTAGAAACATGCAACTTCATACCTGGTTTCTGGATGGGAAGCAACACACTGCAGCAGTGCCAATGCATTGCAGACTCTGTTAGACTGATGTGCCGTCAGTGTTGGTGGGTTTATTGAAGGGTAGATATTAACAATTTCCTTTAGGGAAAAACAAAATAGATCATTAACTAAATTCCAACATACACAGCTTCAATTTCAAACACGAATCAACATCAAAATGTATATTGTATATTTAGATATTCTGATCCTAGCAAAGTGGAAATGTGAAATGCTGCTACCATTCACAACTCCAACACAGGTACATTTCCCAATTGACTAGGATTAAGCTCCTTAATTCTTACATCCCATTTGAGGGACCAAATATCCCACTCAAGGGGGGAAATGTCAAAACTCAGTCACTGAGGGACAGAGATGGAAAATTACATTTCAACGGCTGCATACAGCAACAGGTATAACAGCTAGAGACCCAAAGGCTTTCTTCAAATGGCTTACACAATACCAGGACTATTGTGACATTTACAGAAGATTCAAATTACAATGAATTATGTGAAATGAATGAAATAAGAATCTACTGAACAAAAGCTACAAAACCAGATTGGGCCTGGATACAATTTTAACTTGAGACAAGCAGCTGAGAGTTTTGCCAACAGCAAGCAACGTTTCAATAAACGGGCCATAGAAATTCTGAAATAAAAAATGAACAAAGAAAAATTGAGAATAAATAAGCTGCTCATCTTAATTTTTTTTTTGAGGATGTGAGGAGCACAGAATTATACCAGAAACAGAGAAGACAAAACATGATGCAGTACTTAGCTAATTGGATATATTCTATTAAGTTCTTACAGATATTGTATCCCACATGGCCCCAAAAGGTTACAGGCAACAATATAGCCAATATGGATTCTCAGGATCTATGCGCCTAATAACTGCCCCTCTAGTCTAGGGTAGAATCAGCTGTGCTAGACCAATGTTCCAATCAGAATATTAATTCTCCCCAGGAATCAAAGAGAAAGCAACGATATAGTGCAGAGAGTTTTGATCTTTCAGATAACATTTTATTAACTCACACTTTTAAAAAACTCTTTAAAAGTTTTTCAAATAAAGAAGAGGGTATCAGTCTCCAAGTTCATGGAAAATCTCACCGCCGCTGGCCAGAGATCTGATGCCACCTGCAGACAGTCCATGTCTCCTTACTCCAACCAAAATACAGCCAGAAACCTCACGATCGGACAAAATATGGGCAGTCGGCCGACTGCTTCAGATCTCCAGCCAGTGGCAGGGAGATTTTCCTAGAGCAGGGCAATCGAGTATTTGATACCCTCTTTGTATTTGAAAAGCTTTAAACAGTTTTAAAAGTGTGAGTTGATACACATCTTTTTATAACATTTTATATGAAAGATCAAAACTCTGCACTATCGCTGCTTTCGCTTTTTGATTCCTGGGGAAACGTCCCAGTGGGAGCACTGTATGCTAGGTGATAATGATTGAAAGGCGGGGGTGCAGACCTGTCTAAGACATGTGAATGTGCTCACAAGTGATATTCTTTATTGACTATATGCCAACGGTAGAGGTTTTTTGTTGCCTTTTTCACCCACCATAACTTAAAATGTAATGGTAAACCTACCCAGCCTAGAAATATTGCAAAGCAAGTATAAACCAACCTCACACCGATGAACCCATCAAGGTTAAAACATGTCTGTGAGTGGTTTGACTTGCTTTGCTAGTCCCATGCTGTGCGAACGGCAATGCATCTGCTTAAATGGGCTCCATGTGTATGGATATTCCAGGCACAAGGTGAGACATTGTGTGCTCATTTTCATGTCATGTCCCAGAATCCCTTCCTACAGTGGGAGCACTGTATGCTAGGTGATAATGGTTGAAAGGCGGGGGTGCAGACCTGTCTGGGACATGTGAATGTGCTCACAAGAGATAGATAGATAGGACACACACACACACACCTCTTTATAATTATTTCTAAATAGAGATTATGTTAGTAATTGAGTGTGAAAATTGTATGTGTTACAATGTTATTAATTCGCAAGTTATTGATATGTGCGGAAGGAACACCTGGTAGTTACATTTTTTGTGTTCACCCTCATCTTAACTGCCAGAAGTTAAAAAAAATAATTGTTTAAAAATATATATAAAACTACATCTATTAAGAAAAAAAAGTTCACATATGATGGATTTTCTGCTCTAAAAGATATACAGCTGTTGTATCTTGCTAACCATAATTTGACATGTAAAACTTGCATAATAGTTGTTTGCATCCAGGCTGCTAATATAGTTATCCGAGTAGTAGGTGTGTCCATTTTGTAATAAAAGAAATATAAATAAACAAACCTGTAGAAGTGCTGCAATGGTGCCAAATGAGTGCCACAGCATTGGTGCAAGGTCTGGGACCGATTCACGCTTTTTGCTAAGCTCCAGTAAGGCATTCTCACGGGTATCGGGACTCGACAACTCATTAATCCACTGATATATCTTCTCTCGATCCACTTGCGCTAGTGCTGTCGGCACAGGCTGAGCAAAATTAAAATAAAAAATAGTGTAAGCAAACTACTCATATGTCAACCACCACGGACCAAAATCCGGGAGCTTCCGTGTTATGGACCAAATTTTTTTTTGTATTTTAATGGAAATGTGCAGCCTTTTAATCAGTGGGACGCCACTAAAGTCTATGAGATTGCAGTTGCTAAAAAAAAATAAAAAAAATAAAAAAATAATCAGCAAGAGGCACAGAAAATCATCAAGCTGACATGTATAAAACAAAGATACGTAATATCGTGTTCCTGACAAGATTTCAGTCATCGGGATGGACCGCCCAAGCTATCTTTCTAAAGTCAATATATTGATTGCATGACCGGTTCAAAAAAAATTCAAGGCAATGAGGCTAGTGTACAGAGAGAATAATAATGAATGGTTACAGCTCTCCTCCCCCCCCCCTCTCTCCTTTGCCACACCATACAGTTTGTCATCAAACTCCTCCATATCAGCTATAATTGGGCATTACTTGGGCCCTATGTATGGTATATCTTTATTTATATAGCGCCATTAATGTGCATAGCGCGTCACAACAGTAATACACATGACAATCATATAAATAACAAATAACACAATGGGAAGAAGCGCTTCAGACATAAAAGTGACACATAGGAAAAAGGAGTCCCTGCCCCGAAGAGCTTACAATCTAATGGGTAGGTAGGAAGACCGTGCAGAGACAGAGGGAAGGTGCTCTGGTAACCCTCTCTCAGAGCCTCCCCTTCCCAGGCCTCCCCTCTTATGTCTCTCCGAGCCTTTGCTTCCCCTCCCAGGCCTCCCCATCTATGCATTCTCTCCCCAGGCCTCTGTGTGTGTCTCTCTCTCTCCCCCAGGCCTCTGTGTGTGTGTGTCTCTCTCTCTCCCCCAGGCCTGTTCGTGTGTGTGTGTCTCTCTCTCTCCCCCAGGCCTATGTGTGTGTGTCTCTCTCTCTCCCCCAGGCCTGTGTGTGTGTGTCTCTGTCTCTCCCCCAGGCATGTGTGTGTGTCTCTCTCTCTCCCCCAGGCCTGTGTGTGTGTCTCTCTCTCTCTCCCCCAGGACTCTGTGTGTGTCTCTCTCTACCCCCAGTCCTCGGTGTCTCTCTCTACCCCCAGGCCTCGGTGTCTCTCTCTACCCCCAGACCTCGGTGTCTCTCTCTACCCCCAGGCCTCGGTGTCTCTCTCTACCCCCAGGCCTCGGTGTCTCTCTCTACCCCCAGGCCTCGGTGTCTCTCTCTACCCCCAGGCCTCGGTGTCTCTCTCTACCCCAGGCCTCGGTGTCTCTCTCTACCCCCAGGCCTCGGTGTCTCTCTCTACCCCCAGGCCTCGGTGTCGCTCTCCCTCCCCAGGCCTCGGTGTCGCTCTCCCTCCCCAGGCCTCGGTGTCGCTCTCCCTCCCCAGGCCTCGGTGTCGCTCTCCCTCCCCAGGCCTCGGTGTCTCTCTCCCTCCCCAGGCCTCGGTGTCTCTCTCCCTCCCCAGGCCTCGATGTCTCTCTCCCTCCCCAGGCCTCGGTGTCGCTCTCCCTCCCCAGGCCTCGCTCTCCCTCCCCAGGCTTCGGTGTCGCTCTCCCTCCCCAGGCCTCGGTGTCTCTCTCCCTCCCCAGGCCTCGGTGTCTCTCTCCCTCCCCAGGCCTCGGTGTCTCTCTCCCTCCCCAGGCCTCGGTGTCTCTCTGCCTCCCCCGCACCCCGCGAGTCCGGTACTCACCGCTGCCGTGGCCAGGCTGTGCATGTTCGGAGCCCGGCCCCCAGGCTCCCAACCTTCTCTATCCCGCGCTCCGGTAACTCCCAGCGCGTCACTCCGAGGCCGCGGCGCTGCGTGACCTCTGACCCCACCCCACAATCACCACAACAACAGCAAGAGCTGCATCGCAAAGCCCCGCCCACCTAGCGTCATGACGCCGGCGCGTCACCTCTGACCTTCTCAAAATAACCAATTGACACACAATTAAAATACAAATCTAATCATTTTTAATATTACCGCTTCACTACCGCCGCGGTCTATACATATATATATATAAGTATATATAAAAATGTGCGGGGAGGGGAAAGGACAACAATAAAATGAACGTCATCACCCAGCGCTAGCGCGCCTAACGTCAACAATAGATGACGTCTCTCCCCTCCCCCACAGGCTGCGCCGCTCTCTCGAGAGGAGGATTTTTTTTCTCACAGGTTCCCGCCAATTCGCTCTGACAGGACAGGTTCCGAGCCAACGCGCGCGTGGGGCCCGGGTGGCGGTTTGAAAGAACAACCCCCCTCGCAGAGCGTGGCGCGAGTGGGAAGAGGCGCGAGCCGCTGAGAGAGAGAGAGAGAAGGAGCACGAGCCGCTGAGAGAGAGAGAAGGAGCGCGAGCCGCTGAGAGAGAGGAGCGCGAGCCGCTGAGAGAGAGGAGCGCGAGCCGCTGAGAGAGAGGAGCGCGAGCCGCTGAGAGAGAGGAGCGCGAGCCGCTGAGAGAGAGGAGCGCGAGCCGCTGAGAGAGAGGAGCGCGAGCCGCTGAGAGGTAAGAGGCGCGAGCGGGTGACGGAAGAGGCACGAGCCGCTGAGAGAGAGAGGAAAGGAGCGCGGCAGAGAGGGGATCGGGAGAGGGATCCCGGGGCAGGAGGAGGAGGACGTAGGGTATTACAGGTAAGGGCTGCCCGCAGCGCAGTCCTCCTCATGTGACGGTTGTGGTGTTGGATGGGGAGAGGCCTCCTGTCTCTCGGTCTGCTGTCACTGACTTGTGCTGTGTGTGTGGGGGGGGGGGGGGAGGGGGTTGCGGTGACTTGTGCTGTGTGAGGGGGGAGGGAGGGTGTGGGGGGGGGGGTTGCGGTGACTTGTGCTGTGGGGGGGTTGCGGTGACTTGTGCTGTGGGGGGGGGGGGGGGGTTGCGGTGACTTGTGCTGTGGGGGGGTTGCGGTGACTTGTGCTGTGGGGGGGGGGGTTGCGGTGACTTGTGCTGTGGGGGGGGGTTGCGGTGACTTGTGCTGTGGGGGAGGGTTTGCGGTGACTTGTGCTGTGTGGGGGAGGGTTTGCGGTGACTTGTGCTGTGGGGGGGAGGGTTTGCGGTGACTTGTGCTGTGGGGGGGTTTGCGGTGACTTGTGCTGTGGGGGGTTTGCGGTGACTTGTGCTGTGGGGGGGTTTGCGGTGACTTGTGCTGTGGGGGGGTTTGCGGTGACTTGTGCTGTGGGGGGTTTGCGGTGACTTGTGCTGTGGGGGGGTTTGCGATGACTTGTGCTGTGGGGGGGGGGGTTTGCGGTGACTTGTGCTGTGGGGGGGGGGGGTTTGCGGTGACTTGTGCTGTGGGGGGGTTTGCGGTGACTTGTGCTGTGTGGGGGGGGGGTTTGAGGTGACTTGTGCTGTGGGGGGGTTGCGGTGACTTGTGCTGTGGGGGGGGGTTGCAGTGACTTGTGCTGTGGGGGGGGGTTGCAGTGACTTGTGCTGTGGGGGGGGTTGCAGTGACTTGTGCTGTGGGGGGGTTGCGGTGACTTGTGCTGTGTGGGGGGGTTGCGGTGACTTGTGCTGTGGGGGGGGGGGTTGCGGTGACTTGTGCTGTGGGGGGGGGGGTTGCGGTGACTTGTGCTGTGGGGGGGTGGGGTTGCGGTGACTTGTGCTGTGGGGGGGGGGTTGCGGTGACTTGTGCTGTGTGGGGGGGGTTTGCGGTGACTTGTGCTGTGTGGGGGGGGGTTTGCGGTGACTTGTGCTGTGTGGGGGGGGGGTTGCGGTGACTTGTGCTGTGTGGGGGGGGGTTTGCGGTGACTTGTGTGGGGGGGGTTTGCGGTGACTTGTTGTGGGGGGGGGTTGCGGTTTGTGCTGTGTGTGGGGGGGTTGCGGTGACTTGTGCTGTGTGTGTGGGGGGGTTGCGGTGACTTGTGCTGTGTGGGGGGGGGGGTTGCGGTGACTTGTGCTGTGTGGGGGGGGGTTGCGGTGACTTGTTGCGTGTGGGGGGGGGGGTTGCGGTGACTTGTGCTGTGTGGGGGGGTTGCGGTGACTTGTGCTGTGTGGGGGGGGTTGCGGTGACTTGTGCTGTGTGGGGGGGGGGGGTTGCGGTGACTTGTGCTGTGTGGGGGGGGTTGCGGTGACTTGTGCTGAGTGGGGGGGTTGCGGTGACTTGTGCTGGGGGGGGGTGCCGTGACTTGTGCTGGGGGGGTTGCGGTGACTTGTGCTGTGTGGGGGGGGGTTGCGGTGACTTGTGCTGTGTGGGGGGGTTGCGGTAACTTGTGCTGGGGGGGGGGGTTGCGGTGACTTGTGCTGGGGGGGGGGTTGCGGTGACTTGTGCTGTGTGGGGGGGAGTTGCGGTGACTTGTGCTGTGTGGGGGGAGTTGCGGTGACGTGTGCTGTGTGGGGGGAGTTGCGGTGACTTGTGCTGTGTGGGGGGGGTTGCGGTAACTTGTGCTGTGTGGGGGGGAGTTGCGGTGACTTGTGCTGTGTGGGGGGAGTTGCGGTGACTTGTGCTGTGTGGGGGGAGTTGCGGTGACTTGTGCTGTGTGGGGGGGGGGGTGTTGCGGTGACTTGTGCTCTGTGGGGGTCATACTAAGCACCCTGTGTACGGTATATACACTTTCCCCCTTACCATACTAAGCACCCTGTGTACGGTATATACACTTTCCCCCTTACCATACTAAGCACCCTGTGTACGGTATATACACTTTCCCCCTTACCATACTAAGCACCCTGTGTACGGTATATACACTTTCCCCCTTACCATACTAAGCACCCTGTGTACGGTATATACACTTTCCCCCTTACCATACTAAGCACCCTGTGTACGGTATATACACTTTCCCCCTTACCATACTAAGCACCCTGTGTACGGTATATACACTTTCCCCCTTACCATACTAAGCACCCTGTGTACGGTATATACACTTTCCCCCTTACCATACTAAGCACCCTGTGTATGGTATATTCACTTTCCCCCTTACCATACTAAGCACCCTGTGTGCGGTATATACACTTTCCCCCTTACCATACTAAGCACCCTGTGTACGGTATATACACTTTCCCCCTTACCATACTAAGCACCCTGTGTACGGTATATACACTTTTTTCTAAACACGTTTTTTATTATTTGCATTGAATACCCAAAATTTGCTTGGCTGTTATTACTGTAAGTTTAGAGTGTGTTAATGTATTTGCCGCACTTTACAAAGCATATCTGGGTTTTTTCTAACCCCTCACTTCCATAGAGCCGAAGCAAAGGCCACTGGACTGTAGAGCTTATAGTCTGATTTGGTATCTGGCTCACAGATGAGGAGCAGTTCTCCTATTTCCTCCTATTTCCTTGCATCAAAGTAGTTGTTCTGGGAATCTGACTGACTACTTGCATGTTTTTTTTTGCCTGAAATTGAACTAACTTTTTTCACCACAGCAGTAAACCTGTTATGTGGACTTTTGATGATAAATACTTTAACTACTGGTAGTCCTCGTTTTGTGACGTTTCGCTTTCAGTCTGATACATTTTCTGATGGCGCATAATGCAGTAAAAAAAAACACGCATTATCCGCCGGTATTGTATTTTGATCTAAGATTTTACTGCTGTGCTCGGTTTTCCATCATGTTCTATGTGTAGGATTGTTTGAAAAGTCAATGATTAAGATGGCATTTTGTATTTAATTCCTAAAATGCACTTCTGTATTTTTGATTTTGGTGAAATTAATTTGAACAGAATGCATCTTCTTTTCAAACAAAAAGCTATAAAGGATTTTGATTTCCCATCTTCTATGTTTTCTAGGCTTACATTTTTGGAATACAAATGGCTTCTCTCTGTCTGCGTGGTCCAATCCGGGTCCACAGTCTCAATGTGGGAACATCGAAATGGAAGGAGGGCAGCTGTGAAATTGTTGAAAAGGACAACAAATTCAGCCTGGTTGTAAAATACAATGCTGGAGGAATGCCAGCTAAATTTCAGGTAAGATTAGTCTGACGTATTTTTCATTTGAAAACACTATTATGTGTCTTTACAAATGTGTTTACAGAATACAACACATTTCTGCTGGCGCAAAACTTTAGATTGCAAGGAGTAGTTAACCCGTTTGTTCTTAGTAGTGCATCTTGGATCAGAAAGAAAAGAACATGAGGAAATAAATATTGGTGCCAGCCTTGTCCTTTCTTTTATATTTACCTTGAGGTTGTGTTGCAGCTGCTGTAAAGTATACAGTTTTGAATTGGTAATTGGCATAAACTAATTGCATAATGGTCTAAGACATTGTTGTCATTTAACCAAGCTTTTCTTTTTGTAGCTAAATCACAATATCAAAACAGTTGTTCTGAGACCCGTTGGGATGAAGCAGAGTCGATTGATGCTTACCTTGAAAGATACCAGTTCTCTCACCATAGATAAGGTTCCATGCAAGGATGCTGAGGAGTTAAAACACTTCCTGGAGTCGGTTTCCCATGAGAAAGGTCTTACAGGTAGGCATCCTTCTAGTCCAGTCCTCATCTACATTTTTACCTCCGTTACACAGACATTTCTTGGATAACGTTCACCTGTGCGTCAAAATATTGATAGTTGTTCCCAGTCTAAGACACGCATTTTAACTCACTCAAGAAAGTGTTGCAAATAGTGCAGAAGCCGTTCTGTGTTAATGCAGAGTACCTTGTTCCCAGATTTATTTATTTTTCTCCTTTCAGAAAGCAACTTTCTTTTTTGTATAACCTTAGTGTATGATAACCAAAATGTCCACGTCCATGAATTCAAACTTAAATTAGTAAATGTGATCAAACATACAGTAATGCAAGTATTTTTCATTGTTTTCTTGTGGGGGCAAATCTCTACTTTTTTCATATCTCTTATCCCTTACTGATGGTTTTTTAAAGAGATTATTATTATTGTCTCCCTCAGTGACCATATTTTGCCTGGGGATAGTTTTCAAGCAATAGGCAAATGTTTTAAACTTGGTGCTGGGACTTGTGCATCTCCATTTCAAGGTTGGGCCTAGATTTACTAAGTGATATTAAATAATGGCAGTTAAGTGTATTAACTAATAATCTAGTCTGATGTGGAAATAACTCCAATAAATTTGCTCCTTTCAATACGTTAACCAGAGGATTTGAGCCCTAGCTTGTATGCATGCTAAATATACGTATGTATGCCTGTTAAATGTTGGCTCGTATGTGTGCTGACAAGCCTTGTAGTGACTGAAATGGTTTGTCGAGAAAAAGGAATAAGTAACAGAGAAGTTTGGACTGGAATAATAAAACACTACAGAAGTGCTAGAAGCAGCATTAACATGGGGCGGAGCAAACACCCTCCGTGCCCACAGAGAAGAATGGAAGAACCTGCAGCATCAAATGGAGTAAAGAGGAGCTCGAACTCTTAATAAATGACGGAGATGATCAAAATGAAAATTTGACTATGCTTCAGGATCACAACAGCTGAAGAAAACAATGTGTGCAGCATATTAGCCGAAAACTAATGTTTTGAGACACTCAGACAGAACCGTGACAATGCTCAAAAAGATAACAGCAAGCAGAAGTTAAAGGAAAAGCTTTCACAGCTGCCAAAACAATTGGTAGTGATCCTCCAGCGTTGCATGTCCTCAGTCCCTATGAGGAGTGCATAATTAAGATCTTCAGTTCATCGCTAGTTATTGGTCTTCCATCACTTATATAAATGTGTTCTGTTAGAAGAGCCGGGTGAGAAAGTAGTGTTTTTACATTCTATTTTACTGATTTTATGGATTCCATTTTTCCCCCCAATACTAGCTTTGTTTCTGCCATGGTATGTCCTATCTGTAGTGTATTAAAATCAGTTTAAGTGAGGTGTGTATTACTGAACATATACACTATGTACTTTCAGCAATACTGGTTTGCTCAGTATAGGTGGTACAACATTCACATATAGAGCAGAAAAGTAAAGAAGCGCTCCCAGTGGAAAGTGTGAGGAAATAGACTAATATTTTCATGCAAGAAGAGTAGCACTGCCAAGTGAATCACAAATGGCAAATTTGGCCCATATTTAAGTCTATTGCATCCAATTTTTGCATAAGAGTAAAAAATAATGCTAAACCTTTAATACATAAATTAAGATTAACATTGTATTATTTTAGTGAACAGGGCATTCCTTAACCTAAATCATATAACCTGAACACAACGTTATATATGCTTATGCCAAGCGTTGACTTTTTGGAAATGATCAGACAGCTGGAAATGTTTTTCTTGAGATTGGAAAGTTACTTTATTTTGCAAGCAAAAGGTTGTATTTTATTAAGTCTATAAAAAGACCGTAAACTCATTTGTCTCAACATCAAATTTTCAACTACTGTAGCTTTTTGATCTGTTGCCAGGTTGTGTATTGAGCGATGAAGATATCCTCTGGGGTGATGCATCTTCTTTATCGTGTCCTTAACTTTTTGAAGACTTTCATAAAGCCTCCAACTTTTGTTATAAGTTTATTAGAAACTAGGCCTCCTCTGACCCTCCTGAATTGATTATAAATTAGCGTACAATAAAAACAAAAAATACATTGATCTTGGGTCGGGTAGCGTGGCAAGACCCGTCTCTGTATTGTTTTTACAGATCTAGATTTTGGGTAGCATGTAATGAATGCAGGGCAGGCTCTATTTATAAGATCAAATTAATTTTCTTTTCCTTATTAGTGAAACCTACCCAAGGGTCAGGCAGCTTTGGGGGAGTTTTGGGGAACAGGAGTACACAGAGGGAAGCAAACCGACAGATGTCAAACAACAAAACTCAGGTATGCAAAAAAAAATTGTTGCTCTTTTTCTCTTCAAACACATTGTATCTCTTTCCCTCTTCCAAATTCTGCCTCTTTATGCAATATCATGGTAGAGTTTCTGTTCTTGTATTTAGACACCTTCCAAACGAGTCAACTTTGACAAGGATGAAACTCCTATCAGAAAGCCACTCAGCAGCACTGGAAGGACACCAGTTAAAACCTCACCCGGAAGTATCATGTCTTCAAGTCGGAGCAGTATTTCCCCTACTACGTCTACTCCCCATCGGACTGGTCTGATGGAGAACAGGTACTGATAACTCTACAGACTTGCACTTTACTATCTCACAGATTTACCTAAAGTAGCTCTAATATCATCATCCGCATATAGAAGAATAGTCTGCAACTACATTTTGTGTCCAGAGTAAGTCATTTTTGCAATAATGGAATTTCAGGTGAAATGCCAGAAACTGTAAGAATATATTATCATCTGAGCAGAAAACAATTGCAAGTGTCTTATGTTGATTCAGGATTTTAATAACTATTTTGGTTTTAGGATAAATGAGAATTTTAGGCTTTTGATTTTGTTGTTTTTTCCTTTTTAATGAGCATAAAATGATGAGCAGGATCCCAAAGACAAAGCTCTGGACCCAGAATTGTCATTTACTAAAATGTACTTCACAAGTGTAGAGAATAGTAATATAAAGGTTTGTTTTTTTACAGAGAAACAGTATATTTTGTGTAAAGCCTTCGATCGGGAGGAAGGATAAAAATTGTATTCTTCCAGGCAAAAAAAATAATTATCGGAGTCAATTTAAAATAAAAGAAGCTCAAATTGTCACATTGTATGACAATAAACATACTACATTTACGCTGCTCAATTCAGTATTTCATAATTAGAATTAAAATGGAGCACTAAAAACAGTTTCTGTTACAGTCTTAGTACAGTGTCTGTTAAACTTTCTGATAATTAATCAATTCAAATCCACATTTAATTGTCTCTTAAATTGATGCGACAGTATGATCTATTTCAGAGATTTAGGGTTAACCTGGGTTAACCCGCATTGTTTTTCACTCACAGGAGTGAAAAAAGGAAACGAATGCAGACTTCAAGCCCAGAGATAAACGAAGATTACCCTAAAGAGAATGATTCATCTACGTATGTTGTGGCTCAAAACTTTCATTCGTCAGATGGGTCATGGGTGGCGTAGTTTGGGCTTTGAATATCTCTGGCTTATGGTTATCCCTCAATATAAGAACTAATGGTTCTATAAAATACAAAATGATGGCATCTCACTTTAGCCTTCTGAAGAATTAAAAAAAAAAAAAAAAAATCTTGAACAAAACCTGTAATTATCCAGCCTTAAAGCTACAGTGCCACTTGCTTGGCTGCTGAATGAAAGGGCGCTTTTATGTAACACTGACCTAGTGGGGGCAGTGGAGACGGCCATAGAATGTTGCAGGCTCAACCTTTGCGTGACTTCCTAAGTACATTCTATAGATCTACAGACCAAGAAGAGGCAAAGTGCCTGCATCTTGCTGCCGCACCACCCCTGATGAAATCTTGCCTGGCTGTGTCTTCAACAGGGGTGGCCAACTCCAGTCCTCAAGGGCCACCAACGGGTCAGGTTTTCAGGATATTCCTGCTTCAGCACAGGTGGCTCAGTCATTGACTGAACCACTGATTGAGCCAACTGTGCTGAAGTAGGGATATCCAGAAAACCTGACCTGTTGATGGCCTTTGAACATTGTAGTTGGCCACCCCTGGTCTACAGCATACAGTAACCAGCAATGGGTTGGGTTAATTCTTTTAATGCTTTCTGAAACAAAAATGTAGGTTGATTGGGTAGCATTGCTGCTTTTAAAATTGGTATTTACAGAACAATTGAGTGAGATGTAGCATTGTGGAGAAACTTCTGTGTAAAGATGAGATTTTCAAGCACCTGTGAAACTGTAATGCACGGGGTCCGTATTACGCATGTGTAACTCATTAACAGGAAGGGTATGTTTGCATGGTTCTTATCCCACAAATGCCATGACATGGCAAGCTTGTACTGTTTTACTTCATTCATTTTTTATATACAGGTGTCCATTTTTATTTTGGATGATTTTCAGAAACCTAACCTGACGCTTTCCCCCCCCCCCCCTATAAATAAATCTCTAGCACGAACAAGGCATTGACAGACCCAGGACGTAAATTTTTAAACAGCAGTCGTGAGAAACAGTTGAATCTAAAGCAGTGTGAGGAGAACAGACAAGGTACGTGTGCTTTTCAGCAGCAGGTTTAGAGGTACTGTATAGCAGGGGAGCGCAATCCCTTTTTTTCCCCTGCACACCCCTGCTGGATGTCTCCCTCTCCTTGCGGCCCCCAACCCCTCCTTACCTTGGTTCTGGCGTCATGACATCATGTTGCCATGGCAACACAACATCACATGACCCGCGTTGCCATGGCGATGCGTCACCAGAAGCCGTCTGAACCAAGGTAGAGATGTTACAGAGGCTTTCCCCGGCATTTAATTTAAATGCCTTTTGGGAAGCGCGAAGGGCCTCTAACCCCCCACCCCCTGCAGAGAATCTCGTGCCCCACTAGTTAAATGCCTTTGGGAAGCGCGCAGGGCCTCTAACCCCCCACCCCCTGCAGAGAATCTCGTGCCCCACTAGTTTGCGCACCCCTGCTGTATAGCATAGTTTTGTGAAAATATTTGCTTGCTGTGGATGTTTATGTAACTTAGTCTCTGGTCTAGGTCCCATCTCTTATAGTTACATAGTAGATGAGGTTGAATTCGATGGACATATGTTAAATTTAGACAACCGATGCATATCCTATATTATCCAGAAGGTGGCCTGCAACATATTAATCTGCATTGAAGTCTTGGATGTAATATGTACACAAAACAACAAAAATACCTTATTTATTAGACACTGGGGTATGTTGTTTATATCCGCACTTTATAGTGAAATGTATTTATAAAAACGTGTAAACCAGTTAAGGTAGTAATAGAAACCTCTGGTTCATGGGAATAGATTAGGACCCACAAACATTCCAATTAAAAAGTAATTCAGTTGAATGTTTTTGTAGATCTCTTTTTCTACTTAATATTGCCAGTAAAACATATCCTTACTGATTTTAATCTTACAGGGTTAATGCCGCTGCAGTCGTCAGCATTTTATGGTAGCAGGTTGACGCCAAAGGATTTCCCCACTGGTAATGTTTCCCTGGACAGGTAATGCTTTGTCAGTAGTGCGCTGCTTGGCCTCCAGCAAAAAAAAACATGCTTTCTCCCCCACCCCCCAGTTCTCTACCAATAAATACACATTACAAGACATGCTGTAACCAAAATACAAGAGTATTAAACTCTAATGGGATGAATAGATTTAGTGACCAATATCTAAGGTCTTGCCTAAGGGAACCAAATGTTACAGGAATTATGTAAATTATTCATGTATTTCATACACCCGTGTAACAGGTTTTTTTTTTTGTTTTATGGACTATTGCCTTTCTTTTGGTAATATAGCAGTCCATATACACTGGTAACATTTTTAGGATTTAGGCCATATAAAAATGATGGCTCACGTTTACTCTAGAGCAGGGAAGCTCACTCCTTCTTTTTTTTCTTTTTTTTTCTTCCCTGCGCCCCCTTGCTGGCTGTCCCCCTCTCCTCGTGCCCCCACCTACTTACTTTGGCTCTGGCATCATGCCGTCACATGACCCCGCGGCGTAATTTGACGCTGCATTGCCTTGGTGAAGCAGCACCATGAGCCGTCTGAACCAAGGCAAGGAGAAGTTTACTGAGGCCTTGCAGCTCCACCGGCATTAATTTAAATGCCTTTGAGAAGCGTGCTGGGCCTCTGTAAATCCCGCCCCCCCCCCCCCCACTTTGCGCACCCCTGCTTTAGAGGAAATTTAATATTTTTAATTCAGCGTGCATAAAAACTGCTGATTATTAGCGTGCACTTGCTTTCCCAAATGCCCTTGAAGAGTGTTGTCATCTATAGAGAATACATAGTTTCTAAAACATGCGTTTTTTTTTCCCCCTTATTACCAAGCGCACATGCTATAAAATGTTTCCTTGGACTATCCACACTTGTTGAAATTGGCATATTATCCAAGTTGCAAAAAGGTGCTCCTGATCTTCGATGCACGTACACAGAGCAATCAACTTACATGTGTATAAAAACTGTCGCATTTTCATTTCAACTTGAAGCAGGTCATCTGGGTCGAATCAGCCTCACTCTGCTAAGAGAAGCCTAGTGCTCGCATCACAACCTATCCCTCTATCTGTGAAAAAACTGCGACCCAATCAGGACTACACTGGTTGGAACAAACCAAGGGTACCACTTTCCACACACCCTCAACAACAGCAACTGCAGGGGTAGGTGTCCTATTCGTTCTTATTATTGGGCGTTTACTTGAGAATGAAATTAGCTCTGAACTGTGTAATACTGATGCAGCGGCCGTTATTCGAACACATCTCGACGCCGATTTTGAGTTCTCTGCTGTTCCCCACGCAGCATGAACGCGGCTAATCGCCCCAGGTACCCGCGCTTATCGCGGATGTTTTGTTTGAATTTCATGGATTCTGTTTCTTCGTTTGCAATAAAATGGATGAATTGTAATGTGTACAGTACTGTGCTACTGTGTTGCTGTGCTACTGTGTCACTATACTACTGTGCTGCTGTGCTGCTGTGCTGCTGTGTCAATTTCATGTTTTTAATAGCCAGAACACTAAAATTTGTTTTTCTGCACTCGCCGCGCTCGCATCTCAGTGCGGGGAGGCTGGAATTCATCCCGCGGTTTCAAATCGGGATTCCGATGTACATGACGCGTGAAGTGTTCGAATAACTGCCGCTGCATCAGTAGATCCTTGTATTCTGCTGCAGTCGTACCAACACACGTCTTTATTTGGTACTTACATAGTTACATAGTAGATGAGGTTGAAAAAAGACATAGGTCCATCAGGGAGAAGGAGTAGCTCAGTGAGTAAAGACACAGCGTGGCACTGAGAGTTTGAAGCAGGGGAGCCTGGTTCAATTCCCAGTGTCGGCTCCTTGTGACCTTGGGCAAGTCACTTTATCTCCCTGTGCTTCAGGCACCAAAAACATAGATTGTAAGCTCTACGGGGCAGGGACCTGTGCCTGCAAAATGTCTCTGTAAAGCGCTTCGTATAACTAGCAGCGCTATACAAGAACATGCTATTATTATTATTATCAAGTTCAACCTATGCTAAATTTAGACAACAGATACTTTATCCTATATCTATACTTGTGTAGTTCTGTTTTATACTTATGATTTACCCCCACTTCAGCTTAATTGTGAACAAAGGAAATGGTGCTGCAAGGGGCATGTGACCTAGTACACAAATAGACAGACAGAACACCTGCAGATAGCACTCTGATCTAGTATGAATTGGTGATTTGCTTAAAATATCTTTATTAAATGACAATGTCGTTAAAATATTGGGGTTTATAACAATGATTAAATGATACCAAGTGTTGCTAACTCTTGGAAGAAGTATATCCAGAGGAGTATATAGTGATATGTTAATATCCAGTGTTGGGATATTCATGGCCCTAGTATTCCTCATATGGAGTAAATGGGCTAGAGGTGTATGCTGATGGAACGGCAGTTTAGAACCACATATGTAGTGCCCCAGTAATAGAATACTAGTAGATGCACTGGTTAATGGGACCTGTACTTTGCTGCTTACGTACTGCAGCTAATAGTACATTATAGACTTGATTGGGCAAAAGATATGTTGCTATCACCAGTGTATATAGATGGTGGTACGTTAGTGCAAGTTGATAGTGCTTTACACGTGTGAACCCCAGGTGTGTAGTAACAAGTCTTGAGTAAACACTAGTATATATGGATAGATTACTGGTAAGTATGGTAGCGCTGCTGAGACTCCTGCATAAACAAATACCGAGTTGTCAGCTGAGTACTGCTCCTTATAGGGTTAATATACCGGTCAACTGTAAAAGACCTTCCCCTAGTTGGTGCAGTACCCCTCATATGTGGTGATGGTCTGGCACTCCAGAGGTTAATTGCTGGATGGAGTGCCGTTTTGCTCAATGTGTTGTACCCTATGAGCTTAATGCTGTAGTAGGAGATTAGCATTCAGGCTTCCTAAGTTGATATTGTAATAAACTGCCAGATATACTGTGTGCCGTTCCTGATTGGTGACTCTTAAGACCGTCAGGTCTAAAAACAGTCCATTAATGTACACGAGCTGAGCCACGCTGACTTCCTTAATCACACTGAGTCACGTGTTGCCGACGCGCGCGTTTCGCGAGTGCTTTGTCAAGGCTATGGTAATCAGTATATACTCCTCTGGATATACTTATTCCAAGAGTTAGCAACACTTGGTATCATTTAATCATTGTTTTAAACCCCAATATTTTAACGACATTGTCATTTAATAAAGATATTTTAATTAAATCACCAATTCATACTGGATCAGAGTGCTATCTACAGGGGTTCTGTCTGTCTATTTGTGTACTTGTGTAGTTCTGTACAATATTTACAAGTAATAAAGGATTCCAACCATTAGTATACTGGCATCAGTGAAGGGCGTAGAATATAGTGACATTTATCTTATTCTCTTGACCGTAATGACCGCTGGTGTCTTATTACTCACTTGCAAAATGAGGTGCTGCAATGTACATGTTGAAGCCATTCTACCCGGTCATTTCCTTAATGAACCAACTAATGGCAGCAGCCGCAGGAACGCATACTAAATAAGTTGGGGGGGAGGGGGTGTTTTCACCCAACGGTTTCACTCTTATTTCAGGCCTTTGTCCAAAATTAGGACCACAACATTGCATGCAATAAACCAATTTTGTGTATGTAACCCTCTGGTTTGGTGTGCTGCTTTTTTGTTACTTTGTTTTTTAGGGATTGATTTATCTACAAAAAACGCCATTTAAAAAAAATATATATGTATATATTATACATACAGATGTAGCCAAGGTTATTTCAGCCGTTCATAACGCAGAATATTGTTATAATGCAGAATATCACAGATTTTCCATAGAATTCCGTGACAGTGATGACGCAGAATATCTTGCCATCAGAATATGGGGTGCTGTTACTTATATTTCATTTTTTGTTTCTCTTTCAGTTTTTCCAATTTGGGTAATACCTGTTATATGAATGCCATTTTACAGTCCCTGTTTTCCATCCAGTCGTTTGCCAATGATATACTAAAACAGGGAGTTCCTTGGAAGAAAATTCCATTTAATGCATTAATCAGGTATGTACCAGCCTGCGATGTCTTGTGGGCGAATCCCATCCCTGGCATGAAACCAAAGTGTTCTATTGTGTAGCTGTACAATGTCCTGTTATAGTATTCATGTATTATCATGTTGTTACTACTTTGAAGTCATTTAAGAACTTTTGATCTTTAAGGTATCTTATTCCACAATTAAAAGGGTTAATTTATATTGAACTTGGTTGGAAGATACTGCACACGCAGCACCATATAAAAAACATAATTTTGGTCACGGCAGACTTTACAGTATTTCGGCTTCTTCTGTACTATCTCTAACGCCTGCCATTCTGTGTAACAGGCGTTTTGCCTTTCTGCTGGCCAAGAAAGACATCTGCGGCCCTGAGGTGAAGAAAGAGCTGCTGAAGAAATTAAAAAGCGCCATATCTGCCACTGCTGAGAGGTTTTCTGGTTACATGCAGAATGTAAGTGCTAGTTAGACACCTTTAAACCCCTGAATACACACATTTGCCATGGATCTGCCTCCCGGTCGCTCTTGCTTCACTTATCGTACACCACACGTCAGGAACAATTTACCAGTGTTTCACACTTTAAAGCAGTCGTGCCGGTGCCGGCATCTCTGCAGCCAGGGAACTTGTTTTCCAAAATGGCAGAGTTTAAATGTCCTGTGTCACTTGGGCCCATAGGAAGCAGTGATGTGATCTGGTGCGGCTTCCTAAAGGCCTGTGTGACTGGGACATTTAAACTCCATAGATATCGGCACCCCCTATGGAAGTAAGCATGTCTGGAAGCAGGGGGTCCCTGGAGCTGAAATTAACGCAGATCCGCTGCGGAGACCCCCTACTTTCAAACCTGTAATAAGAAGGACAAGGAAACCTGTATTGCTGCTTTAAACATCTTTATATCTAACTTATGTCAAATTATTATTGTGCACACTGGATATAGTTGAAAACGTTTTTAAAAATAAATGTATTGCACATTAGTCGCAGTAACACACACTTTTAGGAAAATTCTCTGTAAAAACTAGTAGTGCTGTCAAGTGCGAGAGCCTGTATTAGTTCCTGTATTAGTTTCCACCGCAATTGAACATGCTTTTTGCAGATATTATGTAGGAATAAACGGAACACAATCTGTTTTGACTCTAAAGTGATTATGACCAAAGAAAAGGGCTTTTATTAGTAATTGCTGTCCTACCATGTGGGCAGCATACACTACAAGTCACCTATACCTACTTTTTTGTAATACGTACATACATTGGACTATTTAGTCGTACGTGAGTATAATATTAGACAGAGTGCAGTAAACGGATCTCAGGGTGATTTCTTCATCATCCTTCTTTGGTCATAATTATGTCATATGTTCTCTGTATGCACCAGTCCGTACTATCGGATATTTGAATAGGTGAGCGGTGAGGTCTAATTGTGTTGACTCTGAAGTGTCCTATAGCTGTCATCACTATCTTACGGCTTCTCATAGAGCAGCAGAATCGCGTTACTTGCAGTGAGTAGGTTAAATGCATGTACTTAAATGAGGATGCTTTTCTCTGTAGTTTTAAGTATAACTAACTGTTTATTAGTAGTAATCAGTGTTTTTGTTAAGGTTACTTTTTCATTACAGTATTTTGTTTTAATTGCATATAGAACGTAGAGAAGCAAGTTTTATTTGTGTATATATTGACCAGATTGGTGTAAATCGCCCACTTTTGATTTTCATTTGCTTTCAGTCTCTGAAATTCGCATTGGTTTAATTGTTTGCTTCCATTGCTGTTTCAGGATGCCCATGAGTTCTTGAGTCAGTGCCTGGATCAACTGAAGGAAGACATGGAGAAACTGAACAAAACTTGGAAGACTGAACCTTCCTCGGGAGACGATATTTCGGGTGGAAAGGCAAATGATGACCTTGCAGCAACGCGTGTGTATACATGTCCTGTTGTCTGCAACTTGGAGTTTGAGGTGCAACATTCTATCACCTGTAAAATGTAAGAACAGATTAATAACTATGATATGTTGGGGTTTTTTTGGGGTTGTTATAAAGGTTCGTGTTGTATTTTGTAATGTTAACTGAACATATGGTGTGCAGTCCATCATGCACTTTGCATCCAATAAGAAGTCTAGCAGCACAGGAGTGAATGTTTTATAATCCATGCTTTATTCATTTCTATAGGTGTGGTGAGACCGTTACCAAGCGTGAACATTTTAATGACCTTTCTATTGACCTTCCTCGAAGAAAGAAACTGCTGCCTCCACGGTCCATACAGGATTCCCTAGATCTCTTTTTCAGGGTATGTTCATGGAATACAATAACATATTTGGATAAGGTCTTTCTTTGCCTTTTCACCTTCTATGTCTTTTATTTCTTTTTTTAATTCTTTCCACTCTCCTGTTTGGTTAGAGAGCATAGTACCTCTTTATTCAAGCTTAGTTGGTAAAATGACTGGTATAGCCCAAGTTTTAAGTCACAAAATGACATCAACCATTCAAAATAAAATACATCGGTATAGAACTATATTGGTACCGTTTTTTTTAAACTTCTCAAAGCTCACCCTAATGATTATTTAGGAGATGGTGTGGGGTTTATACACACAACACTTGATTAAATGAATTGCACATAGTGCACACTTGCCGATCAGTGTACATGCAGTGAAGCAGTTATTTTCATTTTCCTTTGGGTTATCAGTTTGTATTGTTGGTGTAATCAAATGTATCTGTCATATTTTTAGACTGCTTATGTTAGCCTTCGATAACTTTACGATATCTTCCTAGTTATACAAATGCTAGGGAATCTGTCAAGTACTCCGAAGCACAGGACATTCATTTTTTTTTTCCCCCACAGATGGAAGATATTGAATACTCTTGTGAGAAGTGTAATGGAAAATCTGCTACAGTGATGCATAAATTCAGCAGGCTACCCAGGCAAGATCTGTTCTCCACTGTCCTGTACAAACCCAAGAATGTATTGTAGGCAGTCAGCTTTTGATTGGCCTAAATTGCTGCCTTGTGTTTAGTCTCAGACATCACCCATTGACAATATGTACATGTATACCCTGTATTCCAATAGAATATAGACTACTTATTGTGAATACATTCTCCTAAGTGTGCTTTTTTTTTTTTTAACCAGGGTCCTTATACTTCATCTGAAACGATACAGTTTCAACGTAGCTCTGTCTCTTAATAACAAAGTGGGCCAACAAGTAATCATCCCACGGTATCTTACACTGTCATCGCACTGCACAGAAAGCACGCGGCCTCCTCTGTCGCTGGGCTGGAATACACAAACTGCAATGTAGGTCCGCCTGCGGGAAATATCACTGCTGTCCTTAAACATAAGGGAGGGGCAGAGTAGCTAATTTTGTGTGTGTGTTGCATTTCTGGGTTGGAAACATCACTGGCCTGTCCCTGGCCCTTTGGCGTTCATTATCTGTTGGTAACTCCAGAGTTACAGGGGGTCTTTAAAAAAAACAAAAAAAAATGATGGATCATAGACCATGTGATCGTTGTGTGTCTTGCAAAACATGTTTGCTGTGATAAGCTGCTCAGTGTTGGGACCTTTCAGTCACTGTCTTTATTAAATACTGTATTATCTCTGTTTGCTCATTAATGTAACCGTTCATGGTATTTCATTTGATTACTTATTTTGTGCAGCAGCTCACGACCATTAAAAGCATCACAAATGGTGAATTCCTGCACTGTCGCCAACTCATCCCCTGCAAGGTAAGTGGGTAGAAACAATTATTTTTTTATACGATGTATTTTCTTCATGAAAAACTATTCTGTGATTTTTACATTGTTGGTGGATACTATTTGTAAAATGAGGGAAGTATAGCGGTTAATACGCTATGTGAACCATTTTTAAAAAGTTGTACCGTCCTTTTTGTCATCTTATTGTAAGCAGTGCATCTTCATAAGACTGCTTGCATGAAAAATGTTTTTCCCTTTACATCAGGAGTTGGCAATTCCAGTCTTCGAGGGTCACCAACAAGTCAGGTTTGCAGGGTATCCCTGCTTCAGCACATGTGGCTCAGTCATAATGGTTGAGCCCCCTGTGCTGAAGCAGGGATTTCCTGAAGATCTGTTGGTGGCCCTTGAAGACTGGAGTTGGCCACAATATACTTCTCTCCTGGGATCAAACTCCCCTTTTTTTTTTAAACAGACATATATTCAGTTAGTTTTCCATTTTTAATCTGTTCTACATGCAACTAAAGGTGATTGCAGCGATCTTTATTATTGTGCTTAGGAAACATGCATTTAAATCAACGAGCAGCTTGCCAATTTGCCTTGATTCAGAAAGTGAGGATGAGCAACTGAAGCGCTGTCTTTCCCATAGCCAAACGGTCTGTGACATGCCACCGAGAGAGCAGCAGCTGCCGCCGGCGCAGCCAGAAGACCAGGACAAGGTCAGAACCTTTTACACTATAAATATTAAAATTAAGCAATATGTAAAACAGTCATGGTTTTTATTTTTTATAATTTAAACGCCATTCTTTGACCATAAACTGCTTTCATAAGAGAAATTACATTAATTTAAAGGGACAGTCCCACCTAGTGGGAAGCAGTGGGGTTGCCGTAGCTGTACCGCATTTATTTCTGCTCTGGGGAGATGACCCCATAGAGACGGAGGTGCCATTGATACTTCATGGAGGTTTAAAACCCCTGCGACACGGGCACTGAGAAGGCACGACATTGCGACTCCTTATTGTCCCGCGTGATAATGGAGATTTTAAACTCCTTGTTTCCCCTGGAGGGGGTCGCCAAAGCTGAAATGAATGTGTTTCAGCTCCAAAGAACCCCTGCTTCCTACAGTATCTCGCAGGCACTATAAGCACGGCCTTATACAGCACAAAATAACAAACCCGCCATCTGCTGGCCCTTGAAGTAATTTCTCTGCCTCCTTTTTGTATGTTTTGTATTTGTTATAACTGCTGCTAACCCTGCACCTTATGTATTCGCTTGGTGGATAAAGCGACCCCTCGTTGAGGACACAAAGTGCTCCGAGCTCGGAGACCCTTGCTTTGAAGGCTTGAATGATGAAGAATTGGTGGCAGCAGTCCTGGAGATGAGCAAAAGGGAAGCCTCTTTGTCTGTGAGCCATGATGATGATGAGGAGGAGGAGGAGAAGCCCACCAGCAGCCCAGACACAGGCTTTGGGGGAGATGATGATGTGCAGGAAATGACTGATAACCCTGAGCATGTGGAGGAGGAGAAATCGAAGACCATAAAAGAATCAGGTGTGCATAGAGGAAAAGCTAGTTCTGCTGTTGGGCCACGTATAGCAGAGACGTGGGCTGCACCTGCCATGAAGCAGTATATTATATATTCCAAGTCTTCAGTTCCCCCATGTCATTGACATCTTTAATATACTCTGTGACCCGCTGTCCTAGGCATGGCTCACTTTACTGACATCTCCAAGGACTTCGATGAGAACAAGGAAAACAAAACCCCTGAAGGCTCCCAAAGTGAGGTAGATTGGCTGCAGTATGACCAAGAGAGGGAACGTGAGGAACAGGAGCTGCAACAGGCGCTGGCACAGTCTCTTCAGGAGCAAGTAAGACCGATTCTCAACATTCATCACTTTTCTGGTGTAAACAGACTGAGTATTTTAGCTCTTACAGCAGCAGTTTCAACTACTTATGTGTTTTTTTGCAGCATGGGAGCCAGGTTTTCCTCTGGAGCTAAACTGCTCATGGTTTCTTAGATTCTTACCTGTGTAGCTACGAGTTTTATCCACCAAGGGGAACTAAAAATGGCTACCAAATCTCATGTCCCTCAGGCCAATAGGAAGCCGCAGCATTTTTCGTTGCGACTTTCCATTGGATGGCCATTTAAATGCCCTGCTTAAAAACCGGTGACTACACCAGTAAACATCTTAGGGATTGGAGGGGGGGGGGGGGTGTTACCGTTCAGCTGTGTAGGACCCCTGGTTTCCATGCTGTAAAAAAAATAGATGGTGACTAAGAATTTCCTTCTCTGCATTACCAGAATATTTTATTTTTGTCTTTTTAGAGAGAGAGCCCCACTTTGCTCTTTATTGCACATAAACACATTTTGCGCCCGCACGTAATGCCTATATCACTTTTACTTCTACCATAGTTTTTTTGCTATATATTTGTAATGTGTAATATTACAATTGTGACAACCGTCTTGATTCCATTTTTGTGTCTTTTTAAACAGTTGAAGTTGAACGTTTAAAATGCAATAGCACTGGTGCGATCTTGTATATATGCATATGTATCTTTATTTATATAGCGCCATCCAGGTACACCGCGCTTCGCAGCAGTAATACACGTGACATAGTAATATAACACACAATGGGAATAAGCGCTTAATTCTTCCATTGTTATAGGAGGCTCGGGAAATGATGGAAGATGACGACCTTAAGAGAGCAACTGAATTAAGTTTACAAGGTAAGATTTCCAACTAAGATTAGTAAAGGGGAACGTGTTTAATATTTCATCAATGAAGTGCTAAATATGGAAAACCTTACCTGAAAAGTACACTTACCTTCCCTTGGTCCGCAAGATATTTGATGCAAAGGCAATTTTACTACTTTCTGTGCTAAGTCTAATGGAGATGAGGTTCTGAACTGGGCTTGATGTCCTTTCCAGGAGCACACAGACAAGTTAAACATATTTTTATTTTATAGTGCACAGGACTGCACATGCATGTGAAAGCTTTGCAAGGCAATGACTCATAGACCATCATTAGCATGCAAATCCTTGTGTAGTAGTGCACAGGGGTTTTTAGTACTATGCTCATGATGCAAAAAATAGCCCTTTATCCTGTATCTGTGATGCAGAGTTTAACAGCTCGTTACTGGACGGGACGGTCTCTGACGAAGATTCTGGAAACGAGGATGTTCTTGACATGGAGTACACAGAGGCTGGTGCTGAGGAGCTAAAGAAAAATGCAGAGGTGGGCTAACTGAAATCCAACTCGCCCAAGTCCTTCAAATGCCTTTAATTACCTAAAACTCCTCTCTAAACACGAGTGCAGCTTTAGCATTTACATACATTGCCTCGTTTCTTTACACCAGAAATGCAGATGCCCTCTGAACAATATATAAAGCGATTTCTGAAGTGAAATAAAGATGTTTACATTTTAAACATTTGTTTCATAATTTTACCTTATTTAATAATTTTCACATTCTAGGAAGGCAGTGTATTGAAATAAATTATGTAGATTTTTGAATAAGGAAAATGCAGCTTTTGAAGGTCCACATTCCACACACTTTGAAGTTGCAGGAAAGTGAAACCTCTCCATGCCTTCTGTGCTATTATTTGTGCTATTTTCAGAATTTCTAGAAATGTTCGTTTAGACCTGGAAGAGTAACAGGCAATGTCACTGGATATGGAATCCTGCTGCTTGTCTGTGAATGTGTTAGATGTGGGTACAGCAGTCTAATGGAACCAATGCATACCTGTTTTCCTGCAGGTTGGAGAGCTTCTCCATTCTTATCGCCTCATCAGCGTGGTCAGCCACATCGGAAGCTCCTCGTCTTCTGGTAGGGTCATTTTCTGAATGGGTCCGTTCTTGTCGGCCTGCTTTTAATATTTTGTATATAGTTTTTCCAAAAGAGCCACCAAGACCCAATTTTTGAATTACTCTGATCGTTCAGAAAGCTGCTTCTGCATTTATCCACTTTTGTTAGTCACACTAATTTGGGTCCTTCATGTCTTGAGGACATCTTTGTGCTTTAGTATACCATTAGTGTACTACATTTTGTTTTTTAGTTCCATGAAAAGTAATTTTGTTTTTTCTCCCCCTATTCATGCTTTGTCAGGTCATTACATTAGCGATGTGTACGATCTAAAAAAGCTGGCTTGGTTTACGTACAACGACCTGGCAGTGTCTAAGACGCAGGAGACTGCTGTGCAGAGGGATAGAGACGGGAGTGGCTACATTTTCTTTTACATGCACAAGTAAGCGTTTTGCTCCCAAGGATTTATTGAAACACACTACTTCTGGCCATTTCATTTATGGTTTGTAAAAAAAAAAAATTATATAGTTGTAATAGTTATGAAAGGAGTTAATTTAAATGTATAATTATTAGTCTTCCCGAATAAGGCAGCTGAGTATTCCTTAAGGCAAGAGTTCTCAACTCCAGTCCTCAAGAACCCCCCTCCCTTCCCAACAGGTCAGGTTTTAAGGATATGCCAACTTCAGCACATGTTGCTCAATCAGAGGCTCTGTCTTCAACTGCTGAAGGTATGGCATCCTGAAACTGACCTGTTTTGGGGGGGGAGGGGTGTAGGGCTGGAGTTGAGCACCCGTGCTCTGAACATCACCACCTCAACCACCACCACTCCAATCCTCAAGACCCCCCCCAAACAAGTCAGGTTTTCCTGATTCAGCACAGGTGGCTCAGTCTTTGACTGAGCCACTGATTGAACCACCACCTGTGCTGAAGCTGGGATATCCTTAAACATGACCTGTTTGGGGGGTCTTGAGGACTGGAGTTGAGCACCCCTGCCTTAATCATTTCAGTGTGTGATGACTTCATTGCTTAAAACCAGCACTCTAGTGGTCCTGTACACAGATGTAAAGAAACTATGGAGACAGATCTTTCGACTACTAAATAGGATTCTGGGAATTCCAGCTACACTGGGCCCCTGGATGGCCTTACTAAATAACCCAATTCATGGTATTCCTAATAGAGAGAGCAAACTCTCTCCATATTCTGTCGGCTGTGTGCTGCAGCATAGCGGCCACAAGGAAGAAGCCAGCCCCAAGCCTCCAAGCGGTAATAAAAAGAATATGGCAGACCTTTATACTATAAAAAAATGACAGTGATCCTTAATGACTCCTTGGAAAGGTTCATGGCAGTGTGTGGGAACCATGGCTGTAAGCGGTGAGAGCGACAAGGATAGATTCAAGATTCTGTACTATATAGGAAATCTAAAAATAGAGTTGTACAGTTGCAATGATAATGTCATAATGTCATAATGTCATAATGTGTTGTACCAACTGTGATGAATGTAAAGCTACTTGTGCCTCCCCCTGTACCCACATACCCCTCCACTTTTTATTTCTGTATCCACCTAACCCCCAATCCCCTTCTTCCTTTTTGTACCCCATAAATGTGACCAAAATACATTTTTAAAAAAAACACTAAAATGATTAGAAGGGCTAATGTCTTTACTAGACCTCTTGTAGCATCAAATGCAATGTTATGCTGTTCTAAATTAGTGCGGTTGTCTAACATTCGAGAACAACTTTTCTTAAAGGCCTTTTATTTTTTGCAGGGAAGTTTTTGATGAGCTTGTTGAGACCGAAAAGAACTCGCAGCCTGTTACCATGGAACCCAACAGACCGGCCAGGCCGCCCCTGTGAGACACGGAAGCACCGAACTCTACATTTGCACTGCTCCTTGAACCTAAAAGCCAATTTGGACATGAAAATAAGACTTGTTGCTACGTCTATCCAGCCGCCACGCTGTGGCTAGTCAAAAGCACATATTGTGGTGATGCCCTGGAAAGTACAAGCTATTTACTTTTTCCCACACCGTGATGGTACATTTAACTTTGAGATGTTGCAATGATTTGGGAACAAGACGCACTGGTATCTTACAGACGGTTTCTAGCGCAATGATCTATGGAGAGATGGATAAAACAAGGCCTCATTCAGCTGCAGAATTGTGTATTGCAAAGTTGAACTTGTTACTTGGAATAGTTTTTTTTTTTTTTTTTTAATCTGTCCTTTTCAGCAATACGACCGGTTTCCCAAAGGGCCTCAAAAACCTTGCTTCGAAAGGCAACTCTATGACACTACACTGTTACAGCACTTCATTTTTACCAATGGAGGCTGCTTGAATTTGTAATGAACTACTGTGTATCTTTGTGTGCAGTCTAAAGACTGGTAATGGTGGTGCTGTTGAATGGATTGTTAATGTTGCAGTCTGTTATTTTAATGGACAATGCCTTTTTTTTTTTTTTCCTTTATTCTGAAAAATACATTTATATTATATAGCTCTATCTTTTGTTGTTCATTTATAATTGGACTGTTGCAATGAGACAGCAAATAAAGCGCTCTTTCCCCACACCTACTAAATAAAAGCAGTCGGAAGGGGGATCAGAAGTGTCTCCCTGCAGCTGTCACTAGAAGTTGTTTCGTTTTTTTCTCTCCCAACTCTTTCTTTCTTGCATAAAGTGCCAGCCCGATCAAAGGTTGAAGTGTTGACAATCATCACCCCGACGAGACCTTAGAAAAGTGTTTTCATTGAATATATGTTGGTTTGGAAGCATTTGAGGTAATAGTTTTGTAGTTATCAAAGCTTGTAATCATCTAATTTTGTCTGTGTACGGGTTTCCCCTCCTTATCCATTTTCTTGAGTCTCTCCCATGAATCGGAGTAATGTTGGGTATTCCACATTCATGGCAGATATTCACATATTGAGTGCCAGGCTGCAGGCTCCTATAACTGATCAAGGTACTTGGGTTTCATATTAATAATAATTTTTTTGACACATTGCCCCTGCCATATTGCTGTTCTGCAATATTTTTTTGTCTGAATAGTCCACATAAGTTGTTGAGGTGTTCATGTTTTTGGTACAGATGTACATATTCTATGATATTTAACTATTTTAGGCTGTTTTTGTTTGTTCTGAAAAGGTTAAATGATACTGTTATGTTTTAGCCACTATGTTTTAATGTCGAGAGGTTTCAGCAGGACACTTTTATTCATATACTTTAGGTACACCAAGGATGATCGTAATTTCACTATTTAGTCCCCCTTTGTAAGCCATATAGACTATTTTATCAAAATGTTAATTAAAAGTATGACATGCTTACACCATACAGGTTATTATTAGAAAACTGATTTATACCGCTGAACAAACCTCTACAGTACACAATCTAAGAACTATTTATCTTATGTTTATTTTTGCTTAGGTAAATATGAAAAAAAGCCTAAAACATTAAACTGCAAAATGAGTCACAAATGCACTAGAGTTGAAAAGTACTGTGTGTGTGCGTGTTCGTGCGCAATGAGAATTGGAAATTGTTAAAACAGTTTATAGTCTGTCCTCATGTAGTTCTCATTTATGCAATATTACTTTTTATATATGTGGGCAGCTAATCTTTGCCATTGGATACATTGGAAATTCACAGCCCAGAGTAGTTTACTTTGTAGTAAGTGGTGGTGGAAGGACATGGTTTTGATTTTATTATTCCATTTTTGCAACAGTATTCATTTGCTTCCCTACTCCCCCAGAACTGGATCAGTGGGGAGCAGTTGTAAGTATGGAGTCTCCCATTGACTAAAACACAAAGCACCACTCAGAAAAATACCTGTTAGAAGGAATCACAACTCCTGAAGAAATACAGTGCACATTTGTGTGCTATGCATCAAGCTTGGTTACCGTTTGTAAATTGATTTGTATATCTTGGTAAACAACATTAGATGAATCAGTCCCATATAATCCAAATCTTTGTTTCCAGGAGAGATTACTTGTTTTTTTTTTTTTTTTTCAATTTTATATTTTATTAATTTTTCAAAAGATACAGATGTTTTTGCACATTATAGAACACTTCACAAGCTCTGTAGCTGGTCCATATCTGTCTGAACTGACACGATGCAAACACCAATCCCACATCCAACATGCACAGGGTTGGGGGAAAGACACATTGGGGAAGAGAGGTATTGGGGGGGGGGGGGTCACCAAGGAGCTTCAATCCAATGCCATCCTTGGCACGTCTCTACACTTCTCCATCCTCCTTTTGATTCTGGTGCGGGAGACCTCTGCAGCTTCTCATGCCTTCGCAAGCTTTTTATATATAGAAGTTTTGCCTTAACTTCCCAACCCAATCGTTCCTTATCTAGGCCCGTCGCTATACCTCCGCCTCCTCCCTGAGTGCCGTCTCACAGGAGAACTCACTTATTCCTATCATAGCCAGATGGAGGCATTGCTCGCCCCTGGGATGTCTGTGCCAACCACGGCAACCAGACCTTTTGGAAATTTGAGCCAGTGTCGTTGACCAAACTTGTCAGCTTCTCCATCTGGCAGGCAAACCAAATTCTGTTCCGAATCTTTTCAATTGTTGGCATCGTGTTCTGTTTCCACAATGCTGCGGTCTCACACCTCATTGCCGTTGCAAAGTGAACGATCATTTTGTTACCTGCCCGTGACACCTTCCAATGGCTTGTTTAGCAGAAACAGCCAGGGATCCTGGGGAATTTCGAGGCCCAAGATCCTCTGTAACCAATCCCGAATCTGTTCCCATATTGGGACCAAACGAGGGCAGGACCACAGCATGTGCAACAAGTCTCCTGGCTCTCCACATTGTCTAGGACACAAGGGGGAGTAACCTGGTACAAATTTAGATAATCTGACTGGGGTGAGATACCACCTCATTAATACCTTATATGAGTTCTCCTTTAACGTCGTGCAGATCGAACTCTTTGCTGCCGCCTCAAATATCTTTGTCCATTCCTCGTCCTCTAACGTCCTCCCTAATTCTGCCTCCCACTGCGTCATGTAACCTAGTCTCAGTCCGTGGCTGTTACCAGGATCGATCACCTCCCCATACAGTCTAGATGTGAGTCCTCCTGTGTCGTGCACAGAGCGTCTCAAAATTTGTTACCTTAGGACGATTATGTGTTTGGTATAAAATGCCCTGATCTGGAGGTATCTAAAAAATTCAGTGTTGGGAATGTCCTTATCCGACTGAATTTGGCTAAGTGTTTTGAGTGTGTTCCTGCCCTCCAGATCCTTCAATCTCCTGTACCCTCCATCCCTCCAACATGTAAACCCCCCTTCCATCCCCGGGGCAAAATCTGGGTTCCCCCACAATGGGGCCATCAGCGAGTGCCTCGTAGTCAGAGCACATCTAAATTTAGTGGTCTCCTAGATTGCAATTGAGTTGTTCATTGAGGCTGGCGGTTTCTTTATCTCTGAGCCGAGATTTTGGGTACCAAATTAAGTTACTAATTTCTAGTGGGGTGCATAGTTCGCTCTCTATGCCCACCCATCTGCGTACTTTCGGATCTAGATGCCATTGGATAATTTGACTTAATTGGGCTGCTCTATAATATGAGAACAAGCAAGGTACCGCCAGTCTGCCTGTGTTTTTGGACCTCATCATTATTCTAGCCTTTATTCGTGCTTTTTTGTTTTTCCAAATAAAATTAAGAACCTTTGTCTGCATGTCCCTAATATCTGCATTATCTATGGGTATGGGAAGCATCTGAAAGAGGTACAATAATCTGGGAAGGTTAATTTTAACACTATAAATTCTTCCAATCCATGAGATGCCATATGATGCCCATTCTTTTAACTCTCTCTTCAGGGACTGCAAGAGTTTAGGATAATTTGCCTTATATAACAGGTTTACTTCCTTGGTCAAATTGACTCCTAGGTACTTAATTGCTTTGGGTTGCCAATTAAAATTAATCTCTATTAGTTTTTCTGTATCTTTTGGGAGATTTGTGACTCATGGTTCAGATTTCACCTGATTTATCTTAAATCCTGATATCCTGTTAAATTTTTCCGACAGGTCAAAAAGGTTGGGTAGAGAGACTAGGGGCCTGGACAGTGTCAAGATGACATCATCCGCATACAATGCTGTCTTGTGTTCCTGGGAATGAATTTGTATCCCTGTAATGTCCATGTTACCTCTAATCCGGACTGCTAGTGGCTCCATGCATAAGGCGAACAACAAGGGCGATAACGGGCAGCCCTGTCTTGTGCCACTCTTGATTTTGAGATATCCTGACGGGAATCCCTGGTGAACTACCCGTGCCATAGGATTCGTATATAATGCTTTATTTGCCATCAAGACTATCCCCAAATCCAAACGCCGCAAGTGTGGCATCCAGGTACGGCCAGTCTATTCTATCGAAGGCTTTTTCTGCATCTAAGCTTAATATAATTCCTGGGATCTTGTTGGTATTTATGTAATCTATAATATCAATAACCCTCCTGGTATTATCGGCCGCTTGTCTACCCTTAATGAAACCAACTTGATCTGGGTGAATCAGCCTGGGTAGAATAGTACTCAATCTATTGGCCAGCAATTTTGAGTAGATTTTTACATCCGAATTAATCAGTGAGATCGGCCTATAACTTGGGCAATTTGTGGGGTCTTTCCCCTGATTATGAATCACCGAGATGGACGCCTGCAGCATCTGGTCCGAGAACAACCCCCCATCCAGGACATTATTGTACATCTTTAACAAATAAGGGGTCAGAATCCCAATATATTTTTTGTAATATAAATTTGAGAATCCGTCTGGGCCCGGAGCTTTTGCGGGTTTCAGATTAGTAACTACCTCTAGCAGTTCTTCCTCTGTGAACTCCTCCAGGAACTCCCGCTCCAACCTCGTCAACCTGTGCAAATCCGAGTCTGCTAGGAACGTCTCTAGTGCCTTACTCGTATTAGCGTTATGTTTCACCTTCTGTCCATCATACAGGCCTTCATAAAATGTTCTAAACTCCTCAACTATGTGTTTGGGATTTGAGGTTAACTTTCCTTCCCTAGTCTTAATTGCGTGAATTGTATAGTTGGATTGTCTGTTGCGGATTTTATTTGCTAGCATGGTATCTGGCTTGTTCGCCTTTTCAAAAAATTTCCTCTTTGTCCAACTCAATGTCTTTTTAGCCTGGGAGGTAAGGAGTAGATGAAGTTCTATTCTTACATCCTTCAACTCCTTCAGTGTCTCCTCTCTACCCGTCCTGTTATGTAGTATAGAGAGTTCATGAAGCTGTTCTCTCAGCTGATTAATTTTGGCTTCTCTCTTTTTTTTTCCTCCCCGCCGCTATGGTTATCAAAATTCCTCTCAGAGTGGCCTTATGAGCCTCCCACAATGTTATGTGAGATTCCACACTGCCCTTGTTCGTCTTAAAGAATTGTGAGATCTCTTCTCGTATGGTTTGTGCGATCTCTGGGATCTCAATTAATGATTCATTGAGTTTCCAATTTGCCCCTGGGCTAGCCAGCCTAATTTGGGAGCACCGCCGCTCTATTGGTGCATGATCTGACCATGAAATATCATGGATTCCTGAATAGGAGATCTGCGGGACCAGTCTATTCGACACAAAGAAGTAATCGATCCTGCTGTAGCTGTCATGTGGGTGCGAGTAAAAAGTAAATCCCCTTTCTCCTGGGTGCTGTTCCCTCCAGATATCTACAAGTTGTCTTTCCCTAGTACCCTGACGTAGCGCCTCGACACCTCCCCTTTTGATTCTCCTTAGTTTGTTCCTGTCTAATGTCGATTCTAAATGTTTATTAAAATCTCCCGCCACTACTATGCTCCCCTCCGCCACCCTATCCAGCTGTGCAAAGAATGTCCTAAAAAATTGAGGATCATCTTCACATGGGGCGTATACCGATGCTAGTGTCAAACTACTCCCATTCACTGTCCCTGTTAGGATAAGATATCTACCGTCTATGTCTCTTTTGATTTTCCCTACTTTAAACGGCAAATTATTGTGGAGCAGTATCGCCACCCCCTTCTTTTTCTCTGCCGCTGAGGCCAGATAGAACTGGCGGAAGTGCCCGTCTAAGAAACTCGGGTTGTTTCTAGTGCTGAAGTGAGTCTCTTGTAGAAATATCACATCAGCTTTTCTATTTCTATACTCTTTAAAGGCAATGCGGCGTTTCTGAGAGCTGTTAAAACCTCTAACATTATGTGACACATGTTACTGCCATGTCGGTGCTTTAGTGGATCTGCTTACCCGCTGCAAACATACTTTCGGGTCCCGCCCAGAGATCCGTCACCTCCACTTCTCTTCTTGCCTTGCGATCTCTTCCAATGGTGACCAGCAACTTGGGGGACAGGGGGAGGGGAAACACACCAGGACAGGCAAGGAAAACAAAACAACACCTAACAACTCCAACACAATAAACAACAACTGGAATGAGCTGTATTTGATCCTTCCGGACCTAATCTCATCTGCCCAGGGGCACCAAGCCTCCCTCCTTCCTCCTCCTGGGGGGCTAATGCTCCTACCCTCCTGAAGCCTCCCTTCCCTTGGGTCTTCGCCTATGGGTTTAGCAGTCTCAGTCCCCATAGGTTGTCAGCGCAAGTCCACTGCCCGGATGGAGGAGTTTCTGCCCATCCCCCGGCGCATTCTTGCATATTATCCCAATGTCTGGTATAACGTACTTTTTTTCTTAATTAAGTTCTCTACCCACATGTCTTTCCATGTCTCCCTTTAGAGACGCTGCCAACTAGCTAGATCTCTTTTCAAACTTCCCCTTTTCCCCTGGTGGCTGCGAATTGCTTTTTCCTCTCTTAGCTGGACCAGAATCTATTCTACCTGTCCTTGCTACCTTTTCCTGTCTTCTGTCTCTCCACCTTCTTTTATTCCCCCTCTCCCTTCTCATATCCATCTTCCTGACTCTCCCCCCCCTCTCCTTGTCTCTCCTACTCTCCCAACTTGTCCTATGCAAGCCTCTAACCCCTTCTCCTCAGACCCTCCATCCACCTTTGCCTCTATTCTCTCCCCCTGCCCTTCTCTCTCACTCCTCCCCTGTCCACACTCCTCTCTCTCCCTCCACATCGTCCTGCTGTTTCTACTGTGCCGGCTCCCCCTTCCTCCCCTGTCCTTTGCCCCCCTTCCTCCCCTGTCCTGCACCCCCCTTCCTCCCCTGTCCTGCACCCCCCTTCCCCTTGCAATTTAAACACTTATCTCCTTGCAAACTTTGTGAACTTGATTAACTTTATTTGAACATCAACTTTGCCAGTCTTATATACCTTCGGCAGTGCCCCTTTAAGAGCCACATTTGTTTATTAAAATGTTGCTTTTGGACTTCATGATGACTGACAGGTTCTTCTTCTTTCAGTCTTTGCCTTTCTCCTTTCTTCTTGCAGCAGCACTGGACACTCTTTTCCAGACTGTCTCCATGGATGGATGTTGCTCCTCAGGCTGGTAAGCCACCTTTTCCTTTATTCCAAATTTCAGCAGGAATTCCGTCCCTTCACTGATGTGCCTTAGTGTTTGGGCTTTTCCCTCCTTCACTACCAACAGTCCAAAAGGGAAGACCCACCGATATCTAATCCCTTTGTCCCTCAGTATCTTCGTTAGTGGCTGGAGGGATCTCTGTTTATTTAATGTAGTGGGGGAAATGTCCTGATAAATGGACATCTGGATGCCCTCAAACTTGATGGTGGGGGATGTCCGTGTGATTTTACAGAGTGCCTCTTTCGTTCTGTAATGATGTAACCTCAGGATAACATCCCTCGGGGGATTATTAGGCAGGGGCTTGGATCGCAGAGCCCGATGGCAGCGATCCATCAGGAGTTCTGCCTCTGTCTTATCCGGGAGCAGGAACCCCATCCATCTCCCCAGCATCTCCTCCACGTCCAGTATGTCCTCAGGGATTCCTCGGATTCTCAAATTGTTTCTCCTGTCCCGATTCTCCCCATCCTCCTGCTTATCCTCTAATTCAGTCAGCCGTTTTTTTATCCGAGAGATTTCTTTCTCTGTGTGCTTGTGGCACTCCACTGCTGTATCCATACGTTTTTCCAGCTCATTAGTGCGCTCCCCAATATGTTGTATGTCCTTTCTGAGCCCATCCATCTCTTTACGGAAGAAGTCTTTAAGATCTGAAAAGTACGTTGTTAGATCTTTCCGTATTACTGGCTGCATCTCTGCGTCATCTATCTCCCCTTGTCCGTGTGCCGAGTCTGCATCTGAGGTGCTGCCCAGGGACATTGCTGGATCCTCTCTCCCCCTTGCCTCCCCCTTGCCTGCTCCGAGCTCCAAAAGTAAGATCTCAGGTCAATAGATCGCTTCTTTTTAGTTTGTGCTCAGGTTGTTGTCATCTCTGAGTGTTCCCCTCTCCACAGCTGCGCTTTTTTCTCCAATTCTGTGGGTTTTTCAGCTAATTATTTGTACTTTTACGCCAGGTATGAGCAGAGCTGTAGATTCAAGCCTCCATTCCTTAGCTCGTGGCTCCGCCTCCATCGAGATTGCTTTTTTTGTAAACAATTACTGTTCGAGCAATTAATAGTAGGTGATTCTTGGCATAAGTGGTAGCGGTCTGCACTCTCAGTCCTGACATTTGTTTTGTGCTGCACATTTATGGTTCCCAGCCTGAATGTGAAAATGTAAAGAATAATTGTTCATTTTGCAGCAAGGGTAGAATTATTTAATGTGGGGGTGAAACAACCCAAACCTGTTCCTGGATTTTTGCAGATTTCCCTCCCCAAACAATGGGCTCCATGGTGTAAAAATCTGCTAATGAATTTGACCGGTTTCAAATCGATGAGGGATTATTTATTTTAAAAAAAAAAACACACACAAAAAAAACCTTGAGATGTAGTCTGGATTTTTATAATCTGTGCGCGTTGATTAATCCACATCGCGCTGCCTAATCCGTCATTGCAAATCACCCTGAACCCATGTGACCATGCCCACAGAGACAACAAAGACAATTAAAATATATATTTGTAAAAATATAGTTTTCTGTAGAGAGGGGGGGGGGGGGTGGGAGGACAATCGCATAATAAGAATAACATTCACATGTTGGTTTAAATACTAAATGTGATTGCCCGCGACTATTGTCCTGGGTCACAGTGTGCGACTGACCTAGCGTTTTTAAGCATAATAGCCAAAGCGGACTCCTAGTTTGCCGACAGCTGTTATCTGGTTTCCGGTTCCCAGCTGGAGATGGATTATTTTCAGGACCCCCAGGCGCAGATTGTGAACTAAGGCCCGGCAATGGATGGTCTCAATCCTCTGAATGAGAGCAGGGGGTTGAGGTACCCCTCCCCGTTGGCCCAAATACCTGCTACCCGGCAGTGTGCCTCCCCCTCACCCACCTCGAAGAGGGAGGCATGTAGCCATGAACCCCATACCACACACTGGCAGCAGGACTCTTGACACACGTCCCAGGGCCACAAGACAAACAGTTCTCCCAGAATAGAGACAATAGATAAAAGGAGGCGATTGATCACTTGAAACAGAATAGTCCTGGATACATATATTAGACGTTTGATGGGTGCCTTGGCCCATCTGTCCCAAGCCAGCAAGGTCTATAGGCAGCACCCCATAGACTTTGCAGAAGACTTGTTCTGTGGCTGTTTGCAGAAGGCTTTCAGTGCTTACATGGATGGGTAAGTTTTGGGGAAACTGCAATAGGTAGTGGGGGGGTTGGGAGGATGGGACTTAAATGGAGCAGGGCTACAGGTGTAGAACAGTAAGCTCACCCAAAGCTGTCCAGGGATAGGAGTCTGCATATAGATTTCCTGGAAGATCCAGACTGTTGGTCACCTCTTGTCCAACTCCTGTATTACTCTATCGGTCCCTTATAAATGTTCCCTTTAAAATGGGCCCACTTAACATATTCTGGTCCAGAAGTGCAAGTGCGCTAACATTCTGTGGTTTAAGTTTAGATTTACCCTTTAAAATGCAAGTTAACGTTCTTGTTGGCAGAACATAGGATGGTTTTATGGTCCGAGCAGAAGTGGACTCTCTCCCCTCCTCAGTACTTATTTTATTGATAAAATGTTTTACCAGGAAGTAATACACAGAGTTACCTCTTGTTTTCAAGAATATCATGGGCATAGAGTTATGGCAACAATAGATGATTACATGAACAGGGTTATACATTCAATTTACAGACAGATAATATATGTTATAGGCGTATGGAACCGCTCCTGACCAGATTCAAATACTGAAAGCGATACCAGCATCTGAAATCTGTTTAGAGGTCACGCCGGCCAATAGAAAGCCAGAAGGGATGAGGTCGCCGATTTCTATTGGCTGTTCACCTGTAAACAGATTTTCTGTGCCCTGCCAGAGTTGTTACCGGCGGCCCCTTTAGATGATGTAAATATCTCGGGAAACGGAGTTACCAGAGATGACATTTAAATGGTTCAGCTCCAAAGACCCCCTAATTCAAAATCTAATCTGACATTTATTTTTATTTTTTAAACCCAAGGAGTAACGCCATTTTAAACATCGGGCCCAATAGGTAGAACCACTTGCATATATGCCGAAGATTTGAAAAACTGTAAAGTAATATACATTTATAGAGACATCACTTTTGGTGAGATTTTATTAGGTCCTTTTATGTATACAAATTCTGGCTTTAAACAGAAGGAGTGTAGTTAACAAGAGCGCTGGATGATGCCGACTGCCATTGTGAACTTGCTATTAGGGTATCCTTCCTGTGGGGTGGTTCTCTGGACAACAAATGGCAGATTAAAAAGGTAAGTGAGAGATTTAAAAACAAAGGAAAAAGAAAATGAGCATATGACATCAGAAAAGTCCTTTTGCTTTCTTAATATTTTGCTTCTTCCAATCCGGCAGTGCCTTGAAATCATTGGGAGACATCGCAAATATGGCAGTGAAATCTGCAGACGACAGGTATTCCTGTAGAGGGGAAGATGAGATGGGGCGTGTTGTAGGTTAGAATCAGGCTGCGGTCCCAGTCATGACTGTGACACGCGCGCCCGGCAGGGGGGGGCGGCACGTGCACAGCGCTAACCGCGATCTGCGGTCTCCAGGAGAGGGAGCTTGCGACGGGAGGGGGCGGGGATTTGCGAGGGCGTGGCCATCACGTCACGCGGCTGGTTCGCCCTCATTGGGTGAACCGCCAGTGGGGGGCGTGGCCACGCCTCTGTCGCAAGGTTTAAACTCAATTTCATCGAGTTGTAAAAAACCTTGCAGCACGGCGCGGCTGCACCTTCAGCGTGAAGGTGCGTACTGGGCCCAGCCCCATTGAGGGGCGGTGCTTACACGCACAGCGCACGCCGCGCCGTGCGCACAGGCAGTTACTGGGACCTCAGACTGTGCTGGGACGTATCTCACTTTCTCTGCCAGAGAACACTGCAATTGGTTGAAGGCACATCTGGCAGAGAATAGGTTACGCTAGGGGTCCTCAACTCCAGTCATCAGCACAACTGAACAGTTCAGGCTTTCAGGATATCCCTGCTTTAGCACAGGTGGCTCAATCAGTCTGGGGGGGGGAGGGAGGGGCGTATATGTTTGTTTTTGTATTGTGTTCATCTATTGGTCATAGACTTCACCTTACCAATTGTAATCTATTTTATTTCTTGACTAATAAATTGTTTTTAACTCACTCATTTCACACACAGGGTGCTTTTTAAAAAGGGTTCTCTTCTCAATTTGTGCCTGATATATTTAATGAACATAGTTTTTATTAAGGTTATTGTTTTCCAGCCTTAATATTAAAAACTATTAGCCCTTTTGGTGCCCATATCAAGTTCCTTTTCTTCTCCTCCTCCAGTATTGCAAGGGATGTACTGGTACGACTCTGTGTCTCACCTCTTTTCTGGTAGGATTCACCCCTTCAGGCAGCTCCTCTGTGGTCTTATCAATGAGTTCCTCAGCTGGGTAAGTTCTGAGAGGCTGAGCTAGAAACGAGGTTTGGGAGGTAAAAGAGTCTAGTTGTGTGCTGGTTAACTCCTGAAAGAAAGAAATAGGAATGTTAGGCTCTTATTCATACAGTTCTCAGTGGGTGACCCACCACCTCCCTTTGACACTGCACTACATTATAAAGTTGGTAGAATGGCATCATCTCGGCCCATACATTTGGAAGCATTGGAAGAAAAAAAAAAACAGATTTGAAAGGAAGTGAATTCAGGCCACTTCCATTACGGGAGAATATAAGCTACTCTATATCACTTGAGAAAGACCACTAGGTCGAAGCGTTGTATGGTTTTGGCTTTAATAAATTAGAATTCAGAAAATCAGTCAGTGCTCTGCAATTTCTTCCTCAGAATAAAGCATTTGCCACGGGGGGGGGGGAGAGGATTGGGGGGGGAGGTGCAGTTGACCCCCTGTAAGGCATTAAGAGGGTCTCCTGCATGTGTGATCTACTGTACATGTACAGGCTGCTCACCAAGGAGAATTGCTCAAAGGTGTTGGGGTCTCCCAGCTCAGACTTCAGGTCCTCGTAGGATTTTGTATTCTGAAAACAAACAGTATATATTGCGTCATCCTTTTAGTGGTGTGGAAACTTGATCAGATCTTTTAGTGGGGACACTATGTAGGTAAATGAATAACTGATGCAGATACAAGTAATGGAGATGTAGAATCTGCTAGAATAAAGTGAAGGAATTGTTGGAATAAAGGTACTACATGGATAAACACAGAATGTAAAAAGGAATTGCTGTAACAATGCAAACATAGGTCACTTACAGACCACTTAAAGGGGTCCCAGGCCAGGAACCAGCCAGTGAATGTGGGAGGCTCATAACCTTGTTTCACTACAATAATGGGGGTGTTAAGGTCCCGGGCACTGGGGTGACTCTTGAGATACTCCTGTACTGTGAATGCTGCTTCCTTCTTCTCAGTTTCATTTGCATCCTTCCCAATCCAAAAAAAGACCTGCAGGAATGAAGGAAAGGGCACATACAAAGGTGATTACAGTGAGGGTACATCAAAATCTCTCTTCCTCCACCCACTCTGTCCCTTTCTATCCCATTCACCATCATAGGTTGGGAGTACAGGGTATCGCAGAGTGGTCCTACATTAACTGCGATTGACTTGAGTTGGATTGCGGTGCGAGACTCTGTATTGTAGCTTAGTGAATCTCCCCCATATTCGCTCACCTGATCCCAAGTATCCAACAGGAACACATCATCTTCATCTAGATCATCTTGGTTGAAATCTGCGATCTCCGTTGCAACAAAGGTCCCAGTCTGGTTGGAGCATTCAAACAGGCGTGGGCTGATTTCAAGGGTTTCTTCCTGCAATCTGTCAGGAGACAAAAACAGAAACGGCCAGCCATGTAGAGGTTTTCACCCCCTAGGTTGAATCTCATGGCAAAGCTCCCCTAAAATTATTAGGGCCCTTTTATTATAAGAATCTGAAGAGGGGCTCATGGTTTCTTCCCTTTGATGACCGAATTTCAACTCTGCACCTGGGTGTGATTGCAAGTAAGTAATACAACAAGCAGAGCTTAAAACTACATTTGTTGCAATATTGCCACAGTTAATGAATATAATTCTCTAGTACGGGTCATAAATGAATGTTTATTTTCTGAATTTAGGTATTCAAACTTTTCAGCAAGTTAAGATGTTCCACGAACGATGTGTTTTCACATTGGAAACCAACACAAACCACTTCACTCGTTAAATGTTGAGGTGAGTTGGCTGGATTTCATTTTGTTTGGGTTTATAATGATTTAAACGTGACGAGAACAAGGGTGCTAGGTTTCTGTCGCTGGATTTTTTGGTTCGGTCTCTAATTATAATATTGGCCTGGCGCACACTGCATTGTATCTGTGGTCGCCCATAGCTGGATCAGCGCTTTACCTCTTGCTGTTGGCGTACTGACTTTTCCCTCCAAGAGCTAACCAGAATTCGGATGGCTCCTGACCCTCGGCCACGACCACCTTCTCACCCCTGGAAATGATGTCAGCCACGCTCTTGGCCATTACTCTTTCATCACCACTGCAGCCCTGCGCAGAGACAATAACAGGAGAGAATGAATATGCATTGTCATTTGTACACCATCCCATTTTCATTGTGTGGTGTGGAACCCCACTGTCCTCCAACACGGGGGTGGCCAATGCCAGTCCTCAAGGGCTACCAACAGCTCAGGTTTTCTGGATATCCCTGCTGCAGCACAGGTGGCTCAATCAGTGGCTCAGTCAAAAACAGAGCCACCTATGCTGAAGCACGGATATCTGGAAAACCTGACCTGTTGGTAGCCCTTGAGGACTGGAGTTGGCTACTTCTGCTCCAACACATGGCGCTCATAACCAGAAAGTCCACCACAGTAGTGGTTTTCATCTGGGAATGGGCAGACGGAGAAAAGAAGAATATTGTTCTTGCAATATTTTTGGGGACATTACGGAGAAAAAGCTTTGTTAGTCGGCAAATGTATAATCATACTCGTTAGTGGCTACTTTACGCACACTCAAAATGTGTGCCCTTGTCCACAACCTATTACACCAAGGTTGGGAAAGGTTTGCCCAGTAGGTTAGCTGGTGTTTACCACAATCTGTCCACTCTTGGTTTTACCTTTCCACACCACAGGTAGCAGATGCCTTTCGTCTTCAGCACAAAAACATCATTAGAGTTCAGGGAGGTGGCTCTGACTGGTACTTCAAAGGCCTTAGTGTTGTACTCATTCGTTCCATGCACCTGGAACAGTCGAATCTCGGGGGCCGTCTCTGTGCTATCCGCACGAGAGGTACCACCCTGAAGTGAAGAGTGAAAAAACAAACTTAGAAGGGTGTCTTATGTCATTAAATAACAATGTCAATCATGTGGCTGCTGCTATGTCATCCTGCATTGAGAGGGACACTTTCTGTGAACCATAGATCCCTTGTAGTTGTGTCACTAGGTTATCCTGCAATGAGATGGACATACTCCATGAACTAGAGGTCTCTTCCGTCCATGTGTCACTTTGCCATCTTGTTATGAAAGTGTAAAACTCGGTGGACCACAGGTGCTTTCTGCCCGCATCACTGTCACTCTACGTAGAGAAGAGCAGAATGTATGGGTTATGGGTCCTCTCTGTCCCCTGTAGGACTCTGAAGAGTAGGATAGACGTAGTTGGGTGAAGGTCTTTTTTGCCTCTGTCATTATGGCACATAGCAGTAGTCCAAAAGAGTAATAAGTTATAAAAGTCTATATGACTGGCCTCACCTCATACACCACCATTTTGCCTTTGAAGATAGCCATGAGGTGTGCAGGTTCCTTGCCCATGGGCACGCGCACCTGAACAGGTTGTCCATCATACTTTTGATCCAGGGCCACAGCCTGATAAGCGGATGCTGCAATCTCGTCTTGACTTGCATGGCGGCCCTGTGTGTAAGCACAGTGGGAAAGTAGCATGAACAATGAGGTCTCCAAGAATTAGGGAAGAATTATAGAAGAAAACTTATATCAGAACAATGCACAGTCAGAAGACCCAAGCTTGCTGCTGACTTTATGCTGCTGGAAAGACATGCAATTCCTTCCAAAGCTGTAGCTTTCTCCCTGGCAAAAACAATGAAAGAAATAACCTGCAGCTGTTCAGATATTCAACCTTCCGTGTGGGTACGTGTTTGCTCATTGCTATGCACCAAAAGGAAAAAGGGACAGAGCGCTGCACTTGTAGGGTGTCTAATGGAGCATCCTGTACAGAAAATGGCAAGGTCGTAATGACATTGCCTTCCTTAGGCAATTTCTGTTTCCAGACCCAGTGCCTTAACAAGTACCTATACCGGACCAAAAAACACACCGAAGGCTCCAGGGAACCTGAAAACTCTGTATATAGAACTGCATAAGCTGCCAGATGTGACATAAACACAAGGGGTTGTTACACGTCTTCTCCTTACCTGCCACATGTAGATCATGTAGTGGTACTTGTTATTAACAAGGTATTTGTAGAGCATCAGGTAACAGTCACCACCATAGAAATGACCTAGCCAGCCTTTTTCTACCGGTACGAGCTCCAAGTTCTCTATTCTCCAGACCTGCAGAAGGAGAGAATTAAAGGACACACACACACATTTGTTTACAAGACACACAGGACCAGATTGCCAGTTTTTACAGGTTTCTCATTTCTAGATCACATAATGTGTGCACTCCGCACTTGCACATTTTCCATGTGGGATGTCAATATGTCTGTATGTGCAAAAAGACAGATGTAACTTAACATCTTGTACTCTTTTACACTACAACAGTGCAATCCTTCAAGCTAAGATGTTTATACTATTATCATACTCGTAAGAAATAAGGGGAAACTACAGTTTAAAAAAAAGGCGTTATCTTTAATCTGCTACCTTCTGATACAGTGAGGAGCAACAGTAAGGCTGGGGCCATGGTGCCTTCACCAGTGGGGAGGCGTACGCTGCCGTGACATCACCCGCGTGAAGCGGGTGCGTTTTGTGGCCATTGGAGATGCGCCTTAAGATCTCCCTATATATACGGTGGAGACACTTATGCTGCATCTTATTTCATTCCCTCTGATAGCAAACAAAAGATTCAGAGCCTCTACCAATCCTGAAGACTATGTAAAGGGCTTTCAAAGTCAAGAATCAAATGTGACGTGAATGGTCTGGGCAGAGGGCCCAACAATTGTGCAATATAATCACCTCCACTTCCCCTGTTCCGTCATCCACCATCTTCTGCTGTGCAGCTAGCTCTGGCTTGGCATGCATGGTGTTGGCATCAAACTTCACCTGCTCCACTTTGGCTGAAAAGGAGCACATTGAGACGTGTTACAGATAGACGCTGTTAACGTCAACTGAACTACAAGCAATACTCTTGGCCAGTGCATTTACACCCACATATAAAGACAAGCATTCTTTGGGCAAGTACCATTCAGCTTGTCCTCAGTCACTCTTGGCTTTACATCTTTGGTTGATCAAGGAGTCCCCTGACTCATATCTAGATTTGGTTATCTAGCACAGGAATGTCCTTCTAAGCATTGAAATGTAAAACTGCTTACCAGTAGTGTAGCTTGGGGGATATCATTCACAAGCTGCAAGTTGAACAGCCCATACCTAAATAAATATGTAGCTTGTGTGGCATTTCACTGCATCACCTGAGCAATTCAGTAGTGGCCTCTTCTATTTTGATGCTCCAGCCCTTATGCTGACCTTGCAGCAGACCAGACCTTCTGGGACCTCTTACCACCCATTCACAGATGAGCCCGGTTTTAGTGGAGCCCAACTCAATATGACAGTAGCAGAAACACACTTTGTGTGCCAGACTTACCCACTTTACCAACAGTGTTTGTCTTTCCCATTCCAGTAGTTTGCTCCTTCGTGGACCACTTCTGGAAGAGCTGTTTAAACATGGCGGACTCTGACCCATCGTTCTGCACCTCAACGTTGGTGGAGGGAGGATAGTTTTTGGCTTTGATAAAATTCTGTCAGCAGAGGAAGCAGAACTGAGTGTAAGCAACTGAAGGAGAAATGGGTTCCTGAGTCTTGTGGTCTGGAGGATTGCATGAACAAAGTCACCATTAGATCATACAAAATTCACAATGTGAATGTTTCTGAATAAGGTGGTTAAGGAATCCACTTCGAGACCCAAGGACAACTCTCAATGTTACTAAACAAAATGAAACTGTCTTGCGCTTTGGTAGTTGGTCTCTGCACCCGTGGGTGTCAATAAAGTCAACCGAATGGACTTAATGTAGAATGGGATCTGCGCTGTTTCTTATAATATCATATGTATTTTATATTTTTATTGCAATCTATTTGCTGTATTCATGCATTATATTAATTTTTCTATTAATTTGTAGGTTTATTGTTATCTTATCCTCTGCCTTTGTTTCTTTTCTTTCTGTCTCCCCCCCCCCCCCCTCCTTCCCTCTCTTTTCCTTCCCTCCGCCCTCCCCCTTCCTCCCTCTTCCCCTTTTCTCTCTCTTTTTCTTCTTTTCTTTTCTTGCTGACTTTCTTTGACTTAATATATTATGATCTAGTTCCCTAGTCCTCATATACTTAGGGCCCTATGCAGAGAGCAGCGCTAATGGAAATTTCGGCATTTTTTAGGGAAATATGGCAATAATAAGTTAGGAAATGGCGAGTTCAGTACAAAGCGCCAGTTTTGTTTTTTTTATTAGTAAAACTCGCAGCGCGGGTGGCGAGAACCGAAATCTCGGCAGTTTTGAAAAGGGCCGTATTCAGAAAGGCAAGATCGCCATCTAGCGGCTGTTCGCGCCATTAAAATGGCGAGATATTCTACAATTAGCTCTGCCAACAAAAGTTGGCAGGAAGCTGGAGCTCACCGGCGAGAGGAACAAGAAAAAAAAACGCGCTTTTTTTTCAAATACGTTTCAACAGCGCGCATCTCGCCGTTTGAAACTCTCCATATTCATGCATGATTTTAAATGCAGTTTTCGGACCTTTCTGCATATGGAGATAAAATCACGCCATTATAGGTACAATTTATTACCATCTCCAATTTATTTTAGCGCTGCTCTCTGCATAGGGCCCTTCATATGTTATGTTATTGAGGTTGAGTGGACATAGTTACCCTTCAATAGGGTTTAACTATACTTAGGTCCTATGTGACATTTCTTATGGGTTAAAGTGGTCAGCACTCTTGCTAACGTTGTAACCAGGTTTTTAGATACCCCAGTTATTACAATGCCTTGCAATAGCTTTAGCATTAGGGATGCTGTTCATTATTTAAGGTTCTGTGGACACTATGTAAATACAAGCATGTATTACTAACTGATTACTATTGCTGCTAGTGTTTTAAAAGGCATTTAATATGAAGGGGTTAATAATGAATCCGTTTTTCGCGGGCTTTTTAATTTAAATGTTTAGGCTCAGGCCACGTCTCCCCACTCCAAGACAAAGCGCTGTTCCATAGCGTGAAACGCGTTGAGGGGGAGATCGTGGTGTAGCCTTCTGTGTGTGATGTGCCAATAAAGATTTGTGAATTCATCCGGAAGTAGCCTGGATCTTTGTCATGCGCAGTGGCGTCGGATCTTCTCTCTCGCCTCTCAATGTTACTAACCTGACTCAATATCATAACAATTTGATGTAACCCATATTTTCTTCGCCTAATTCCAGTGCATTTAGTTTACATTTGCCCAGCATTTATATGGAGAATAGGGAAAAACAGAACTGGAGTAGAATCCAATGATACCATGAAGTCAGGTTGACAATAATGAGCTCAAGGTCACTTTGAGCGTATCACTTTATTTCCCCTGTGTCTAAACTACTAACAATATATATAATATTTGTGGCAAGGAATCATTGCATTTGTATTGTTCTACAATGTGGAGCTATTCAAATAGCGGCAGTTTCGTTTAAGAAATGCTAGGTCATCTCAAATTCTTCCCTAGAACTTGTCTCATACAATATGTCTCGATCCCAACACACCCTGCACTGTCCGCTCGTCACAGTACTCACCAAGGCCCGTGTCATGGCTTGCTGTTTCTCCTCTTTTGTGGAATTTTTTCCTTTCCACACATAGATCTTTATACCACCCTGGTCTAAAATGAAGCAGTCCTGTCAGCGCAGAGAACGGAAATAGGACACAAAGAGAAGAAGGCAACGTCAGTGAGAAAGACACGGAAAGGGCTGCAGGTCCATATTTCAATATAGAGTCATCTTAACCTGTGTCCATGGCCTTCCTCTCAATTTAGCATCTACGAGTACACATCTTAATTACCTAGCTGGTGTCATTAAATGTCTCAGTTTGGCCTGTTGCATCAGCTCTGGAGCTCCAATTTCCTGGCATTTTTTGGAAATAAAACCTACATTGCCTTTGAGTCAATGGGCTAGTTGTTTGCGGTTAAGCTTGTAGCTTTGCCGTCCGTTTGTACTAGACTTGAATTGCCAGCATACTTACGTCATGGCTCAGCAAGTTTTGGGTCAAAGGTTGGGTTGCCACCTCTTGTACCACTAGGTTCCCATTTGTGTCCGTTACTCTACACAAGAATGTGAGAAAGGGGAAAGTGAGGTGGAGAGATGTTAAAATATCAGAGGTAAAAAGAGATATAATTATTTATTCAAACTGTACAAACTACAATTCCCCCCCATAAATATATATATATATATATATATATATAAAAATACCTGAGGCATAAAGTGAGCTACCCAAGGTCACAACAGCAATCAAATGTATCCCAAACCTAATGTTTGGAAATACGTTGTCAAATAATGTGTACATGGTCATATCTTCTTTGAAGAAGCAAATGCTCTTGAGCCTACACGCTTTTAGAAGCAGGAACTGGCTGAAGTTTCACGTTTACTGTTGAGCACACACCGATGACACCACAGCCAGGTCTGAGACTTTAATTCTCCTCTCCTAAAACATTTGAAGAGATGTATGAAGATCTCGGAACGCTCTGAAGTGGTCCTTTATTCCAGGGCTTGGTGACAGCACAGATTGTTAAAGACCTCTGCAGTGAGAAGTCCGTTGTGTGGCCACTTACTGGAAAAGCTTGATGGATGTTTTCACCGCGTGGTCCACCACATCGTCATTAATGGCCGCCTTAATTTCCTTCCTCGCTCCCAGCACATGATTCAGGATTGCCATCAGCTGGGGGGACCCTTCCTCGTTATCTCCCTCCACCACCCCAACCTGTGAACGCCCACCGCGCTCGCGGTCACGGATATCCTTTGCCAGGTTCATACCCTGCAACAAATACAAATAAAAAAACACTTGGCATGTGGGGGAACAGTCTAAGGGTGGGAGATTTCTAGGATTGAACTGACCGAAAGCATTTGGGCCAAAAGAAATAAACTTGTAGCCACTATGGATTCTTTGCAGGTAATAAATAATACCTCTGATTTAACCATCATAAGATTTAATAACGCAGAAATCTCCCTCAACTAACCAGCCACCTCCCCCCCTTTCTACAGGATTAAAACAATGGGGGTCCTCCAGAAGAGAACTGTTATTTTCAGCTCCGGGGATTCCCTGGTTCCCAAGATACGTCCCTGTAAAGTTAGCAGTGTTACTTCCTGGGTGTTAAAGGGAATATAAAGCACTGACCAATAGGAAACTACAACCGATGATAGGAAACTACAACCGATGATAGGAAACTGCAACCGATGATAGGAAACTACAACCGATGATAGGAAACTGCAACCGATGATAGGAAACTGCAACCGATGATAGGAAACTACAACCGATGATAGGAAACTACAACCGATGATAGGAAACTACAACCGATGATAGGAAACTACAACCGATGATAGGAAACTGCAACCGATGATAGGAAACTACAACCGATGATAGGAAACTACAACCGATGATAGGAAACTGCAACCGATGATAGGAAACTGCAACCGATGATAGGAAACTGCAACCGATGATAGGAAACTGCAACCGATGATAGGAAACTACAACCGATGATAGGAAACTACAACCGATGATAGGAAACTACAACCGATGATAGGAAACTGCAACCGATGATAGGAAACTGCAACCGATGATAGGAAACTGCAACCGATGATAAGAAACTACAACCGATGATAGGAAACTACAACCGATGATAGGAAACTGCAACCGATGCTAGGAAACTGCAACCGATGATAGGAAACTACAACCGATGATAGGAAACTACAACCGATGATAGGAAACTGCAACCGATGATAGGAAACTACAACCGATGATAGGAAACTACAAGCGATGATAGGAAACTACAAGCGATGATAGGAAACTACAAGCGATGATAGGAAACTACAACCGATGATAGGAAACTACAACCGATGATAGGAAACTACAACCGATGATAAGAAACTACAACCGATGATAGGAAACTACAACCGATGATAGGAAACTGCAACCGATGATAGGAAACTGCAACCGATGATAGGAAACTACAACCGATGATAGGAAACTACAACCGATGATAGGAAACTGCAACCGATGATAGGAAACTGCAACCGATGATAGGAAACTACAACCGATGATAGGAAACTACAACCGATGATAGGAAACTACAACCGATGATAGGAAACTACAACCGATGATAGGAAACTGCAACCGATGATAGGAAACTACAACCGATGATAGGAAACTACAACCGATGATAGGAAACTACAACCGATGATAGGAAACTGCAACCGATGATAGGAAACTGCAACCGATGATAGGAAACTGCAACCGATGATAGGAAACTGCAACCGATGATAGGAAACTACAACCGATGATAGGAAACTACAACCGATGATAGGAAACTACAACCGATGATAGGAAACTGCAACCGATGATAGGAAACTGCAACCGATGATAAGAAACTACAACCGATGATAGGAAACTACAACCGATGATAGGAAACTGCAACCGATGATAGGAAACTGCAACCGATGATAGGAAACTACAACCGATGATAGGAAACTACAACCGATGATAGGAAACTGCAACCGATGATAGGAAACTGCAACCGATGATAGGAAACTACAACCGATGATAGGAAACTACAAGCGATGATAGGAAACTACAAGCGATGATAGGAAACTACAAGCGATGATAGGAAACTACAACCGATGATAGGAAACTACAACCGATGATAGGAAACTACAACCGATGATAAGAAACTACAACCGATGATAGGAAACTACAACCGATGATAGGAAACTACAACCGATGATAGGAAACTACAACCGATGATAGGAAACTGCAACCGATGATAGGAAACTACAACCGATGATAGGAAACTACAACCGATGATAGGAAACTGCAACCGATGATAGGAAACTACAACCGATGATAGGAAACTGCAACCGATGATGTTGCCGCTTCTTATTTACTGGAGATTTGGCCGCCATTTTGTTGCCCAGATTTAAACCCTATAACTTCAACAGTAAGTACCTTAGGAACCAGGGGTCCTGGAAGCTGGAAATAGCATAGTAATAATAATAGCATGTTCTTGTATAGTTCCACTTCCATGGGCCCCCAGTTCCCATCTATTAAAAAAAAATAGGGGGTATTAAAAAAACAAGTAGTGGAGATTGCTGCGGTAATTGGAGGAGAGATCTGAAGCGTACGTACCACAATAACACGTGACAAATGTTTACACTTGTTGAACAAAAAAAAGTGTCATAACCATTAAGTATTCCCATTTTCCCCCCCTGACAAATTGCAGTAATAGAAATGCACTAATAAGGGGCCCGGTCATCATCAATATATCATCGGGATATTATCTAGTGGGGACCCCATTCTTAGAAGCTTTATTTTAAATGTGTGATTCATGCAGCCAAGTAAAACCTGTTCCAGGAACACCTTTTATAGTCTCTGAATTAGAAATATGCTGTGGACCAGGGGTGGCCAAGTCCAGTTCTCAAGGGCCACCAGCAGGCAAGACATTAGGGATATTAGGTGGTTTGATCAGTGACTCAGTCAACAACTGAGTCACCTGTGCTGAAGCAGGGCTTTCTCGAATGACTGGCCTGTTGGCGGCCCTTGAGGACTGGACCGCCCCTGCTGCGGACCATGTGCTCAGAGACTAAAGTTACAAAGTAGGCGTGAAGGACACCAAATTATATTTCAATCCCCTTCAAATGATATATTTGGTTCTACCACCGCAAAGGGACAATCATTTAAATGGAATCAGATACTCAATACTCCTTTCTGTGGCAGTGGTGTACCATCGGATTGCAGTTCCACGCCATGGAAGCCGTGCACATATCAGCACTCACAGGAACATGGGCATTTGCACTGTAAAAGCATTGGATTTGGCCTCTTTTTTGTTGTTGCACAGTCGTTCTTGCAGTTCTATGGAATAGAATTTAACCACATTTTGATGTACCCTCAATCTCTCCATTCGGTTGCTTCCTGGTCCATTCCACTGAATGATCAGCTTCCCCAGATCCAACAGGAAGACGTCTCCTACATTGAAACTATTCCACTCCATTGCCACCTACAAGAACAAGGCACGGGTTAAATATTGGCTACACATGGCTCTAAGCAATGTTTCCATTTAGGGCAATCGATTGAAACGGCTTGGAGCAGCAAAACAGGTTTCCCCCCTATTTTTATTTTTTCTATATTTAAAGCATGTGACAATTTAGAATTCTACATTCTTATCTAAGCTGGCGTTGTTTGGGGCTCCCGTTATAAATCGGTCAAAATCCTGCTTATATGCCTAACGAAATGGCCGCCTTTCAGTTTCAATCAATCCTTCAGTCAGCGTAACTCAGCAGCTACAATGTATCCTAATATTACTACGGTAATATTGACTATTGTTACAGTTTGCAGCTCAAACTGCAGTGAACATTGGCAACAAATGATCACAAACAGGAAAGTGTTGCAAAGATCTTGCACTGCTGAAAATGTGTACTAAAACCTGCTATAGAAAATCAAAGGATGCTCAGTATATTAAAATGTACAGGCAGTGCTCGGTTATCCAACGGAATCCGTTCTGGAAGTAGCGTTGGACAGTGAAACCGTTGTAAAGTGAGCCCCATGTTAATCAGTGGCGGTGAGCGTTGGATAACGCATTCAGGTGTCGAAAAATGGCCCATAGGGTTGCATTGTAAAGCGTTGGATATGCCATTTGTCGTAAAGTGAAATGTTGGATAGCGAGGACTCCCTGTATTCAAAATGGCATTAAAAGTTGAATATAAAATAGTCACTATTATCTAATAACATTTCACGTTTTGCTGCTTTAAACCCTTAAAAGCTTTGTGTGATTAAACAGAACCCCAGCCTTCCTATCATGGGTACCCAGAAACATTATCGCTAAAGAGGCTGGTTTATTTATTTTTTAAAGTAACATCTTTATTAATTATATACAATTTGCAACATTAGAATATATATATATATTTTTTATAATGTATTGAAATATGAAATGAAAAAGATATAGCAAAACCAAGTTATTGGGTCTTGAAATCTCGGCCACTACAGATTTTGTTTGTGGAACCCGTGGCTACATCCGGCATGACCCTAGGGTTCCACGGGACAAAAAGGTGGAAACCACCAAAGTAGGAACACGTCACCTAGGATTAACTTTAGGTTTTGATATTGAAATCGGTGATGTAACAGCAAAATAGTTCACCAGTTTCCAATAGTTAAGAACTTGCACTATTGGCCGTGTGCAGCTCTGGTCCTATGTCAACACTCCATCTCAATTGTGGCCTCTTTAGGAAAGGATTTCTTCTCTTAATATTAGTTTGTATGCCTGGTGTCACATTCAGGGCTTCTGAAGGCTGGAGTCCAGGTATCCAGCTTTCATCCAGGGCCTACTGCTCTTAACCCATCTTTATGACACAAGGAGACCCCCTATTGTTGTGACCTAGGACAAGACTTTTGCCACGGAGTACACCCAATATACATTAGGATCTGGGATATCTTTAACTCCATCACAGCTGCTCTAGCACATCATTGCCCTACCTTTGGCCTCTGATTTACCTTGTATTTAGCCTTCAGAGATCTGTAAAACTGAATCAGTTCAGCATCTAATTGGAAAGGAAAGGCGGGCAGGTGATCCCGTGGTTACCGCCTCTCTCCGTATATATCTCTTGCAGATCCATTACAGTGAAGAGGATTCCATGACCTTGCTTTCTTCCGCCACCGACTTAATACTATGGCCCCATTACTAGACAGGAGAGGGACTCACCTCTCCAGCCGTAACATTTTTCTTCCCCTTCACATGTAGAAGACGCTTCACATTGTACGAGTTCGTCTCCACCTGCTTCATTCCCGAGGCCACCCCTCCGTTCTTGTAACTGGGACAGAGGAATACATATAAACAGAAGACAGCAGACAACGGCCATTGAATTCACATACTCTATTTTTATACACAGTGCAAACCTTAGATCAGGAGTGGCCAACTCCAGTCCTCAAGGGCCACCAACTGGTCAGCCCTGCTTCAGCACAGGTGACTCATTCAGAGGCTCAGTCGAAGACTGAGCCACCTGTGCTGAAGCAGTGATATCCTTAAAACCTGACCTGTTGGTGTCCCTTGAGGATTGGAGGGAAATTGTGCGGTGAGAGCTTACAGTATGGTTGGTAACAAACTAGTTACATTTGAGAAATCATCTGAAGATACAGTAAAGCTCTCTGCGGCAAAACAAATGGAAAACAGTAATAATATCAGCTATATACTGCTCAACCCCGTTATAACGCGATCCGTTACAACGCGAATCCGCTTATAACGCGGTGCAAGCGTGGCTCCCAATTTTCATATTTCTGAATGCTTTACAACACGATTATTGGTATCTTAAATACTTTATTGTACAATGCATTCAATTGTACATTATTTCTAACGCGATCCGCTTATAGCGCGATGTGATTCTTTGGACCCCAAGCACAGCGTTAATGGGGTTGAGCTGTAGCTTGATAACTTGGTCTGTAGGTAGTTTTCATAGAACTGCCGCTTAGATTTGACTAAACTTGGATATCGATATCGCCTTTGTCAAACAAACGAGTTGTTTTTACCACTGAATTTATGAAAGGTTCAAGGCTTTGTATACCAAGTACCTCAGAGGTAATTGTGGGCTCATTGCAACGCCTGGCTCACTTATTAGCATGCAAAGGAGTAAGCATCACCTAATTACAAATGCAAGAGCAGAACAACAAGAGTGTCGCAGATTATCATGCAAATGGAGATGTAACGGCTAATTACCTAATCACTAAACGCCAGTATCGGGATAACGCTTTATCACCAGCCCAAGGTGTCAGGCTGATCTTGCCCTATAGACATATGCAATATAAGACTAGCCCAAGTTAGAATGGATGGTAAAAATACTTGATATGTATCATGTTCAATATATTAATATATTAACCCCTTAGAAAACCAATCTGCCAGCTGGTTATGTTCAACTCATGACGACTTGGCCACTCGTGCTACTGACAGCTTGACATGGGCACATAGGTTATGTTTTATTTATAGGGTGTTTATGCATTGGTAGCCTCAGGTATCAAAGGGGTTAAATCATTTGCTGCAATAGGGTTTTGGTACAAGGCCTATCACATAACCCGGTTGTAGAATAGTGTTAACACACAGACCTTTCTAGGAGTTGACGCTTATGTGTATTGCTAGCGTTACCGCTGGGTTACCGCTTTTCAGGTGCATGCGATTGAGCTTGAATATCGCACCCCACTTATGAATACGGAAACGTTAGTAAATATGTCGGAATTCGGAAAGAACATCGCTGCCAGAAGCCTGTGGTAAAAATCGAGGCCGATGCGTCTAAACTGTAAATATATAGGTTTACAGATATGAGGTATGAACATGGAAAATCCAACACTGGAAACCGCTTTATCACGGTTACCTGAAGTCTAGAAACTGTGGAATCACCAGCTCTCTGATCTTCCATTCACTGTAAGATGAGAAGTGATTCTCTGACGGATAACTTGGCCTTTCGTCAGTCACTACACTTTTGTTGTGCGGTTAGTTAATGGTACTCAGTACTCATTGGGGATGTTGCTCAGTGTAAACACATGGAGTAATTGCCTAGAGCTAATACCAGCTCTCGGAGCTTTGCCCTTTGTTAATGCACGCAATTACAAACATTTCATTCATGAAAAGGAATGTCCTGATCCATGTTTTATCAGGGGTGCGCAAAATGGGGGGCGCGAGATTCTCTGCGGGGGGCGCGGCGGTTACAGAGGCCCCGCGCTCTTCCCGAAGGCATTTAATTTAAATGCCGGGTGGAGCGACGAAGTCCTATGTACCTTCACTTACCTTGTCTCAGACGGCTTCTGGTGACAGAACGGGGTCACGTGATATCGCGTTGCCATGGCAACGTGACATCAGAACGCCAGAGCCAAGGTAAGGAGGGGGGGGGGGAACAGACAGCAGGCAGGGGGGTGCAGGGGGAAAAGATTGCGCACCCCTGTGCTTTATAATGTAACTGCAGCACAGAAAGGGATAAGAAATGATTTCTTCTGGATGGCAACACATCTCTCTCCAATGGTGAAATCTCATAGCACGTTCGACTCCTCCCTGTCCTTCTCCCCACATATAATAATAATAATTATATAATATATATATATATATATATAATTATAATCATAATCATAATCATATAAACGCTGTTACACATTCTTGCCGTTTCTTCCTTCGCAACATTGCTAAGAGACACTAAAACACTAATGCATGCCCTTACTCTCTCCCATATTGAATACTGCAACATTTTTCTAATCTCCATACGAAGTAAAAAATGATCCCCCTTTATTTTAAGGTTCTACAGTTTCGTACATCTCTCGTTCCACCCATTCCCGTCTCCTGTGCTCAACCCAAGGTTATCCCATTATAGCACCTATTACCGCTAAAGCCATCTCCCGTCGTAAACCATTTTCACTATTCTTTCCCCAACTATGGAACGCTCTTCCACTCAATATCCCTTAAGCACCTTGCTGTTAGTTTCCACATTCAAAGCCCAGCTGAAAATCCACCTCTTTTAAAGAGATGCTTCTTTTATTTTCTACCCCTCTACTACAAACTCCAGATGCACTTGAAAGCACTTTTAATAATGCCCTTTTACTTCTACAGTGTCTGTAAGCCTCGCAACATACCACTTAGATATTAAGCCCTTTGGGGCAGGGTCCCCTTTTGCCTTATGTGTTTTTTAACCTATTGCATTTATTCCCATTGTTTGTACTTTATTTACCTTGTACTGTTATTGTGTAAAGCGCTGCATACATTGTAATAATAATAATAATGTCATATGGTGCTTTTCTCCCAATGGAACTCAAAGTGCTTGGCCATTCAACAGTATGCAGCACATAGGAATGTTACAGACACAGTCCCTGCCCCGTGGAGCTTACAATCTATGATTTTGGTGCCTGAGGCACAGGGAGATAAAGTGACTTGCCCAAGGTCACAAGGAGCTGACACCGGGAATTGAACCAGGTTCCCCTGCCTCAAACTCACTGAACCAGTCCTCTTGTTGGTGCTTTATAAATATAATTATACATGCATACAAGTATTGAGGTCCTGTCACTGTTCCTAAGTGGGCAGAGGGTAGTTGAAAAGGACAAATACAGCTCAGTGAAAGACATTGGTCCTCACTGGTGAGATTGATTGGTCAGAGAGTATAATACTGGTATGTGATACCTACACGACACCCTGCTTGAAGTAGCCCTTGAAGGTGTCGCTCTCATAGCCCTGCACCTCCCTATGCTGGACAGCCACCCCTCCCAGATGGTCATCCATCTGAATGGTGTAGATGGCCGCTGCTCCTTGTTCATCCGTTGAGGAGTTACTCCCAATCCAGAAGTGGATATCATAGGTGAAGTTATTTCCAGTTTTGTGCGTCTAGAATCCAAAATCATAAAGAAAGTTATTGGCACATATTCGCAATCAGAGACAAAAAGTGTCAGGCTCCATCTCTCTTGCATTAAAAACATGCATTGTATACAGGCATGTTTGGGGGTAGGGTTGCCAGGTGGCTTCTCCAAAAATACTGGACACAATGGTGAAGGGTGGGATGTGACAGACACACACAGCTCCATGCGGTTTCCTCCTCTCCTTGGCCGCAACCCCAGGCTCCTGACACCCCTTAATATTGGTTGTATTACCCAGCAGCAGCCAATCAGGTTGGAGGAAGGTGTCCAGCTCCCTAGCAATAGCCCTGCTCTGGTAAATCCCGCGGCCCCAAAGCCGGTCAGGTCACTATATGCAGAGAGGTAATACCGGTATACACATACATATCAAGAATTAACCTCTCATTTTTTACTGGACAGAGTGTCCAAATACAGGACAGTCCGAGTCAATACTGGACACCTATTGGTGGAGGGGGGGAGCGACTTCCCACCGATGTGCTTTTCTTTTACAAACACAAAAATACAAGATTTATATTGAAAGCAGTAATCTGAGAATGTGTGCACTTTGGGTAAACAGCTCCATGCTGTTTCCTCCTCTCCTTGGCAACAACCCCGGGCTCCTGACACCTCCTACTGATTGCCTGTATTATGGTTTATTCAAGGGGTCCAATTATGGGGTACTAAGGGATTGGTGAACTCAGGCCCCCGCCCCCCATAGTACATACTACTTATAGATTGCAGAAAGAGAGGGGTTACACTGATATTTATCCAAGTAATGTACAGAAGGGTTTTGTGGCACCAAAAGTATTATACACCTCCAGTCTCAAAACACACCATTAGAATCATGTAGCAGTCTCCATCACAGAAGTTCCCGTAGGTTTTCTCCGGTACGGGAATCATTTGCATACTCTAAAAAACAAGAGAGAGAAAGAGAAGGAAAAAACACACACAGGTGAAAAGGGATTTTTGTCATTTTGTCATTTTCCATGCAGCATAAAATAAATGGCAACTGTATCCTGATCACTGGGGTTCTGCCAAACACATTGAAGGGGAATTAAGGGACGGAATCTCCCAGTGAGAGATGTCACTGCAATGTGTCCTCATATAGAAGGAGTTAAACCCCTGGTGCTGTTTTTTTCCTTTTGATAATTCTGGTGCTGTTTTTGTCTCACCCGTTTTGCAGTCCATAATACTTGTATAAGAAGGCCCATTGGTATATTACGGCGTGCCATTGTATACGCAGGCAAATTACAACCGTAATCAATCTTTCCAAAACCTGGTCTTCCATACCCTTTAACTGCACCTATTTAGCAGGTACCGCACCTTTCGTTTATGTCCTTTACCTACTAAATGCCGCCCATATGTTTTGTACCTATTTCTGCCTCTGGCTGTTCAAGCTTCAGCTAATTAAAGCAGCTGGGAGATTGATTACTTATGTGCTAATGATTAGCTGATTATGGGGGAAGGGGAAGTAATACCCTTTCTAGTGTGTGTGTGTATATGTGTATAAGCATATACCAATCAATAGACTAATACACATATATTATAGATAATATGATCGTTACATATAGTAAATTGTACGTGTTATTGGGGATTACTTCAGTGGGGCCAAATGTTGGGGGAGAGTCTGATTAAACTATACGCCGATACTGTACTTGGCTTGGAAAGGCAGCATTACCTCTATCCTCCATATCTGGAGCCCCGGGGTGGTTTTATTCAGAGTTTTTTTTACTTTGTCATCGAGTTCTGTCATCTTCAAAAATTCTTATGACATACGTCACCTGGAAACCTGAAGCAAAGAAATGGAGAGAAGAATAATCAGGTTATTTTCCATTTCTTAGCTGTCACACCCCAGGACACGAGTCCTGGGGAACACAAGGTCCCGGGATATGGAAGCTTTGGAATGAAATGTTTTACGTTGTGGGTTCCCGCACAGGGGAATGCAGCCACCTCCTGTCCAGCCCGTGATGAAGGACTCCAACACCAGATCAAGTAGATTAGCTTGTTTCCATGTTTTGTGTTTATCAGGGGTTCTCAATCTGGGGCCCCTGAAACCCTTCAAAATGTCATTCGTCGTGGCTTTGTAATTACTTCCAGGAGTTCAGATTGTTAAATACAGGACCAGAGAGATAAAGTCACAACGAGCTCACACCATATCTTTAGCTGAGCAAACAATGTCTTGTATATAATGTACTCTATAGCCCATTTCACTCATTGTAACTATGTATTTGTAACCATGTGTTGTCATTAGAACTCTGTGCCCAGGCCATGTTTGAGAACGAGATGTAACTCTCAAATGTATTACATCCTGGTAAAACATTTTATAAATAAATACCAGGATTCAAACTCAGTGTTTACAGTCAGTGTCCTTACTCACTAAGCCGCTCCTTTCACTCCAGACGAGGAAGAGCACATCACAGGTAAGTTATATAAACCCTGATGAAGACCGAGACTTTGATTCTTTCCTTCAATAAAACTTTTGATCACTTACCGGTTATGTGCTGTTCCCACTTCTACTCTGACCCATGGGTTTTGGGTGACATTAATTTACATGATATATATTATACATACACACACATTATTTAGGTTATGGTGGGTGAAAAAGGTGACTGAAAACCCTCCACCGTATAGCATATAGCAAATAAAAATATCACTTGTGAGCACATTCACATGTCTTAGACAGGTCGGCAACCCTGTGTGCTCATTTGCATGTAATTTCCCAGAATCCCTTGCTGCAGTGGAAGCACTGCATGCTAGATGATAATGGTGAAAGGCAAGGTTGCAGACCTGTCTAAGACATGTGAATGTGCTCAAAGTTAATATTTTCATTTGAGATATATATTACACACACACACACACACACACACACACACACGTCTAAGATAGGTGTACGTTGGACAGCAAGGGAAGTATGGGGGCCTTCCATATGTTTATTAGCTTTGGAGTAGTCCTGATAAGGAATAACGTCTGGTGTATATTATTAAAATCAGGACGAGTGCTATTGACCACGTGGTTCTGAAAAACGATCTGGCTGGTGAGAACCAGAGGAGTTGTTAGTTAGTAATGTATCCACAGCTGATAAAGCAACCGTTCAGTACCACACAGGGAAGGGAACGAGTGACCTGTGCATTAATGCACGAAGCTTCCTCTTTGCCTGTAGCTTCTCCACTGATTGACGTGATAATGGAGCAGATTTGGGGAACCTGGAGACTCACATGGGTTCTATATCTTTCCTGCGCTTGGTAAACGCTGAAGGGTTTTATCATGTTTTTTCTCACCATATTTCAATTGTGTCTGGTTTAAGGTCTCAAAAGTTCACTTCCCATTTTTGTATGTTAACACAAGTCGACTATCACATCATTTTTTTTTTTTTAAATCTTCGTCAACCGCTTTGCAAAAGCCGACAAACTGCACAAAAGTCAGCAAAAACCTTGCACATTTGTGCAACTCTGAGTGAATTCTAATCTGAGATTTAGCTGTCTCAGTAAGGCTAATAAACAGAGGGGAATTAGACCCACTCAGACGCTTGGTAAACTGTTTAACATAAACTCATGGGGGTGGAACAGGCCCCTCCAGGATTGAGGCTTTCAGGAATGTTTAACTGTTTATCCCTTCCTGTAATTTATGCATTTAGCAAAATAAATAAATAAAATGGAATATAAACCAGGTGTTCTTAATCTGGGGTCCATGGACCACCTGGGGGGGGCGGAGGGGTCAAGAAAAAAAATACATTTTAGAACTGCCTAAAACAGAATGAAAACTCAGTCGATATTTAAGTTCCGCAAACTCTAGAAGCAACCACAAAGGCCTTGTTTCTGTCACTCGCTGTATCCTATCCGGAGTTCATATTTATTTTGCTAATTTAACGCATTTTTATGAAAATATATTATTTTATAGTGTGGGGGTCCGTAGGCAAATACTGGAGGATCAAGGGGTCCATAGGCTCAAAAATGTTAAGAACCACTGCTATAAAAACACTGCCTGGGCCCCTTCCAGGGATATCGCTGATCCTATAACAAGACAACGCACACGTTCTTTCCCTAAATTATTTAGACAGGACAGTGGTTTCACCCTACCCCAAAGCGAGTAGATTTTCCCCATTATAGAAACAAAATAAACCGCATTGACGTTATTTCGTTTTCCGCGTCCGGGGCACAGCGAATAAGCAGCGCCACATCGCGACATGTTCACCGCCAAACACACATTTGGTATGAGAAAATGACGACATGAAACACCCTCTATAGCAGGCGTGAGCAACTCCCGTCCTCAGCGGCCGCCCCACGCCTGCTCGGCAGCCACGGAACAATTCAAGTGTGTTACTTAAAAGACAGGAAAGCGTCACCTTGTTCAGCAAACTGTTCTCACCTCGCACTCCTTGTGTCCTCTACCACATCCTATCGCTGAATGTTTTATGTATTTTTAACTTTGCAGATAAATGATAGATATTCTGGCTGCTGGGAGACCGTGCTGACTGCAGGAAACCAAAAGGGCAATAATCAGCTTTATTACCAATCAAAAAAAGACACAAGGCTCTATATATCAAGGCAATGTTGGTGCAAACTGGGGTATTTGTATCCTACCTGTGTCAAAGCATTTTGCTCCAATTTAGCTCTGTCTGCCCCAGCTTGCACCTTGGGAAGAGTCAGTAGGAGGAGTTGGGGGAGTTACATGGGGCACAGATTATAATGAGATGTATGACATTCTGCGTTTCTGCCCCAGCTTGCACCTTGGGGAGAGTCAGTAGGAGGAGTTTGGGGGAGTTACATGCTGCACAGATTATAATGAGATGTATCACATTCTGCGTCTCTGCCCCAGCTTGCACCTTGGGGAGAGTCAGTAGGAGGAGTTTGGGGGAGTTACATGCTGCACAGATTATAATGAGATGTATCACATTCTGCGTCTCTGCCCCAGCTTGCACCTTGGGGAGAGTCAGTAGGAGGAGTTACATGGTGCACAGATTATAATGAGATGTGTCACATTCTTTCCCCCTTATATTTGCCAATATTTCTTTTCTTTAGCTGAAGTGGTGTAAATCTAGCATTCTGCACCCAACGTAAGAAACTGTTCCAATCCTGCAGCTCTTCTCCAAAATACAGAGCAATGCGTCAAAGCAAACTGTTCTCTGCGCACGTGGATGCAAAGAGCCCACCGGATCCCAATGGAACTGCCCACAAGAGGAGCCCATGCAATGTTTGTAAAGTTACGGCAACCCCCATTATTACAGAACCAGACTCTTCATGGTCACTTTGTGGGGTTCCAGGAGCACATCAATAGCTGGACGCATCCTGTAACATGTGCTGAATACACAGAGGAACAACACAGCACCACCTCAAAGTGTTCATCTACCCCTGGGAGCCGAGCGGCTGCAAGCACCAAGTAAATGTTACAGCTGTAGAGATCCAGAATATAACTGGACTCCTCGCTGACCAGGGGACCCATCAATCCTTTACACAGGACAGTGAGAGTTCACGTGAAGAATAAAAAGGCATCATAATAATTAGACAATGAGGAAGGGGAGTATCCCCTCCCTGCTAATGAAGATTACCTTGCAGCTTTAGACAGTACAGGCAGTCCTTGTTTTACAACGAATGGCTTATCCAATGCTATGCAATGCATACCTATGTTCATTTTTACAACGCCAAAATGGCTTATCCAACGCTCTTACGACGCTTTGCAAAGTTGTTTATGTGTGTGTATATATATATATATATATATATATATTATATATTATGTTATATAATACAGTATATGCACTATATAATGTATGTGTGTGCTGCATATCTTATTCTCTGCGTAAAATATTTTGTGTATTTTAGCATAAAAAATGCCTTCAGGAACGGAACCTTTCATTTAAACTGTGTTCCTATGGGAAAACGTGTTTCACTTTACAATGTTTGGCTATCCAACGCCATTTTGAGTAACGCATTGTGTCGGATAACCGAGGACTGCCTGTATATTAAATCAGTATATGAAATCAAGGCAAAAATAGTGCACGTGAGCAGAGCGTAAATTATATTTTTACTTGCATCAAAAGTAACAAGATGTTGAAGTCCTTTGCAGGCAGAGGAGCCTGGAATATAATTGTGTGCGGGCCGCTCCGGCAGCGAATGGGTTAGATACGTTTCTTACATTTGACACTATCCCAGATCTGCCAGGTTTTCTGATGCAATAATAGGGGGGAAACGATGGACAAAGACGCAGAATTTCATCCATCCCATTCTAATATGCAGGTCAGTCCTGCCCAGCCTCTCCTATAACACCTCCCCAAAATATTTCAGGCTTCACTGGCACTTTTTACAAAAGCATTATTTTGTTTTTCTAAATGAGAATAACGACTCCATTGTCTCCTGTAAATCATGCAAAGTATTACATTTTATTGTCCAACGTGTACTGATAACCAGTTTGCTGCTGGGAAGGTGCGTTATGCAAAGTATAATCATTCAGTGTTGGCTCTTCCAGCAGGGAAGGTGTTAAACCAAAGCATGATGACGGCCAGGTGTAAGCACAGATCAGCTGTCTGATATCTGAATCACCCTCCTCCACACAAGATGCACTTACCTGCCACATTAACTCATGTTACATAATTTCATACTTAATGCATGTAGGTGCTGAAATGTTCTTAATGTGATCGAGTAAATAGGGTCATTTATAAATCACTATGTTAAGTAGTTCTTGATTGCAGGATATGCCAAACAATACATTTTTTGCAAGTGACATTTAGTTGGCACGGAGACAATGCATCGATCGTTGAATGACACCAAGATAACATTTCTTAACCACCTTATTCTATAGTATAAGCACAGGCACGTGTAACAGTGACCTTTTACAAGAGGTGGGGAATAAGGAGCTCAATATTGGAAGTTTATTAAATTAATACAATACAAAAGGGATGATTTTTCCCATTGGCACATGCAATCAGTAACAGGAGTACTGATTCCTACCCAGATTTGAGCAATTGGGCTGTGTATATTTGGGAGATTTCAGAGCAAGTTTGGTGACCAAGAGGCAGCTCCAGTGAATGAAGGTGTGTGAACAAGGTGAGCTCGGTGGGGCGTGCCGGGGGCTGCAGTTTCAGGGCAGAAGGGAATACCTGACACCTCCATTATATACCACAAGCACACACCTGCACAGGTGAATGGGAAGAAACGGTGAAGAACTTACCTCTCTGTCAGATGTGCCTGGGAGAGAGTAGCGCAGACCTCCACACCTGTACCTGTGCAGAGTGTCTCCTGACAGGCTGCGATGACCTTTGTCCCAAGCTTTGCTCTGCTCAACGTGTGATCTCTATTTGCCATATAAGGACATGTGTCTCAGCTGGGTAAGGAGGGACAAGCCCAGCCCAGCTCTGGACTTCTCCCCCGAGTCTTCCCTCAGCTGCTAATTGGCTTCCCTGTATTAATTGCCATTTTTTTTTTGCCATTCGGTTATTTATTTATTTTCAGCTTAGGGTTTTTCTGTGACACTTTACGACTTGATTTTTGTGCCAAGGCGCTGTCCCCAAAGTGGGAGTTGCTGATTCAATACCCCACTTCAGCTGGTCACTTAAGGCCATATTTACTAAGAAGTACGAAGTGATAAGGCACCTTCTGGTCCAAGGGCGGCCAACTCCAATCCTCAAGAGCAACCCACGGGTCTTCAGGATATCCCGGCTTCCGCACAGGTGGCTCAATCAGTGGCTCAGTCAAAGACTGAGCCACCAGTGCTGAAGCAGGGATAGTCTGAAGACCTGTGGGTAGCTCTTGAGGGCTGGAGTTGGCCGCCATTGACTTGAATGGTCTGTAAGGTGCTTTATAACCACTCAGTAAGCATCTCCTTTGCACCTCAAATCCGTAAGCTCCGTGGCAGAATTATCTCGTGCCTGTGTTGTTATAAAGAGGTTTGGTAAAGTGCAGTACACATTTCAGCACAATATGGAAGAAAGCTGCCTAGATGTACACGACTCCATCTTTGAATGGCACAATGGAGAATTCCACAGAATAAGCCACGTATATGTTGCTTTTAGTGCAGCGCTGCAATGACTCCGACGCTGAATGGTTGAGGGTGGAATTCCAGGACAGCGTTTGTAAAATTCCCAAGGACGGTCATCTTTAAGAAGCCCCAAAACTAGAAAATAATTAACCTCAAAATGACGGATGTGATGAGGATAATGACAACAGAGTAGAGATAATTAATAAAAAGACACCATTCTGATATAGCAATACTCTGCAGGGTTCTAGCAGGGATCTGCGATCATTTTTTATTGTTTCAGATCTCTTGGGATGTACAGTAGTAGGAACCAATTACCTTAGTAACCCATCTTTTGCTGGAGGGGTTCGTGTGACAAGTATTTGTGTGTGTGGTATACCCTTGGGCTCCAGCTCAACATCTGAGGCCCGCCCCACGGCGAGATACAAGCAGCCTGCCAGCTTTCCTTCCCAGGGGCCTACGTCTCTGTGCTTGTCCCTGAAGCCTTTTCCAAACATGATGTAGGATCCGCTGCGAAACATTGTGTTTCATAGAGCTGTGACAGGACCTGTTTATTTGTGTCACCTTTAGGTGTGCGTCTGTGTTTTGACCCCGTTTGTGTTATTTACTAAACACAACAAGTTAATTCAAGCCCCTTAACGGTTTGGTTCTTAAGCACAACACTGCAAGGACACAACATGTAGTGTTTGTGTCACTAGGAATACACTATTTCTGCATGGGGACAGAAGCTTGTATACAGAGAATACAATCAATGTAAAAAGTCTGTGTAATGCAAAATAGATTGGCCAAGATTCACTAAACCAGGTGTAGCCAACTCCAGTCCTCAACAGGCCAGCTTTTCAGGATATCCCTGCTTCAGCACAGGGGGCTCACTTAACCACTGAGCCCCCTGTGCTAAAGCCAGGGCCGCCAACATGGGGGGGGAGGGTGGTTCACTCTCTGCCAGTAAGACGGGCCCTCCCCTTTTCTGGATGCCACCCCCACCTGTCCCTCCTCTCCTCCAGGACAGAACGGCCCTCTCCTTTGCTGGCCTCCGCATATCTGACCCTCCCTTCCCCAAGCCCTTTGGCGTCCTCTGCGGTCTTGCAGGGCCCTTCTGTGGGAGGGGGCTTATTGTGCGTCTATGTCTGTGTTTGGGGATGGGGGGTGAGAGACAGGATGAGAGGGGTGAGTTTGACAGATAAGGGTGTAAGACAGAGGGGGAGATAGAAGGGGAGGAGGAAAGGGTGACTTTGGAGTGTAAAAGTGAGGTGCGTGAGAAGGGGGGAGTGTAAGTGAAAATGGGGGGGGGGAGGAGGAGGTTCTCGCAAGGCCGCCGACGTGGGTTGGGGCCCCCGGTGGTAACTAGTCCTGGACCCTGGGAAAGCAGCCTGCTGCCCATGCATGATTTCTGCACTAAAGGGTTCCTTAATAGGTTAGAGTCACAGGAGCACACGTGGGGGTAAATGGGGCAGCTACAGGCGTATCTATCCAGTTCCAAGGATAAATCTTTGGGAGAGGTGATAGGGGGAGACGTTAGTAGCTATAAAGAAGTTTTCTTTGTGCTTGGCTGAGCCGCTAGGTACGCATGTGGCCCAGGCAGTTAAAGACAGGATTCAGAAAGACGATTATATAAAGAGAGATTTTTGCTTTCGTCAGGGTATAAGGATGCGAAGGCGAGACTGGTCTAAAGATAAGGACGCAGATAGGGACCCTGTCCCCAAGACATTCCGGAATTGGTTAGAAGCGCATGCCATCTTGGCTACTGTAATTGTGGAGGAGCCGTAGAAGTGCTTAGCGCTATTCCGCTATATGGATACCATCATGGAGCCTCACATGTATGGGGGGGGGGGTGGGGTGGGGGGTGTTGATCATACTCCTGACAAAGCCAGAGACCCTACACAGGTTGGCGAAACGCGTTGAGGAGGAGTTCCTGAGCCAGTTGGATTAATCCTATGTTCGCGGAGCCCTTCGGAGCCACAGAGAGAAGCTGGGGGAAGTGACGTCACGGAGCCGACGGCGCGACGAAGCGGAAGAGCAGAGCACACCGCGAGGCTGACCGGCTGTACACATCCCCCCTGGAGGGAGGTGGTGAGATCATCTGATGCGCCGCGACCTTTGATTATATCCATTGCGCTTTTTTATAGCACTATTTGCTATCATCTGTTACACTGACTGGCACATTGAGAAGCTACTCACTACTCACCTACATACCCTCACCTCATTCCAGTGCCTGATTTCCATTGGAATCCTGTAAGTAAGATATCCACAGAGCCGTTATCGCTTTATCTCTATATTGCTGTACCATCTACACTAAGTAGTTGTTTTTTTCATTCTCTTCCGCCCGATATGCTCCCCCTGGATTGCAAGAATATCATTCAAGTTTTGGGAATCAGTGAAGACAGGATCCAGCAGAGGGTTTGAGCTGGTTATCAGTATCATTTTTTATTATTGCACGTGTATATCACAATATATATTTTATTAATTATACTGTAGTTAGCGCCTTTTGTCACTATCACGCATTCATGCTATATGGATACCATCATGGAGCCCCACATGTATGGGGTGGGGGGGATGTGGCTGCATTATGAGCAGGCTTTTGGCTGTGTCAATGGCGCTTCAGAGGCCGGGACCCTTGGGTTCAGCGATACGCAGGAGATAAGCGGGTGGGGGGTGTGCTGGGGTTTTAAAGACTCTGCATGCAAGTTCAGCACAATCTGTAAGTTTTGCAACGAGTGCTCAACATGTGGCAGGGACCACGCGACTTGCAAGGGTTTCCGTAAACAGAAGAGGGGAGGGGACAGCACCTGAGGCGGGCGGCAACCCCAAACATGGTGGCGGTAAAGACGGCCGCATTCATTCAAGAGGATAGGAGGATTACAAGCCACTTTAGGCTTCATTGGCGCGTTTAGCCAATTTTCAATTCATGATTCGTTCCCGCACATGGGGGTTATTCTGGGACACATGTCCTCTCTGATGTTGGGTGCCCTGGTGTTGTGTAGGAGATTATGATGGGGCGGTAAGACCAATTTAAGGCCTGAAGTACTCTCCTTTGGAGTGGGAGTTTCGTGGGTGCCAGACTGGGTCCATGGGTAGGGGCTGGGCTAATGCCCCAGGTTGTTTTGGGCAGATGGCGTAATGCCCGGTTGGTAGGTATTACCATTGTGGCTAAGTCGGTTATCCATCCAGTGGGGGGGAGGGAGTGTCACGGTGACTTTGTGGCAGGCTGTATGTTACACACATAAATATATAAAAGATAATATATATTTATAACTGGGTCTGAACTGGGACGAGACTTAGATATGATAAAATATAATTTATTCCTTGATAAAGGTGAACACACAAAATGTACAAATAACAGGCAAAATATAGACACTTACTTAAAATGGAAATGATGAAGCAGTCATATCTGGACTGGCAGTTCATACAGCACTCTTCATAGTCATCAAGACACCAAAGACATGAAAGACCTCTGGCAGGAAGACAGTGCATAGCGTTTCTCTCAGCAATCAAGATGGTATAGAACAGACAAAGGATAAAGGGTTGACCACAGATTATATACCTTTTGTGGTCCTATCCTTAACCTTAAGTACAGGTGATTGGTTTTCAATTACCTCCAGCCACTCACTAACATGGGAACACAATTTGACTCATGCCCCCTGCTAGTTGGTACATGCGCAGTAGAGCTCTGGGGTCTCATTTCTATAACCCCTCCTCTACATCAGGAATGCCAGCTAGTCTACCAGTTTGGAATTCTAGCAGGATATTCTTTGTTTGTGAGGTGTGAAATGGAACACTTGAAGACTGCTCTGGTTTGAGTAATCTCCGCCCTCATGCAAACAGTGGAGGTGACAAAATCCTTTGAAACATACTTAAGTCCTAGACATTGGGTCGCCTTTCTGGCCATATGCTACCCTGGTATGCAAAGGAATTTCCTCTGGGTTTTACCCATACCTTGAAATACAGTATGTTGGATAAAACATGAACATATTAAAATATCCGGTTCCTTTGGGTCCAGCAGGTCCAAACTCCCCAGTTCTCAATGCCGGGACTGGGACACCCTATGGTCCAATTTGCGACTTGCTACGACCTTGGGTACCGGAGATACACAAATACACTTAAAACCATTTCACATTTTAATACACAAAACTCCGCTGTAAATTAAATCACGGTTTTTCACTAAATCCCCATTGAAAACAACGGGCTTCGCCGCCATAGACTTTCAATGGCAAACCGCCGCCGTTGGCGGCTATGGGAATCCCCACCATAGACTTTTAACGGGGCGATGCCGCCGTTGAAGTCAATGGGGTTTTTCCGCCGTAGCCGGTCAATGGGGTTTGGCCCCGAACTTTCAAGGGGGTCCATACTCCGTCGGGTTGGTCCAAGCGGGTCAAGGATGGTTCTGCAGCGAAGCCGGAGCAGTGGCTACAGATACCCCAAACCCAGATCCACTGGGCCCTCCGGAACCGGAGCTATGGATTACCAATTTTCAGCTTTTGACACTTAGCTGTTTTCCTGAGCTGTTTCTGCCGCCACCATTGGAACCTATGGCGCGGCTCGCTCTTCTCGGTTCAACCCTTATCGGGGGTCCAGGATTCGGGGACCCGGTTGTGGTCGAGTGGGGGGAGGTCTAGGAACTAGGGACAGAAAGAATTTTATTTCTAGGGGCCCTAGAACTGTTTATTCCCACGCCACTTGTCGTTGAACTTGACTTGTAAGTGATCAAAGCTCTCCTATTGAAAATGTATCCGCTTTGTGGTTGAGCGGTTTGAACATCAGCCAACTCGTTCCTGGAAAGCTCTCTCAAGGATTTCTCCATTGAAGTCAATGAGCCCATTGACTTTCAATGGGAAACCGCCGCTCTCCCTCTCGGATGCCATCTGCTGGTCTTCTCAGGAACAGGACTCAACAGCAAGATTCGCCATTGAAATACATGGATTTCCAATGGCGGCCTATGGGAGCCTGCAAAATGGTGCCTGAAAAGGCGGGAAAGTTACACAAAGGGCTATAATCACTATACAACTATTAACCCTTGTGCTCCCGGATGGATCCCAGTGTGTGTGTGATGCAGACACTGATTAATAATAAAACAGGGGAACAGGGGAATATACATTTTCAGGTTATGACAAGGGTTAAATCACATGTCTGGGCCTCAGCCCAGTTAACCCCTTGTCTCCCTGGTGAGGTTAGAGGGTGGCCAATTGGGGTGTAACCCCTTTAATCCCAGGCCAAATCCTCCCCATCGTCACAGGGAGTGTCACGAGTCACGTGTATGGTGTGGACTCATGACACAGCCACTGGCAGTCTGGCACGGTTCGGTCTAGGGGTTATATACATGTTTTGGACTTGAATAAAGCTGTGGCTATTATAGCCCCTATACAGTGTAGCGTGTTTTATGTGTCCGTGTCTGTTAATGGACGTGGGAAAGGGGGAGGTATATGGGGCAGCCATAGGTCAACGTTTTGTTGAGTTATAAGGCCTAGGTCTACAGAAGTGAATGATAAGCCTCCGATCTCCGGTTGCATACGTGGTCAGCATAATACATTTAACTTATACAGTACATTCCTAGTAAAGTTGAACCATTAGTGTACTAAGATCCCAATAAGTAAATAGGACATTGTTAAAGGGAACTCAAGAGGAAGGCTCAACAATAGGTTCAGGTGGACATCTGGACTGGCTCAGGCCAACTCATCTCCGGAAGCACACTGTAGGGCAGTGTTTCCCAACTCCAGTCCTCAGGGAACCCCAACCTGTCAGGTCTTAAGGATATCCCTGCTCCAGCACAGGTGGCTCAGTCAAAATGACTGAGCCGCAGATTGACCCACCTGTGCTGGAGCAGGGATATCCTTAAGACCTGACCTGTTGGGGTTCCCTGAGGACTGGAGTTGGGAAACACTGCTGTAGGGGAAACCACTATAGAAGCTATACAGTATTATTATTAGCTCGTGTGGGCAGTGTGGACATGCATCCCCCATAGAGTTGGTACCAGCACTATAACAGTTTGGACAGGACCTGTATAAGTGTGCAGAGCTCCAACCTCTCTTACAAGACTGTCAAACTGTCTGTTTACTTAGTAGGAACAGCTGGGAGCTGTGTTGCAGGACTGGGCATTCTCCCTCTATCACTGGGATTGGGTTACAAAGCACCTTTTGAGCTGTATAAGCTGAAGAATGCACTATTAACCAGTGCTTGGTTGCAACTTAGTGCATCGGTGCATTATCTGATATTCCATTACAGTATGATAAGGATAAACCTTGCACTGCATCAGGTATTGTTGCTCTTCCATTGGCTGAGCATTAAGGAGCAGCATTTGAGCTGTATGCCATTCATAAGACATTGGTGTTCTACTGTTGGCTGTGAGTTGGAATCCAGCTGTGCTGCATCTGTATGTGTTACAATGTCAGAGGATTGGTGATTTGCACATTGTGTGACCCAAGAGCTGCTTGGGGCTACAGAGTTTCCTTATCCCTTTTATTCATAACATTTTGGAGTGAAGGCTATTTGTTCATTCACCGATTAACAAATCAGCATTTTTATATTCCCCAAATTTGCTAAAATCACCAACTTTCACGCAAATTGTCCAGGGACAAAGAATGTGCAGAAGTTGGTACCGATGTGCTCTAAAAGTAAGATATTTACAGCTGGTGATTCCTGAGGATGATCTTTGTTCATTTTTCCCCAGCCATAAACCTGCGCACATCTCTACCTGCGATTTACATACTGTATATCGAGCAACTTCTGCAGATACAGGCTCATCACCAAAACCCGGCTCTACAGTTTCCAGGTTATAAAAACGCGAGCCTTCTGCACAAACTTCAAAGTTCACTGTGTTCCCGATGCGTCATTCTACTTATCGCTCACTTCCAAGAGAGGAGGATCGCCGCTCATTGCCACTCAAATTCCACAGCTCAGGGGCCTGCTGGTTATAACACAGGACTGTGACCCAGGAGTTAAACACTGGCTCTGTGTCAACATTTATTGCAAGTGACCTGGAAGGGCATTCATTGTGCCTCTACTCTGCCTTTCGTACAGCACAAAATACACTGACACTATATACAGCGTAATGCAGGGAGGGAGAAAATATTGAAATATATAGGAGACAGTCAGAATTGTAAGCAGTGGGGGGCGTTCCAGCAACCCTCCCACTCCACCTGTCAGTGTGCGTGTGTCAGTGTGTATCTGTCACACACTGATAAACACACACACACACACACTGACACACAGTCTCGCACCCACCCGCAGCCCTCTCGCACCTCTTCCATCTTCTCTCCACCCCACCCCCCACCACCACAAGCAGCGGTGCAGCCAAGTTTTGTTCAAATTGAAATGAATAGGCGAATGAAGGTGTGATGGAGCGCGCTCGGAAGAGAAAAGACAATCTTGCCATGGGACCTTCCTCTGTGCCTCAAAAGCAAAGTGTTTGGCCTGTGTATTGTGCCTGTGCTCAAGCATGGGTGTGAAACTTGGACCCTAAATGAGAAGACCGTCCAGAATCTTGAGATGGGAGAGAGACACTGACTGACTGTCTGACTGTATGTGTTAACATATAATGTTAGTATCTTGCCCCCTAGGCATGCCCTGTGTTTTTTTTTGTTTTGTTTTTTAAAATAAAATGTTAGTGTTAAAAATGTCAATTTTCTTAATCTCTAGTTTTTAGCCTTTAGACTGCACCGGGCTCTCGGTAGAGCTCCATTTTAACTTCCCAGACACTTAAGATTTCAAACACATATCTCCTGAACGGAGCATCATATTTAAAATGTAAATAAACATTGGTGATTAACACGTGACTACTGCTTTGTAGCAGAAAAATCAACATCGTTATTAGAATTGTCCGCAACATTTTTGTAACACGGAGGCCTCCAAGTCTATGATAATGGTGATATTACTTCCAACTTTCTGCCCTACGCAGCCCTTCATTATTGGGGACATTGTTGGGACATAGTGCTGAATATGTGTTCAATGAATATCCTCACAAATGATTTTTATTCTGTGTTGTGTTTGCTGTCCTTATCTGCTATTTGTGCACTGCCCCCGCCAACACTACAGCTTCATTTTAAGTAATGACTACAGTTACCTTGCTCTCCCTTATTTACCTCCGCTCTCTCACTTGCACTTTTGCTTCTGCCCCCAGCTCCCACACTTTCTCCCCTAAACCCTCCTTCCTAATTTCCCATCCTCTACCGACATCTCCTGCATTTTGCAGCCATCATCTCCATCTGCTCCTCACAGCACATCCCCATCAGCCACCCTCTCCTACTCTGTGGTGACACATCACCTAATCCTGGCAGTATGCACATACCAATCCTTTCCCATCTCACCCCCTACCCCAAAGTCTGCTCTGCACCATCCTCTCTATACCATAGTATGCTTTCATCAGTCTTAGACCAGGCAGCTCCCGCCACCACACAATGCCCCAAACAATTGAAGCCACAACCATGGCACATCAACTTTGGCCACTACCTCCAAAAGAGGTCATGCACGCCTGAACGTTACTGCTCTAAAGCAGATTTCCTCCACTATAAATTCATACGCTCCTCCTGCCTGTAACATTTTCCTTACCAAGAAAACCTACATTTCTTTTCTCATGCAACTCTATCCCATAACTCTCAACGCCTTTTTGCCACCTTTAACTCCCTTCTCTGCCCAGCTGCACCCCCATCCACCCTCACAGCCCAAGAGGTTGCCACCTACTTCACAGTTAAGATTGAGACCATCAGACATGACATCTCCTCATGTCAGGCTTCACATGCACCATCTACCTCCCTTTATACACCTAAATCCGCTCGCCGCTAATTTCCCTGTGACTGTGGATGAGGTCTCTGCTCTCTTTTCACCCTACACTCTACCTCCTTGACCCTATTCCCTCACATGTTCCGTTTCCTCCCTGGCACACCAAGTCCCACCCCAACTCAACTTTTTAACCTCTCTCACATTCCTTTCTTTCTTCAAACCTGCACTCCTCACACCCATTCTTACTTGACTCTTTGCAATCTGGTTTCCGCCCTCTACACTCCACTGAGACAACACTAACAAAAGTGGCCAATGACCTACTCGCAGCCAAGTCTAAAGGTAATGTCTCCTTACTAATTATCCTGTTTCTCTCTTCTGAATTCGACACTGTTGATCACTCCTTCTCCTGCACACTCTCCACTCCATTGGCTTTCATGATGACCTATCCAACCTTCAGCGTTTCCTCCCTCTTTATGTTGGGCTCCCACAAGGCTCTGCCCTTGACCTTTTAGTACCATATATATGCTGATACCCAAATTTACCTCTCCTCTCATGACCTCCACTATGCAAATCCCTACACTGGCTTTCCATATCCTCTAGAATGAAAACCCTCACTTTGACTTGCACAGCTCTCAACAATGCTGCCCCCTTATACCTCAGCCCTCCTCCCCAAATATACTCCAAAACACCTCCTCTGTTCTGCCCATGATATCAGCCTCTCCTGCCTTATTACCTCATCACACTCCCACCTTCAAGACTTCTCCCATGCTGCCCCTTATCTCTGGAATTCCCTACCACGCACCATCAAACTCGCTGAAGTCACCTTTTTAAGGAAGCCCATCTGGCATACCCCTAACATCCACCCTCTGCAGCCTAAATCTGCTGGACTGGCACAAAGTAACTTCCCAAGGTCTGGATGAACTGCCCCTGTGACTCGGGGACAATGCAGTTCCCCCTCTGCTGAGAAGCTTGGTGCTGGGTTTTGGGATATACAGAAGCAGCTAAGCTAACGGTCTTCTGTGCCGCTGCCACACGCAGTCACAAGACCACGGTGGTTGCGACACATGGAGGAAGCATGGACCGATCGTGGCAGTCATGGTCTCTGGTGCCGCCGATTTTTTGCGTCTTAGACCGCGGCACCGAGGACAGCGAGTCTGGCTACATCTGTATATCAAAAAACAAGACATACTTATCAGTGTATTGTTTATGGTGGAGCTTTTAGAAATAAGACATTAGTATAAAGCAGTGTGTATCTGCCAAGGGCAAGAAAAGCCCATGAGGAACATGCATGATCCTGGTAAAGATACAGCACAAGGCATGTCTCATAGGACTTGGGGGGAGGGGAGAGTAGGGATCGGACTTGGGGGGGGAGGAGAGGGGGGATAGGACTTGGAGGGAATGGGGGGGGTGGGACTTGGGGAGGACCCCTCATTTACTGCTCTGCTCAAAAGAAACATGAAAAATCACCCAAACTGTTCTTACTTCTTTCATATTCTAACATCATTTACACAATGCGGGGGCAGGGCCCTATAGTACTTGGTGCTGATACGCCCATCTTTATTGAGTGTGAAAGTGACAGTATCTCAGCTAGTATCGGAGAGGACCATTACCAGTCACCCATTCCATGAACCTTTGCACTGTGAACGCCTTTATATTTAATATAACTCTTTCTCTCCTGAGCACACACAGGGAATGAATGGGAAAAGGTTGTGCACTTATAAAGCTTCACTTGATACATTGCAGCCTTCTCTCCTCACACAACGGGGTTATTCATTAAACTTGGAAAGTGCCGATCAGGCCACGATCATCCCGGAAACTCCTATTGATGCCACAATAAATGTGCCACTAAAATTAATAATTGCCAGCTGTACACATTCGTTAGTCCTATTTTTACATTTAAAATGTTATCAGCTTGTCCTCAATTTCAGATCCTCATTCATTCTGGGACATTCATACACAGCTTTGTAAAGCTCTCACCTATATGCGTAGGTCACGCATGGAACATGGGGCAGAGCATACACGCACACGTCTAAATAAATGCACATAGCATGAAAGCATAAATTGTGGCAGTGCATGTTAGTTATTGTCATATAATAACTTTATTTTATATAGCGCCTTTCTCCCAATGGGACTCAAAACACTTCACAGTGACAGTATAGTGCAAAGTACACTGACCACAGCATTTCTTTTTAACAGACACTCCATGCCTCGGTGGGTTTACAATCTGTTATTAGGTGCCTGAGGCACAGGGAGATAAAGGGACTTGCCCAAGGTCACAAGAAACCAACAAAGGGGAATTGAACCAGGTTCCGCTGACTTCACTCATTATTGACAGTCAGTGTCTTTACTCACTGAGCCACTCGTTCAGTTGGGACAGAGTGTTCCACCGTGCAGTGTACTTAGAATCACCCAGTTTGACTATTGCCTGCGTAGTGGTGTAGATTTAACATCTTCGGTGCCAGGTGGGTATCCAATGCATGGCAAAACAAAGCAACATTTTTCCGGCCTTTCTGGCACTGAATCTACAATATTGTCAAATGTCAAAGACCCCAAAGGACCCCAAACCACAGTCATTTGGATCTGATCGGATACCAGGCGTTTACAATTCCATGCGCAAGTATCCCCAGCCTTGGCACTCCCAGTGATAAAGGTGAGTTCAATTGATGGCTATCTGGGCAAATATTAACCAGGATACATACTATTACCCTGGCAATTTATGAGCCTTTTATCTGACAAAACAAATACAGAGTAACCTATGGACTGCAAATTAGCAAACAAGACAACAAGCCCCCTGACTTCCACTTTGACGGGAGTTTCTGTAAAACACGCGCCCACGGCTAAAATGAAGATAAGCACATGTCGGCTATTAGATGAAAAAATTGGTGGCTTCTTTTTTATTTCCAATTTTTTAATTGGGGTTTTCAGAGGGTAGGGTACAGCATATCATATCACAACAAGCTGGTACAGACGTCATTGGGTATTTTTTTTTAACAAGTTGACAATAACAGAGCTTCTGCACACCCTGTTAGGAGCCCATAGTATGAAGCCCGCCTCTCCATCCGGAGGGGGGGTGTCAATGGGTGTGCACCCGTCTCTACTTTTCAAGTGAAGTGAGGATAGTTAAAAGGGAAAGAGGAAGAAAGAGAGGAGCGAGTGAGGGAGAGAGGGCTGGAGGGGGAGGGGGGAGGGCTGGAGGGGGAGGGGGGGGGGTTGGTGGCTTCTTTAAACAGAAACCTATCCTCGACGAGGACCTCATTAGCATGAGTACAATTGTTAAATAGGCGAGTTGGGTGCTCTGTACCATGTTCTCTGGCAGCCAGTAAGCTGAAATAGTGCAATATTGTCAAACACAACAGTGCAATCAATGTTGCAGCATTGACTACACTGTTGTGTTTGACAATGTTGCACTATTTTGGTGTCTTTATTTATCTCTTCTATGTCCTGATGAAATTTGCGCACCTGCTATCGATTGCTGGTTGGATTTGGTCTGAATCCTGTTTCGGGAGCTGCACTTTCTAAGGACAGTATATCTATTTGTTTTCTTCTGTTAAAGTGGTGTTATTTGCGCTTAATTTCTTTTGATCACTTACAGCCAGTAAGCTGAGCCTGGAAGAAAGGTCGAATTTGAGGTTTAGGAAGAAAAGGAATAGTATATTCTGGATGTGAAAGTCATAGGAAACTATTTATCAGCGTATTCTAGCTGCAAAATTGGTGCAAGAAGTGGCGTAAAACAGAATGATTTATGAATAATTTAAAGAACATACTTTGTTGTCTTTGATAAATCTACTTTTGTACAAGTAATGCCTCAGTTTTGCAAACACAGATACCCAGCACGCTCTCAGAACCCCCCCCAAATTACCACTATATATATATATATATATATATATATATATATATATATATATATATATATATATATATATATATATATATATGTATGTGTGTAACTATACTGTATAAGTGTCAAAAGGAGTGCTGCTGGGTGTGGCTAATTGTACAAAACAAGAAACAAAGAAGTCCAGAGCAACATCCAATGTGACAAAAATACAGTGAAATACCTATATATCTCTTGAAAAAGGGGTCATTTAGTTAACCCTTTGACCAAAGCGTATAAGCCCGCGAGCCACATTCAAGGCATGACCATAATATCGCAGGTCCTAACAGCCAGAGAATTTAGCAAATCATCTCCCATTGACCAATTGCATTAGGATTCAGGGAAGGGCCAGTTCCGCGCCTCCCAAATTTCATTAGCAGGTGTACGATGCATCATTATCACAGCTGAAACATTCCCAACTTTAGTAAAAGAATGTAGTGATGGATAAGCACTCACCTGTGACAATCAGAGTTGGTGTTAAGCAAGCATTCCCAGGGTTGCAGCTGCCCAAAGAGGAGAGGTACCCAGCAAAGATTCGGCCTCCTATTTCCCCCAGTACTGAAGTGAAACTGCTGGAGCTCAATGTTGAAACCAGACAACCAACACTGTGCAGACTGGAACATGCTGGGAGAGCGTTTATTCTGCATCAGCAAACAGCACATATTTATGCGCCTTAATGAGGGAAATTCTGCTAGTGAAGAGTGGACATGAAGGGCCGCTCATTAACAAGAACCCCAAAACAAAGAGCGTTGGTAATGGTGAATAGGAGTTCTGTCAGTACAGGGCATTCACAAAGTGCTTAATAAGGACCCACGCGTTTCACGATGCCGCTTTCTCATCTTCTGAGCCCAGGAAAATTGTTCCGCTGACGGAAAGGAGTAGCGAGTAGATGCAATGGTCCGAGAGCTACGTCTATACCTTTAGGACTCTCCACGCCAACCTGTAGATTGATCCTATATTGTAATGCCTTTTAATGAACAAACAAGATCTGTCCTCGTGGATACGAGTGCGAACCAAGGTTTGATAACCTCATGGGTCTCTTCTTCATGTGACATATAAACATGAACACTTTAGAGACTGCGGTATTAGGGGGAGCCGGGAAACTGTATTAAGTTCAAATGTTAAACGGGTATAACCAATCTCTAATGATGGCTGCAGTATGCATTGAAGTGCTCTGGCTTTTTATTTTTTTAACCGTTGATTGGAGCTAAACCCAATTAATTTCAGCTCCAGGGACCCCCTGCTTCCGGAGATACTTCCCCCCATAAGGCCGTGCCGGTAGCCACTCCACTCAAATAGCAGGGTTCACATTATGGCGTACTTTCAAAGCTACCCCTCCCCCCTCCCCCCCCCCCCCCCCGTCCTGCAGGCCAATAGGAAGCTGTGACATCAAGTGCTGCTTCCTATTGGCTAACGTGATGCGGGCGCTTTATAATTTGCAGCGATACCGGCACCACCTTTTGGAGGTCTGCACCTCAGTCAGCAGGGGGTCCCCACAGTTGAAATGAATGGGGTTCAGCTCTGGAGACCCCCTGCTTGAATCCTGTTAAAAAAAATAGATAATAAATGGCTCCATTAAAGCTGCAGTTGTCAATATCCTGCATGTGTGTTTTTTTTAATAAATCAGTTCTGTAGTAAGAAAAAATACTTTTAGCATTTTCTGTTTTAAAAACAACAACTTTGAAAGACCAATTTTCTTTAATTCTATTTTAACAGCCATTTGCTAAGGCACTGCCCCTTCATGTCCTGTCACAAGCCCTGGCACACCCCTTTGTCAGCCCTGCCCTCCCTCTAGCACATGTCAGTGCAGGAGTGCTCATGAATATTCATGAGCTTCCACTGCCAGTCAAGCAGATTATAAACAAATCCCAGCTTTTAATATGTCACCAAATTTCGACCTATCAATACATGGAAAACGAATTGACTGGCAGTTATACAGTTCTTTAGGTAATTAGAGATTGCACACATGAAACTATTGAAGTAAAAAAATAAATGTAAAAAAAAAAAAGACTGAACTGCAGCTTTAATATGGAAACCCCAGCATGAGATTGTTACTTTCAGTCGCGATTGTATCTCTTTACTTCATGCACCACGATTTACTCAGTAAGATATTTGGGAAAGAGATGTATCCTCCTTGGCTGTTTATTTCGGTCATGTTCCTCCCTGCATCACCTGGCTGGCAGTTAGAGGCACTCCTGGGAGCGCACACACACACACACGTGCGCACACACACACACACCCCTCCTCCCTCCCCCCCCTAGCTGAACAACGTTCATTTCAGCTCAGTGCACCCCGTTTCCAGAGATATTTACCTTGGAAGCCGGTCCAAGTAGCTGCCCAGGCGGGGCTAACATAATGGAGGCTTTAAATGACAAGCCATTCCTTGCAGCTTCCCATTGGCCCACATGACGTGGGACATTTAAACTGCGCAGAGATCCTGCCACCCCCTTCTGAGGGAAGTCAATCTCATGGGTATAAAATGAGATCTCTGAATTATGAGGGCGTCTCCCTCCTATATAGGGGACGTTGGTCAGTATGGGATAAAGACGGTTCTTCTGCTAGTTGAAAGTAAATATATTTCTGCTTTTCTTGTCTGTATGTAATTACAGCCAGCATTAGTTAACAAAACAAATAATGATTTGGATATAATCTAACACATTTTTACATACAATTTCCTAGAATCTGTATTTTTTCCGCCATTCCCTCCCCCACCCCCCCAAAAAAATCATAACAATACAGTTTGTTCACATTTCACACGGAAAACATTCCAGACGCACCACGGCGCAAATAAAAACACAGGACACAGAAAACGCAGGTTTTTCTTTTGTTGTTTCTTTGTCATTTTAAAGATTAATTTTTAGTTTTTAAAATCACACAGAAAAAAAAGGCACTTTAAATGTATTTTTTCCCCCCCTCTCCCCGAAGAAGTTAAGATGATTAGCTCCCAGTTTCAGAAGACGGATATACAATAAAAATATATATAATATTATATAACAATAAAAAATAACTTTAGGATTAGCCGCGGCAATTTTTCCGAGATATAAGTGTTTTCATGGAGACAGATGCCACCAACAGATGCCGAAATGTTTTGTTCAAAGGGACACAATAATCATGTGATCAGGCGGGCGTAATGACTTGTAACCCGGCGCTGTGCCTAGACACCTGCAGAACATCGCACCCTGTCTAAGGGGCAGATCCATCCAACTCGGATATGGGACGTTGCATCCAGTCACTCGGACGGCGGGTAACACTTGATCGGGGGGGGGCGACACTCCGAATAGGAGCTTGATGAATTTGACAAGTGCTGAAGCGAGACAGTCCGAACGCCCGTATTTTGGCGCAGAGCCTCAGGCCGATCACAGGGATTCAGATGACCAGGGGACAGCAGAAATCATTTCCGGGTTTTAGCCCATGCTAAAAACGGACTTTGCCGTCAACAGCAAATCAAGTTCTATACATGAACAAGAGCAGCACAAATAACAGGGCTGCTGGAACCTGCCGCCGATGGTCTGGGGTCATATATTCATCCTGATTCAGCGCAGACAATGGAAAGTCAGTTTGGGAAAAAAAACTACCGTACCCCAAGAGTCCAATAAAATCATTTTTTTTTTACCAATCAAGACATTTTGGTTACACATCAGCAAACTGGAGTTACACATGAGAACCTCATCCTGATACCAGAGGGTGATGCCACAAACCTTGACTGCCAGCACTCACTTTGTATCCCACGGATTGTGAGATGACCCCAGTAGTTTTCCGCTTTTGGATGTAAAATCATTGGCCACCTCAGTGATTTTTCTAAAAACGCCTTTAAAAAAATTAATGTGTTTTTATTTCTTATTACTAAGCCCTTTTCACTGCAACATTGGAATAGCTGCATTATATTCTATGTTAATTAGCGTAAATAAAGCAGTGTGCATTATATACATCCCATGATATATTATTTTGTGCTTTCGCCTGCTATGGTTAAGCCATATTCCGTTCTCCAATACACCCTTACATGTCTGCACACATTGCAAGGCATTATAGCAGCAAAGGCGGTAACGTCTGTCTTATGCGGGGCCTGCTAAAAACTGCCCGCCCATTGAGGACAGAGTTTGACCCCCTGGATTATAGCGTTGTAACCATGTATTGTTTGGTAAATCTTGTTCATGGGGTGGTTGAGTGAGATTAACCCTTTCTCTGACAGAGGGGTCAGCACGACCATTCCGCAAAAATGTTAAAAGGTCGGTTTACTAAACGAGTTGCAGATGCCATTAACTCCGCTGCTGCTGGAGGTGTCTGCAAAGGTATAGGCTGCCTGGTCTTCCTGCACCAAACGTTTCCCCCCCCCACAGAGCAAATCCGTGCTCACTAGAACGGTCAGATGAACAAGCTAGGCTAGTGGCGGGATGGGTGATCGGTGATAACACTCCTCTGCTGGTCAGCACTTGAGATGTTGCACACACACATCAAGTACTATAAGGCACTTAAAGGGGTTAAAGCTTATTCCCACCTCTTGCTTCACAACAGCGCCCTCTGCAGGTAAAAGGAAAAACTGTCCAAAGATGGAAGAACATCATCTGCCCAAGTCTTCCCATCCCAGGGTCAGTAACAAGGACTTGCATGGTGGTGGGACCAGCAAGAAGTCCAACCAAATAGCAAGTCACTGTCTTTCTCCTCTCTCTCTCCCCCCCCCCTTGCAGTCTGATGTTGCACGGTCACGTGGTTCAGAAGTCGTGGTCTGGCTGCCACCGTTAATTTTATGGCGCAATAGAGGCCGGGAATCACTGTCAAGCACCTGCAATTACCGAGCCCGTCCGGCCAGGCGTTACTCGCTCTACGTTACTGCCGGGGGGCAAGAAATACAGAAGTCACAACCAGTGACCGTTAGTGGTTCTGGACCAGAAAATAGAAAAGTACTGAGTTTTAGCGGCGAGACGCCGACGAAGTCTCCGAGACACACACAAAACTAGCGAAACCGACTCTAAATGAGTGAGACACAGAAGATAAAACGGTGAGTGGGAGTGGGCACTGGAAATACCTGTATAATAATAGGGAAATCTCAGATTTCTATAACAGGCATCAATATCATACCGCTGACCGGCAGAGAAAGCAGAAGTCCCATCTCCCTCAATTTATTTTAATACTGAAATCGTGGTAAATTACAGAGGGGGGAGGAGGGGGTCGGGGGGGGGAAGAGGGGGTCGGGGGGGGGGGGGGGAAGCAGGACCAAAAATGTATTGCAGCTGCAAGAAATCATTAGAATGTGCTCGCGTCTAATCCGATACTCCACCCTCTCTCTGCCAGGGCAGACCGTAATCGGTTACAGGTCACTTTGGCAGCCATGGGGTTAAACAGTTGCCCTGGGGTTAAACAGGATAGTATTTGGGGAAATAAACGTGGTCTCCAGCTTATTCTCACAGACAATAAAACTTACAAACAAATACATACCGGTTTCCCCAGCAAGGATATAAAGTGTAAATTCTCTTTCATATCTCTCTAAAGTCATATATACAGATATACATATTTATAGAGCCTTGTGTGAATATCATTAAAAAAATAAACAGGAAAATAAAGGCGACCTCCAATGTCTGCCAATACAGCACACAAGCGACTTAGTGCGGCAGATGCAACTCAAGATCTCCCATTGGTGCTCAACACCGCTATACACCTGCAGCCTTCAAATACCGCTTCTCTCTGTCTACCCCAGGGGTGGGCGACTCCAGTCTTCAAGGGCCACCAACAGGTCAGGTTCTAAGGATATCCCTGCTTCAGCACAGGTGGCTCAATCGGAATGACTGAGCCACCTGTGCTGAAGCAGGGATATTCCTAAATACCTGGCCTGTTGGTGGGACTGGAGTAGCCCTGCATTGGAGGGACAAGCACAGCAAACCCACAGCAACACAGCAAACCGTTGACAGAAGTTACATTCCTGTAAGGAGGGGGAGCTGGGGGGGGGGGGATAAACGTGCATCAACGTACTCTGTACCATTATGTAGCAAGACATGCTCAACTGCAAGGAAGTGAGAGTTCTTAAACAACCCACCCCCCACCCAATAAAACGCATTAGGAGGAGCCTCGTTGTAAAAAAGGCGCTGAGTAACAATCAGTGTGTTCAACCAATAGTTACTACTAGGTTATGCAATGTCACAGGCTTAATTGGGGCTTGAAAAGGCACTGCTGGAGTTAAGGCAAATGGTAAGGTCAGAGGCTGTGTGTAAGTATTTATGTATATATAAATATTTTTGTTAAAAAATATCTAACCGCATTCAATCTGAAAATGGACTTCTTCCTTGTTCCAGGAGTGAGGGGGTTAAGCCAGGCAGGGGATCCCCATGCTGCTAGCTCCCCATTTTCAGGGTGATCCCATTACTCCTGAATCCATCGCAGGTCACTTTCTGCAGCAAAGGGCGGACGTGAGAAGGCACTTGTGTGTGTGTGTATGTGTGTCGCACGTGTGAGTGTGTCGCTTTATAATTCTGCTAGATTTCATTGGAAGGCACGCACGCGAGTGTGGAGAGTGCGCGAGTGTGAGCAAGGGTGAGGTTGTGTGCGCGAGTACGAGCGACTGAGTGTGAGCACGAGTGAGAGCGAGCAAGGGTACGCGTGGGGCAGCGGATTTGGATAAGCACGAGATAACGAAATCAAAAAGGCACTTAACATCCGTCAGCAGAACACGTAAAAATCTTACTTCCTACACGCAGAGGTTAACTCCTTCACCACCAGCATAGCATTAAAAAGACGCTCACGGGCTGAAAGAACAGCCACATTTGAGAACCGAGTCTGAATTTTATACAGCAGCTAGTACAGGGGTTGGGTTACCACCAGTCCAGCAAACTCTGAACAATGCCAAAACCAGAGTCATGACATGAACCAATCAAAAACGGGCAATTATTTAGCTTTTTGCTCAAACGCCATGTTATTTCATCACAACGGGTCCTGCGTGTACGGTATTCCAGCATGGAACGCTCTAAAGACTCGAGTTGTCACGGATCGGCTAAATGTCTCCAATCCCCGGTCATCAACGCTCTTTAGAAAGTTCCGTTTAACCGCAAATCAGGGCAAATTTGAGCTTATATTTTGCACATTTTACGCTGGACTGACTTGCAATAAATTACGAGGGTTACCGGCCCCTCCTATTTCTGTGATAAGACTATTACTTCCATTCAAACGTTCCTGCAATTCAGAAGCGATAGTCTCACACTATCAATATATGTGGCGCCTGCAAACCCCAAGGGGGAAGATCCGCTGATCCCCCAACTCGTACAGCCGCAGGGGTGGCCAACTCCAGCCCTCAAGGCCATCAACAGGGCAGGTTGTAAGGATAATCCCTGCTTCAGCACAGGTGGCTCAATTATTGACTGAGCCACCAGCGCTGAAGCAGGGATAGCCTTAAAACATGACCTGGTTGGTGGCCCTTGAGAACTGGAGTTGGCCACGCCTGTCCTACAGTGTTTATATGGTCCCTAACAAACCCATCCAACGATTATCTCGGGAAGACTGTAAAAAAGACAGTGTGGGGTGAGCAATGAGGACCCTTCTATATCAGCTGCCCAGAACAGTCCGAGGCCAAGTTACATAACCGTTTCTGCAAATAACCACAAATGAAGGCCCGCGGCCGTATGGAGCGGACCTGCACAGGCATTGAAAGGATGGTAGCCAAATGACCATATCACAGCTGCTTCTGCTGAGCTATCGCTGTGTTTGCCCATTGACTGGTCCGTACTCCCCCAGGGCCTGCATGCGTTGGAGCATCCTCCGGTACGGAAGGGTTCAAAGCCGGCATTTGGTGCCGGAGAAGGTGAGCAATGACTTGCACAGTTTGGCCATCACCAACCGGCAGGCACTGCGCACACACACACACACACACACACACACACACACACACACACACACACACACACACACGTAGCCTGCACGCCTCATGTTTCCATGCTGCCCCTTCCCCCCCCCCCATTTACAAATCTACAATTACGCTTCTTTAAAATACAAACAAAAAAATAAAAAAAGTTATTTTTTTCTTAAAAACAGGTCCGTCCCTTTTTTTAAATCATTGAAAAGTTGAGATCCAAAATGTTACCCCCCCCCACCACCACCACTTTCTTATCACAGGTGTAGGCCAGAGGTGGCCAACCCCAGTCCTCAAGGGTCACCTGCAGGTCAGGTTTTAAGGATATCCCTGCTTCAGCACAGATGGCTGTGCTGAAGCAGGGATATCCCTAATATCTGGACTGTTGGTGGCCCTTGAGGACGGGAGTTGGCCACCTCTGGTGTAGGCTCTCTGTAAAACAGGGACAGCCCCACTAATTTTTGCTATGGTACCTCGACCAATACACCGACTTAGACGATGAGCAGAAGAGACGGGACTCTTGGAATACTTGGCCAAAACCTCCATTGTCGACGCGTCCCTACAAATTCTGCCAAGAGCCCTAATGATTCCTGAAGCAGGAGAGAGCTGAATTACGGCCCCACATACGACCAATATTACCAAACAGCAGTAATACGCAAAATGGGTTAAATCTCGATAACTAATGCACCCGTTACTCCAAAAAACAAGGGTTTGATTTAACTCTGGAAAACGTTCTGGGAAATATTAGTTAAGAAAATGCAAGTTGGGACGTGGGCGTTTTTTAGTAACCTCATCTTCTACATATCCCACTTCCTTTCCTAGTTGGTTTATGACATGTAGGGACGCTTATAGGAGTCTTTTTGCGTTATCGCGGAGGTGTAGGAGCCCAGACTCACAAATCCCCCCTCCCCTTCCTTACAGTCACCAACGCAAATGAACACTTTAAAAAAAATAAAAAATTAATTCAAAATACTTCTATGGTTTGGCATCAACCACCAAGATTTAACCCATTCATGTCACTACTTGACTTTGGTCCTGCATGGGGTGGCACCACTAAGAGGCAGGCCTTCGAGCTCAATCAGAATTAGGACCCCACCTGCCCCAAATCACCGCAGTTGGTCAAGGCAAGGGCCACTCTCAGGTCCTTCCACACACACGTGCGTGAGCTCGTTGCAGCACACACCACCCTCCCACCGTTGGCCTCCCCCCTCCGAGTCACTAGCTGGCGTTCCGGTGCTGCTTTAGGACACTGTACACATCCTCCACCCGGCTGAGTCTCTCAAAGAAGGGGAGAAGGTCGAGGAGCTCCGTGTCCATCATGTCGTCAAACCAGGAAGCCACCGGCACCTGCAGTGAAACAGAGAGCGATGCTGCTGAGAGCGAGCAGAGGACCACTATTCCATGTACAAACCCAGAGTAACGTCCCTTGGTACCAGCCCACACCACCGTTACCAGGTTTTTTTTTCATTGACAAGCCCACGGATGACGCTTCTTCCAAGAGTCTTGGAAGATTGAGCACTTTATTTGTTTGTAATCGTTGGGTTTATTTGCTATGTGCCGATCACGTGATGATTCGTTACTTCTTGCTTTGAAGTGTTGCTCTCCCTTTGCTGCCGATGGATTAATGTCATGTTTTGGTTTGGTACTTTTAGACCATGGCGCGGCCAACTCGAGTCCTCAAGAGCTACCAACAGGTCAAGTTTTCAGGATATCCCTGCTTCAGCACAGGTGCCTCAATCGGTTGGCTCAGTCTTCGGGTACAACACGTGTGCTGAAGCAGGGATATCCTGAAAACCTGACCTGTTGATGGTTCTTGAGGACTGGAGTTGCACCCCTGTTTTAGACATATCACTTTGATAAAAAATAAAATAAAAAAATCTACCTAGAGTTCTTGCTTTTTATTAAATAAACAAATGACTGTATTAATTGCAGGAGTAACTTGCTAAACAAGGTACTAGTACAAAGCGAGGGTTTAATGTGCATTCTGGGGGGTTGTCAGGTTCAGATTCTTTATAATTATTCTGCCAGATCTATTTCCAATGTCCCTAATGGCATATTACCGCAGTACAGGGTGCCTGACGGTGCGGTTACAAGTTGCATATTACCGCAGTACAGGGCGCCTGACGGTGCGGTTACAAGTTGCATATTACCGCAGTACAGGGTGCCTGACGGTGCGGTTGCAAGTTGCATATTACCGCGGTACAGGGTGCCTGACGGTGCGGTTACAAGTTGCATATTACCGCAGTACAGGGCGCCTGACGGTGCGGTTGCAAGTTGCATATTACCGCTGTACAGGGTGCCTGACGGTGCGGTTACAAGTTGCATATTACCGCAGTACAGGGTGCCTGACGGTGCGGTTACAAGTTGCATATTACCGCAGTACAGGGCGCCTGACGGTGCGGTTACAAGTTGCATATTACCGCAGTACAGGGTGCCTGACGGTGCGGTTACAAGTTGCATATTACCGCAGTACAGGGCGCCTGACGGTGCGGTTGCAAGTTGCATATTACCGCAGTACAGGGTGCCTGACGGTGCGGTTACAAGTTGCATATTACCGCAGTACAGGGTGCCTGACGGTGCGGTTGCAAGTTGCATATTACCGCAGTACAGGGCGCCTGACGGTGCGGTTACAAGTTGCATATTACCGCAGTACAGGGTGCCTGACGGTGCGGTTACAAGTTGCATATTACCACAGTACAGGGTGCCTGACGGTGCGGTTGCAGGTTGCATATTACCGCAGTACAGGGCGCCTGACGGTGCGGTTACAAGTTGCATATTACCGCAGTACAGGGTGCCTGACGGTGCGGTTACAAGTTGCATATTACCGCAGTACAGGGTGCCTGACGGTGCGGTTACAAGTTGCATATTACCGCAGTACAGGGTGCCTGACGGTGCGGTTACAAGTTGCATATTACCGCAGTACAGGGTGCCTGACGGTGCGGTTACAAGTTGCATATTACCGCAGTACAGGGTGCCTGACGGTGCATTTGCAAGTTGCATATTACCGCAGTACAGGGTGCCTGACGGTGCGGTTGCAAGTTGCATATTACCGCAGTACAGGGCGCCTGACGGTGCGGTTACAAGTTGCATATTACCACAGTACAGGGTGCCTGACGGTGCGGTTGCAGGTTGCATATTACCGCAGTACAGGGCGCCTGACGGTGCGGTTACAAGTTGCATATTACCGCAGTACAGGGTGCCTGACGGTGCGGTTACAAGTTGCATATTACCGCAGTACAGGGTGCCTGACGGTGCGGTTACAAGTTGTATATTACCGCAGTACAGGGTGCCTGACGGTGCGGTTACAAGTTGCATATTACCACAGTACAGGGTGCCTGACGGTGTGGTTACAAGTTGCATATTACCGCAGTACAGGGTGCCTGACGGTGCGGTTACAAGTTGCATATTACCACAGTACAGGGCGCCTGACGGTGCGGTTACAAGTTGCATATTACCGCAGTACAGGGTGCCTGACGGTGCGGTTACAAGTTGCATATTACCGCTGTACAGGGTGCCTGACGGTGCGGTTGCAGGTTGCATATTACCGCAGTACAGGGTGCCTGACGGTGCGGTTACAAGTTGCATATTACCGCAGTACAGGGTGCCTGACGGTGCGGTTACAAGTTGCATATTACCGCAGTACAGGGTGCCTGACGGTGCGGTTACAAGTTGCATATTACCGCAGTACAGGGTGCCTGACGGTGCGGTTGCACGTTGCATATTACCGCAGTACAGGGTGCCTTACGGTGCGGTTGCACGTTGCATATTACCGCAGTACAGGGTGCCTGACGGTGCGGTTACAAGTTGCATATTACCGCAGTACAGGGTGCCTGACGGTGCGGTTGCAGGTTGCATATTACCGCAGTACAGGGTGCCTGACGGTGCGGTTGCAAGTTGCATATTACCGCAGTACAGGGTGCCTGACGGTGCGGTTGCATATTACCGCAGTACAGGGTGCCTGACGGTGCGGTTGCATATTACCGCAGTACAGGGCGCCTGACGGTGCGGTTGCATATTACCGCAGTACAGGGTGCCTGACGGTGCAGTTGCATATTACCGCAGTACAGGGTGCCTGACGGTGCGTGTGCAAGTTGCATATTACCGCAGTACAGGGTGCCTGACGGTGCGGTTACAAGTTGCATGTTACCGCAGTACAGGGTGCCTGACGGTGCGGTTACAAGTTGCATATTACCGCAGTACAGGGTGCCTGACGGTGCGGTTGCATATTACCGCAGTACAGGGTGCCTGACGGTGAGGTTGCACGTTGCATATTACCGCTGTACAGGGTGCCTGACGGTGCGGTTACAAGTTGCATATTACCGCAGTACAGGGTGCCTGACGGTTCGGTTACAAGTTGCATATTACCGCAGTACAGGGTGCCTGACGGTGCGGTTACAAGTTGCATATTACCGCAGTACAGGGTGCCTGACGGTGCGTTTGCAAGTTGCACATTACCGCAGTACAGGGTGCCTGACAGTGCGGTTACAAGTTGCATATTACCGCAGTACAGGGTGCCTGACGGTGCGTTTGCACGTTGCATATTACCGCAGTACAGGGTGCCTGACGGTGCGGTTACAAGTTGCATATTACCGCAGTACAGGGTGCCTGACGGTGCGTTTGCACGTTGCATATTACCGCAGTACAGGGTGCCTGACGGTGCGGTTACAAGTTGCATATTACCGCAGTACAGGGTGCCTGACGGTGCGGTTGCACGTTGCATATTACCGCAGTACAGGGTGCCTTACGGTGCGGTTGCACGTTGCATATTACCGCAGTACAGGGTGCCTGACGGTGCGGTTGCAGGTTGCATATTACCGCAGTACAGGGTGCCTGACGGTGCGGTTGCAAGTTGCATATTACCGCAGTACAGGGTGCCTGACGGTGCGGTTGCATATTACCGCAGTACAGGGTGCCTGACGGTGCGGTTGCATATTACCGCAGTACAGGGCGCCTGACGGTGCGGTTGCATATTACCGCAGTACAGGGTGCCTGACGGTGCAGTTGCATATTACCGCAGTACAGGGTGCCTGACGGTGCGTGTGCAAGTTGCATATTACCGCAGTACAGGGTGCCTGACGGTGCGGTTACAAGTTGCATGTTACCGCAGTACAGGGTGCCTGACGGTGCGGTTACAAGTTGCATATTACCGCAGTACAGGGTGCCTGACGGTGCGGTTGCATATTACCGCAGTACAGGGTGCCTGACGGTGAGGTTGCACGTTGCATATTACCGCTGTACAGGGTGCCTGACGGTGCGGTTACAAGTTGCATATTACCGCAGTACAGGGTGCCTGACGGTTCGGTTACAAGTTGCATATTACCGCAGTACAGGGTGCCTGACGGTGCGGTTACAAGTTGCATATTACCGCAGTACAGGGTGCCTGACGGTGCGTTTGCAAGTTGCACATTACCGCAGTACAGGGTGCCTGACAGTGCGGTTACAAGTTGCATATTACCGCAGTACAGGGTGCCTGACGGTGCGTTTGCACGTTGCATATTACCGCAGTACAGGGTGCCTGACGGTGCGGTTACAAGTTGCATATTACCGCAGTACAGGGTGCCTGACGGTGCGTTTGCAAGTTGCACATTACCGCAGTACAGGGTGCCTGACAGTGCGGTTACAAGTTGCATATTACCGCAGTACAGGGTGCCTGACGGTGCGTTTGCACGTTGCATATTACCGCAGTACAGGGTGCCTGACGGTGCGGTTACAAGTTGCATATTACCGCAGTACAGGGTGCCTGACGGTGCGGTTGCATATTACCGCAGTACAGGGTGCCTGACGGTGCGTTTGCACGTTGCATATTACCGCAGTACAGGGTGCCTGACGGTGCGGTTACAAGTTGCATATTACCGCAGTACAGGGTGCCTGACGGTGCGGTTGCATATTACCACAGTACAGGGTGCCTGACGGTGCGGTTGCAGGTTGCATATTACCGCTGTACAGGGTGCCTGACGGTGCGGTTACAAATTGCATATTACCGCAGTACAGGGTGCCTGACGGTGCGGTTACAAGTTGCATATTACCGCAGTACAGGGTGCCTGACAGTGCGGTTGCACGTTGCATATTACCGCAGTACAGGGTGCCTGACGGTGCGGTTACAAGTTGCATATTACCGCAGTACAGGGTGCCTGACGGTGCGGTTACAAGTTGCATATTACCACAGTACAGGGCGCCTGACGGTGCGGTTACAAGTTGCATATTACCGCAGTACAGGGTGCCTGACGGTGCGGTTACAAGTTGCATATTACCGCAGTACAGGGTGCCTGACGGTGCGGTTGCAGGTTGCATATTACCGCAGTACAGGGTGCCTGACGGTGCGGTTACAAGTTGCATATTACCGCAGTACAGGGTGCCTGACGGTGCGGTTACAAGTTGCATATTACCGCAGTACAGGGTGCCTGACGGTGCGGTTACAAGTTGCATATTACCGCAGTACAGGGTGCCTGACGGTGCGGTTACAAGTTGCATATTACCGCAGTACAGGGTGCCTGACGCTGCGGTTGCAAGTTGCATATTACCGCGGTACAGGGTGCCTGACAGTGCGGTTACAAGTTGCATATTACCGCAGTACAGGGTGCCTGACGGTGCGGTTGCAAGTTGCATATTACCGCTGTACAGGGTGCCTGACGGTGCGGTTACAAGTTGCATATTACCACAGTACAGGGTGCCTGACGGTGAGGTTACAAGTTGCATATTACCGCAGTACAGGGTGCCTGACGGTGCGGTTACACGTTGCATATTACCACAGTACAGGGTGCCTGACGGTGCGGTTACAAGTTGCATATTACCGCTGTACAGGGTGCCTGACGGTGCGGTTGCAGGTTGCATATTACCGCAGTACAGGGTGCCTGACGGTGCGGTTACAAGTTGCATATTACCGCAGTACAGGGTGCCTGACGGTGCGGTTACAAGTTGCATATTACCGCAGTACAGGGTGCCTGACGGTGCGGTTACAAGTTGCATATTACCGCAGTACAGGGTGCCTGACGGTGCGGTTACAAGTTGCATATTACCGGTGTACAGGGTGCCTGACGGTGCGGTTACAAGTTGCATATTACCGCAGTACAGGGTGCCTGACGGTGCGGTTACAAGTTGCATATTACCGCAGTACAGGGTGCCTGACGGTGCGGTTGCAAGTTGTATATTACCGCAGTACAGGGTGCCTGACGGTGCGGTTACAAGTTGCATATTACCACAGTACAGGGTGCCTGACGGTGCGGTTACAAGTTGCATATTACCGCAGTACAGGGTGCCTGATGGTGCGGTTACAAGTTGCATATTACCGCAGTACAGGGTGCCTGACGGTGCGGTTGCAGGTTGCATATTACCGCAGTACAGGGTGCCTGACGGTGCGGTTACAAGTTGCATATTACCGCGGTACAGGGTGCCTGACGGTGCGGTTGCAAGTTGCATATTACCGCAGTACAGGGTGCCTGACGGTGCGGTTACAAGTTGCATATTACCACAGTACAGGGTGCCTGACGGTGCGGTTGCAGGTTGCATATTACCGCAGTACAGGGTGCCTGACGGTGCGGTTACAAGTTGCATATTACCGCAGTACAGGGTGCCTGACGGTGCGTTTGCAAGTTGCATATTACCGCAGTACAGGGTGCCTGACGGTGCGGTTACAAGTTGCATATTACCGCTGTACAGGGTGCCTGACGGTGCGGTTGCAGGTTGCATATTACCGCAGTACAGGGTGCCTGACGGTGCGGTTACAAGTTGCATATTACCACAGTACAGGGTGCCTGATGGTGCGGTTACAAGTTGCATATTACCGCAGTACAGGGTGCCTGACGGTGCGGTTGCAGGTTGCATATTACCGCAGTACAGGGTGCCTGACGGTGCGGTTGCAAGTTGCATATTACCGCAGTACAGGGTGCCTGACGGTGCGGTTGCAAGTTGCATATTATCGCAGTACAGGGTGCCTGACGGTGCGGGTGCAAGTTGCATATTACCGCAGTACAGGGTGCCTGACGGTGCGGTTGCAAGTTGCATATTACCGCTGTACAGGGTGCCTGACGGTGCGGTTACAAGTTGCATATTACCGCAGTACAGGGTGCCTGACAGTGCGGTTACAAGTTGCATATTACCGCAGTACAGGGTGCCTGACGGTGCGGTTACAAGTTGCATATTACCGCAGTACAGGGTGCCTGACGGTGCGGTTGCAAGTTGCATATTACCACAGTACAGGGTGCCTGACGGTGCGGTTACAAGTTGCATATTACCGCAGTACAGGGTGCCTGACGGTGCGGTTACAAGTTGCATATTGCCGCAGTACAGGGTGCCTGACGGTGCGGTTGCAAGTTGCATATTACCACAGTACAGGGCGCCTGACGGTGCGGTTACAAGTTGCATATTACCGCAGTACAGGGTGCCTGACGGTGCGGTTGCAGGTTGCATATTACCGGTGTACAGGGTGCCTGACGGTGCGGTTACAAGTTGCATATTACCGCAGTACAGGGTGCCTGACGGTGCGTTTGCAAGTTGCATATTACCGCAGTACAGGGTGCCTGACGGTGCGGTTGCATATTACCGCAGTACAGGGTGCCTGACGGTGCGGTTACAAGTTGCATATTACCGCAGTACAGGGTGCCTGACGGTGCGGTTGCACGTTGCATATTACCGCTGTACAGGGTGCCTGACGGTGCGGTTGCATATTACCGCAGTACAGGGTGCCTGACGGTGCGGTTGCACGTTGCATATTACCGCAGTACAGAGTGCCTGACGGTGCGGTTGCAAGTTGCATATTACCGCAGTACAGGGTGCCTGACGGTGCGGTTACAAGTTGCATATTACCGCAGTACAGGGTGCCTGACGGTGCGGTTACAAGTTGTATATTACCACAGTACAGGGTGCCTGACGGTGCGGTTACAAGTTGTATATTACCGCAGTACAGGGTGCCTGACGGTGCGGTTGCAAGTTGCATATTACCGCAGTACAGGGTGCCTGACGGTGCGGTTACAAGTTGTATATTACCGCAGTACAGGGTGCCTGACGGTGCGGTTACAAGTTGCATATTACCGCAGTACAGGGCGCCTGACGGTGCGGTTACAAGTTGCATATTACCGCAGTACAGGGTGCCTGACCGTGCGGTTACAAGTTGCATATTACCGCAGTACAGGGTGCCTGACGGTGCGGTTACAAGTTGCATATTACCGCAGTACAGGGCGCCTGACGGTGCGGTTGCAAGTTGCATATTACCGCAGTACAGGGTGCCTGACGGTGCGGTTACAAGTTGCATATTACCGCAGTACAGGGTGCCTGACGGTGCGTTTACAAGTTGCATATTACCGCAGTACAGGGTGCCTGACCGTGCGGTTACAAGTTGCATATTACCGCAGTACAGGGTGCCTGACGGTGCGGTTACAAGTTGCATATTACCGCTGTACAGGGTGCCTGACGGTGCGGTTGCAGGTTGCATATTACCGCAGTACAGGGTGCCTGACGGTGCGGTTGCAAGTTGCATATTACCGCAGTACAGGGTGCCTGACGGTGCGGTTACAAGTTGCATATTACCGCAGTACAGGGTGCCTGACGGTGCGGGTGCAAGTTGCATATTACCGCAGTACAGGGTGCCTGACGGTGCGGTTACAAGTTGCATATTACCGCAGTACAGGGTGCCTGACGGTGCGGTTACAAGTTGCATATTACCGCAGTACAGGGTGCCTGACGGTGCGGTTACAAGTTGTATATTACCGCAGTACAGGGTGCCTGACGGTGCGGTTACAAGTTGCATATTACCGCAGTACAGGGTGCCTGACGGTGCGGTTACAAGTTGCATATTACCACAGTACAGGGTGCCTGACGGTGAGGTTGCATATTACCGCAGTACAGGGTGCCTGACGGTGAGGTTGCATATTACCGCAGTACAGGGTGCCTGACGGTGAGGTTGCATATTACCGCAGTACAGGGTGCCTGACGGTGCGGTTACAAGTTGCATTTTACTGGATTTAAATACATATGAAATATTATTCATTAAATTAACTTCTTCATTCCAAGAGATGCCAACAGTGTTTTATTCTACAAGAGGCTGCAGACCACTGAAAGGGATTACCCTGGGGTTCTCAATACCCCTCCCCCCCCCCCAAACAGGGCAGGTTTAAGAATATCCCTGTTTCAGCACAGGTGGTGCAGTCAAAAACTGAGTCACTGATTGAGCTACCTGTGCTGAAGCGGGGGTGGAGTTGAGAACCCCTGGGTTCAGGCAACACCCCCCAAGGGGCCGTACAGAATTGAACTTGTATAATGTTCAGGTCTTGCTCTCTTTTGTTATGGTCTTAAAAAACTACCGATTTTATTACGCTCTACTTTCTCCGGTTACCATGGTAACCTTTAGACGGTGATGGGCTCCACACTCTTCACCGGCCCAACGTCAGCAATCCCAGTGATTGCTGAGCCCGGGGCCTCTGTAAGTGCCGGCAACTCCTCCTGCTGCCATGTGACAACACATCGCCAGAGGGGGCGCAACAACCCCCGCCAGCCCCTCCGCACCGAGCCCCGCCAGGCTCCCTCCGCAACGAGCCCCGCCAGACACCCTCCGCACCGAGCCCCGCCAGGCTCCCTCCTCCGCACCGAGCCCCGCCAGCCCCTCCGCACCGAGCCCCGCCAGACTCCCTCCTCCGCACCGAGCCCCGCCAGGCTCCCTCCGCACCGAGCCCCGCCAGACTCCCTCCTCCGCACCGAGCCCCGCCAGGCTCCCCCCGCACCGAGCCCCGCCAGACTCCCTCCTCCGCACCGAGCCCCGCCAGGCTCCCTCCGCACCGAGCCCCGCCAGGCCCCCTCCGCACCGCGCCCCGCCAGGCTCCCTCCGCACCGAGCCCCGCCAGGCTCCCTCCGCACCGACCCCCGCCAGACTCCCTCCGCACCGAGCCCCGCCAGGCTCCCTCCTCCGCACCGAGCCCCGCCAGGCTCCCTCCTCCGCACCGAGCCCCGCCAGCCCCTCCGCACCGAGCCCCGCCAGGCTCCCTCCTCCGCACCGAGCCCCGCCAGGCTCCCTCCGCACCGCGCCCCGCCAGGCTCCCTCCGCACCGAGCCCCGCCAGACACCCTCCGCACCGAGCCCCGCCAGGCTCCCTCCTCCGCACCGAGCCCCGCCAGCCCCTCCGCACCGAGCCCCGCCAGGCTCCCTCCTCCGCACCGCGCCCCGCCAGACTCCCTCCGCACCGAGCCCCGCCAGACTCCCTCCTCCGCACCGAGCCCCCCCAGGCTCCCTCCGCACCGAGCCCCGCCAGACTCCCTCCTCCGCACCGAGCCCCGCCAGGCTCCCCCCGCACCGAGCCCCGCCAGACTCCCTCCTCCGCACCGAGCCCCGCCAGGCTCCCTCCGCACCGAGCCCCGCCAGGCTCCCTCCGCACCGCGCCCCGCTAGCCTCCCTCCGCACCGAGCCCCGCCAGGCTCCCTCCGCACCGACCCCCGCCAGACTCCCTCCGCACCGAGCCCCGCCAGGCTCCCTCCTCCGCACCGAGCCCCGCCAGGCTCCCTCCTCCGCACCGAGCCCCGCCAGCCCCTCCGCACCGAGCCCCGCCAGGCTCCCTCCTCCGCACCGAGCCCCGCCAGGCTCCCTCCGCACCGAGCCCCGCCAGGCTCCCTCCGCACCGAGCCCCGCCAGACACCCTCCGCACCGAGCCCCGCCAGGCTCCCTCCTCCGCACCGAGCCCCGCCAGCCCCTCCGCACCGAGCCCCGCCAGGCTCCCTCCTCCGCACCGCGCCCCGCCAGCCTCCCTCCGCACCGAGCCCCGCCAGACTCCCTCCTCCGCACCGAGCCCCGCCAGGCTCCCTCCGCACCGAGCCCCGCCAGACTCCCTCCTCCGCACCGAGCCCCGCCAGGCTCCCTCCTCCGCACCGAGCCCCGCCAGGCTCCCCCCGCACCGAGCCCCGCCAGACTCCCTCCTCCGCACCGAGCCCCGCCAGGCTCCCTCCGCACCGAGCCCCGCCAGGCTCCCTCCGCACCGCGCCCCGCCAGGCTCCCTCCGCACCGCGCCCCGCCAGGCTCCCTCCGCACCGCGCCCCGCCAGGCCCCCTCCGCACCGCGCCCCGCCAGGCTCCCTCCGCACCGAGCCCCGCCAGGCTCCCTCCGCACCGCGCCCCGCTAGCCTCCCTCCGCACCGAGCCCCGCCAGGCTCCCTCCGCACCGACCCCCGCCAGACTCCCTCCGCACCGAGCCCCGCCAGGCTCCCTCCTCCGCACCGAGCCCCGCCAGGCTCCCTCCTCCGCACCGAGCCCCGCCAGCCCCTCCGCACCGAGCCCCGCCAGGCTCCCTCCGCACCTCGCCCCGCCAGGCTCCCTCCGCACCGAGCCCCGCCAGACACCCTCCGCACCGAGCCCCGCCAGGCTCCCTCCTCCGCACCGAGCCCCGCCAGCCCCTCCGCACCGAGCCCCGCCAGGCTCCCTCCTCCGCACCGCGCCCCGCCAGCCTCCCTCCGCACCGAGCCCCGCCAGACTCCCTCCTCCGCACCGAGCCCCGCCAGGCTCCCTCCGCACCGAGCCCCGCCAGACTCCCTCCTCCGCACCGAGCCCCGCCAGGCTCCCTCCTCCGCACCGAGCCCCGCCAGGCTCCCCCCGCACCGAGCCCCGCCAGACTCCCTCCTCCGCACCGAGCCCCGCCAGGCTCCCTCCGCACCGAGCCCCGCCAGGCTCCCTCCGCACCGCGCCCCGCCAGGCTCCCTCCGCACCGCGCCCCGCCAGGCTCCCTCCGCACCGCGCCCCGCCAGGCCCCCTCCGCACCGCGCCCCGCCAGGCTCCCTCCGCACCGCGCCCCGCCAGGCTCCCTCCTCCGCACCAAGCCCCGCCAGGCTCCCTCCGCACCGAGCCCCGCCAGGCTCCCTCCGCACCGAGCCCCGCCAGGCTCCCTCCGCACCGCGCCCCGCCAGACCCTCCGCACCGCGCCCCGCCAGGCTCCCTCCTCCGCACCGAGCCCCGCCAGGCTCCCTCCTCCGCACCGCGCCCCGCCAGGCTCCCTCCTCCGCACCGCGCCCCGCCAGGCTCCCTCCTCCGCACCGAGCCCCGCCAGGCTCCCTCCTCCGCACCGAGCCCCGCCAGGCTCCCTCCGCACCGAGCCCCGCCAGGCTCCCTCCGCACCGAGCCCCGCCAGGCTCCCTCCGCACCGAGCCCCACCAGGCTCCCTCCGCACCGAGCCCCGCCAGGCTCCCTCCGCACCGCGCCCCGCCAGGCTCCCTCCTCCGCACCGAGCCCCGCCAGGCTCCCTCCTCCGCACCGAGCCCCGCCAGGCTCCCTCCGCACCGAGTCCCGCCAGGCTCCCTCCGCACCGAGCCCCGCCAGGCTCCCTCCGCACCGAGCCCCGCCAGGCTCCCTCCTCCGCACCGAGCCCCGCCAGGCTCCCTCCTCCGCACCGAGCCCCGCCAGGCTCCCTCCGCACCGCGCCCCGCCAGAAACCCTCTGCACCGAGCCCCGCCAAACCCTCCTCCGCACCGAGCCCCGCCAGGCTCCCTCCGCACCGAGCCCCGCCAGACCCTCCTCCGCACCGAGCCCCGCCAGGCTCCCTCCGCACCGAGCCCCGCCAGGCTCCCTCCGCACCGAGCCCCGCCAGACCCTCCGCACCGAGCCCCGCCAGGCTCCCTCCTCCGCACCGAGCCCCGCCAGGCTCCCTCCGCACCGCGCCCCGCCAGGCTCCCTCCGCACCGCGCCCCGCCAGGCTCCCTCCTCCGCACCGAGCCCCGCCAGGCTCCCTCCGCACCGAGCCCCGCCAGGCTCCCTCCGCACCGAGCCCCGCCAGGCTCCCTCCGCACCGAGCCCCGCCAGGCTCCCTCCGCACCGAGCCCCGCCAGGCTCCCTCCGCACCGAGCCCCGCCAGGCTCCCTCCGCACCGAGCCCCGCCAGGCTCCCTCCGCACCGAGCCCCGCCAGGCTCCCTCCTCCGCACCGAGCCCCGCCAGGCTCCCTCCTCCGCACCGAGCCCCGCCAGGCTCCCTCCGCACCGCGCCCCGCCAGGCTCCCTGCTCCGCACCGACCCCCGCCAGGCTCCCTCCGCACCGAGCCCCGCCAGGCTCCCTCCGCACCGCGCCCCGCCAGGCTCCCTCCGCACCGCGCCCCGCCAGGCTCCCTCCTCACCGAGCCCCGCCAGGCTCCCCCGCACCGCGCCCCGCCAGGCTCCCCCGCACCGCGCCGAGCCCCGCCAGACACCTCCGCACCGAGCCCCGCCAGGCTCCCTCCTCCGCACCGACCCCCGCCAGGCTCCCTCCGCACCGAGCCCCGCCAGGCTCCCTCCGCACCGCGCCCCGCCAGCCTCCCTCCTCCGCACCGAGCCCCGCCAGGCTCCCTCCTCCGCACCGAGCCCCGCCAGGCTCCCTCCTCCGCACCGAGTCCCGCCAGGCTCCCTCCGCACCGAGCCCCGCCAGGCTCCCTCCGCACCGAGCCCCGCCAGGCTCCCTCCGCACCGAGCCCCGCCAGGCTCCCTCCGCACCGAGCCCCGCCAGGCTCCCTCCGCACCGCGCCCCGCCAGGCTCCCTCCGCACCGAGCCCCGCCAGGCTCCCTCCTCCGCACTGAGCCCCGCCAGGCTCCCTCCTCCGCACCGAGCCCCGCCAGGCTCCCTCCGCACCGCGCCCCGCCAGAAACCCTCTGCACCGAGCCCCGCCAAACCCTCCTCCGCACCGAGCCCCGCCAGGCTCCCTCCGCACCGAGCCCCGCCAGACCCTCCTCCGCACCGAGCCCCGCCAGGCTCCCTCCGCACCGAGCCCCGCCAGGCTCCCTCCGCACCGAGCCCCGCCAGGCTCCCTCCTCCGCACCGAGCCCCGCCAGGCTCCCTCCGCACCGAGCCCCGCCAGGCTCCCTCCGCACCGAGCCCCGCCAGGCTCCCTCCTCCGCACCGAGCCCCGCCAGGCTCCCTCCGCACCGAGCCCCGCCAGGCTCCCTCCGCACCGAGCCCCGCCAGGCTCCCTCCGCACCGAGCCCCGCCAGACCCTCCGCACCGAGCCCCGCCAGGCTCCCTCCGCACCGAGCCCCGCCAGGCTCCCTCCGCACCGCGCCCCGCCAGGCTCCCTCCGCACCGAGCCCCGCCAGGCTCCCTCCTCCGCACCGAGCCCCGCCAGGCTCCCTCCTCCGCACCGAGCCCCGCCAGGCTCCCTCCGCACCGCGCCCCGCCAGAAACCCTCTGCACCGAGCCCCGCCAAACCCTCCTCCGCACCGAGCCCCGCCAGGCTCCCTCCGCACCGAGCCCCGCCAGGCTCCCTCCGCACCGAGCCCCGCCAGGCTCCCTCCGCACCAAGCCCCGCCAGGCTCCCTCCGCACCGAGACCCTGCCAGACCCTCCGCACCGCGCCCCGCCAGGCTCCCTCCGCACCGAGCCCCGCCAGACCATCCGCACCGCGCCCCGCCAGGCTCCCTCCGCACCGAGCCCCGCCAGGCTCCCTCCTCCGCACCGAGCCCCGCCAGGCTCCCTCCGCACCGAGCCCCGCCAGGCTCCCTCCGCACCGAGCCCCGCCAGGCTCCCTCCGCACCGAGCCCCGCCAGACCCTCCGCACCGAGCCCCGCCAGGCTCCCTCCTCCGCACCGAGCCCCGCCAGGCTCCCTCCGCACCGAGCCCCGCCAGACTCCCTCCGCACCGAGCCCCGCCAGACTCCCTCCTCCGCACCGAGCCCCGCCAGACCCTCCGCACCGCGCCCCGCCAGGCTCCCTCCGCACCGCGCCCCGCCAGGCTCCCTCCGCACCGAGCCCCGCCAGACTCCCTCCTCCGCACCGAGCCCCGCCAGACTCCCTCCGCAACGAGCCCCGCCAGGCTCCCTCCGCACCGAGCCCCGCCAGGCTCCCTCCGCACCGAGCCCCGCCAGGCTCCCTCCGCACCGAGCCCCGCCAGACTCCCTCCGCACCGAGCCCCGCCAGGCTCCCTCCGCACCGAGCCCCGCCAGGCTCCCTCCGCACCGAGCCCCGCCAGGCTCCCTCCGCACCGAGCCCCGCCAGACTCCCTCCGCACCGAGCCCCGCCAGGCTCCCTCCGCACCGAGCCCCGCCAGACCCTCCTCCACACCGAGCCCCGCCAGACCCTCCACACCGAGCCCCGCCAGGCTCCCTCCGCACCGAGCCCCGCCAGACCCTCCTCCGCACCGAGCCCCGCCAGACCCTCCGCACCGAGCCCCGCCAGGCTCCCTCCTCCGCACCGAGCCCCGCCAGGCTCCCTCCGCACCGACCCCCGCCAGGCTCCCTCCTCCGCACCGAGCCCCGCCAGGCTCCCTCCGCACCGACCCCCGCCAGACTCCCTCCGCACCGCGCCCCGCCAAGCTCCCTCCGCACCGAGCCCCGCCAGGCTCCCTCCGCACCGAGCCCCGCCAGGCTCCCTCCGCACCGACCCCCGCCAGGCTCCCTCCGCACCGAGCCCCGCCAGGCTCCCTCCTCACCGAGCCCCGCCAGACACCCTCCGCACCGCGCCCCGCCAGGCTCCCTCCGCACCGAGCCCCGCCAGGCTGCCAGACAGCCATGCATAACGGTTTGAATCTATCTCATACCGCGTTATCCGGATGGAAGATGTAGGAGGCCGGGGAGTTGTCGATGATAATCAGCTTATTGAGGTCCCTGCCCAGCCGGCTCAGGTCCTTCACGTAGTTCCCTCTGTGGAAAGCACACGATTCTCGGAAGAGCCGGGTGCGGAAAGCTCCCCATTTGTCCAGCAGGTCGGCCACCGGGTCAGCATACTGAGACCGAGAAGGGAAGAGAGCCATATAAGCAGGTGGTAAGTAAGGGAGGGGGGAGTTCTGATCTCACGTTAACGCGTCACTAAGGGACAGCAATATGCAGCACTAACACAAACATACCCGTGTGATACACATTGCCTACACAGATATAAATGACAAGTGCCTCTCTCTGTGTGACCTTGGGAACCACCAGGGGTCGGAAACCCATGTACCGAGGTCCTTAAGGCTAAGAAAAAGGCAGATGTTCAGGGCAACACATACCTGGAATCGGACATTTCCTTGTGGCCACCTCGTTGCGGCCAAGTCTCCACCGGCGTTTGGCCACAGAGGGATCCTTTGCCGCAGCAGCTCCACCGCTGGGCACTGAGCCGCCGGCCGTTTGGCCAATAAGGTGAGTTAATTTAAGGGGACTTAGGGTAAGGGGTTACGTTAGTATCAGGGGTTAAGATTAGGGGTTTTTAGGGTAAGTTTGGGGCTTATCTTGGCGGCGAAGCAGCAGGCGGAGAGATGTCCCTGTGGACGAGGCGAGTGGCGGCTAAACGCCAGCGTCGACTTGGTCGCAACCAAATGTCTTAGATCGACACATACCTAAGCACGCTGTTTTAGTGATAAATAAGGCTGGCCTAACAGGTTACGTGTGTAGAAAAGCCTGTCCTGATGGCTGCCCTTGAGAGCCATTGCACTGGAGTATTATTATTGTTGTAGGTACATTAATAGGGGCAGTAGTTCTGAGGACCAACGTTTCCTAATGGCAGTGACGCTCCATGGCACGTCCGAAAAGCGGAACCGGCGATTTTCGGCGTCTCCTACCCTTCTACGCATGCGCCAACTCAGCCGCTCCCCCTTCTGCGCAAGCGCAGACGTGGCGGCCCCCCTTCTCGGTACCGCCGAGGGACTTGCAATGCATTGCTCTGTGTTGTAAATCCCTCTGGCACTAGAGCAGGGGTAGCCAAATCCAGTCATCAAGGGCCCCCAACCGGTCAGGTTTTAAGGCTACCCCTGCTTCAGCACAGGTGGCTCAATCAGTGGCTCAGTCTTTGACCGAGCCACTGATTGAGCCACCTGTGCTGAAGCAGGGATACACTTAATCCTGACCTATTGATGGCCCTTGAGGACTGGATTTGGTTACCCCAGCACTAGAGGGTTCAGCAGGTTACATTCGTTTAAGGAATTCAATTACATTCGATAGATACATTTTTTACAAAATGTGGTGTGGTGGCTGCCTATCGGGGATGGCACCTTGGGGTGGTTGACACTTACACATTATTACAAACTCATTAATTGCGTCACTAAAAGGTTCCCCATGAAATCGGCATTTCTCTGCTGAATACAGAAGTCATTATCTCACCTTGGCGAGGCTCGCGGTGAACAGCACACACTCAAACATCTCCCCCATCCGCCTCAGGAACTCGTCCACATGGGGTCTTTTCAACACGTACACCTGGGGCAGGGAGCAGACGGATAAGAACCAGGCAAAGGAATCAGGAACGGTGCAGAGAGCGACACGGGGCAGGTACAGCACACAGACCAATGTGCTGATGAAGAAGGCTTTATTGTGATACACTATGGCGGGGGCTGCGATCTTCTGCCACTGAATCCTATGGAAGCTCTGTGATGTTCTGCATATTAACAGGATTAGTTGTGTCATGTGAGGGAATAAAGTCACGGGCTACATCTGTAGGATCCAGTCAAACACGTTTCTCTAAACCAGGGGTGGCCAACTCCAGTCAACGGCTGAGCCACTGATTGATCCACCTGTGCTGAAGCAGGGATATCTTGAAAAGCTGACCTGTTGGCCTCCCCCACTCTAAACCTTCTTCAGCAGGACTCTGCAAAAATGAGAGCATGGGAATCAAACTTTTTTTTAATGTTTTCCCCAACATCGGCTGCGTCCCGCGGTGCTTGTGGCTGGCTCTGGGCCCAAGTAATCGAGAATAAGCTGGCAGGAGGCACCACAGCCTATCCTGGATTACTTGAACCCAGCACCGGTCCAAATGGGCTGTGACGGATATGGAGCCCTCGCCTTATCCTTGTGCTGGAGCTCGCGAGATTTGAATCTTGATCTCTCCACGCCATCGTTTGCACGTCTTGTGTTCAACGACATTATAAAGTAGGGTACAAGGTACCGGGTTAATCATACAGGAGGACAGGAGAGGACTTCGGCTTCAGCAGCCGGAGGACAAAGCTAGGCGGCATAGTACAGGCTGTACTTTAAAAACAAGCCCTGTATAAAGACAGAAAATCAAGGACATCGTATACAAAGTAACATCATCTGCAGGGACCAGCGGGGGAAATGCTGGGGATGTGTTACCTGATGAACCGTTCCATCTATTTCAACCGGAATGATAAAGTCGGCATTGTTGACTGGCTACAAAAAGAAAGAAAAAACAAGTTATCTGGCTGACTCGTAACGCGGAGAATTAACATGAACTATCCAATCAAATGACTGTGTGTAAAAGCCTAACGAACACAGGATTGCGAAGACTGGCCAAACACTACTTTTCCATAAAGCAGTGCTGCCGTGCTGAATGAGTGTTGCCCGTGGTACATGCTGAATGAGTGTTGCCCGTGGTACATGCTGAATGAGTGTTGCCCGTGGTACATGCTGAATGGGCGTTGCCCATGGTACATGCTGAATGAGTGTTGCCCGTGGTAGTTGCTGAATGAGTGTTGCCTGTGGTACATGCTGAATGAGCGTTGCCCGTGGTAGTTGCTGAATGAGTGTTGCCTGTGGTACATGCTGAATGAGTGTTGCCCGTGGTACATGCTGAATGAGTGTTGCCCGTGGTACATGCTGAATGAGTGTTGCCTGTGGTACATGCTGAATGAGTGTTGCCCGTAGTACATGCTGAATGAGTGTTGCCCGTGGTACATGCTGAATGAGTGCTGCCCGTGGTACATGCTGAATGAGTGTTGCCCGTAGTACATGCTGAATGAGTGTTGCCCGTGGTACATGCTGAATGAGCGTTGCCCGTGGTACATGCTGAATGAGTGTTGCCCGTGGTACATTCTGAATTAGTGTTGCCCGTGGTAGATGCTGAATGAGTGTGGCCCGTGGCACATCCTGAATGAGTGTTGCCCGTGGTACATGCTGAATGAGTGTTGCCCGTGGCACGGCTTTCCTCTTCCCAGACACATGAAATGAATCAGAGCCTCAGAGAAAGGGAAAGAAGGAGACAGAGCAGAGTTGGTCTCACCTTGAATGAGCTGTGAACTAAGGTCTCATCCAGGTCAATGACCACACAGATCTTGCCAGCGTCCTTCCCCTTCACCTCTGGCAGAAGAAACTTAACAGCCGCCTGAGGAGACAAGCGAAACATCAGAGCCCGATCTCCACATCCATGTCTCCTGCATCCTGGCCTGGTATCACAAACACACCCAGGTATCACACACACACACCCAGGTAACACACACACACACACACCCAGGTATCACACACACACACCCAGGTATCACACACACACACCCAGGTATCACACACACACACACACACACACCCAGGTATCACACACACACACACCCAGGTATCACACACACACACACACACACCCAGGTATCACACCCACCCACACCCAGGTATCACCCCCCCCCCTGGTATATCACACACACACACACACACACACACAGGTATCACACACACACACACACACACACAGGTATCACACATACACCCACCCACACCCAGGTATCACCCCCCCCCCCCTGGTATATCACACACACACACCCTGGTATATCATCCCCCCCTCCCCCCTGGTATATCACACACCCTGATTTCACAGCCTGGGGCCCCTGGTATTAAAGCCTAGGGGGCCCTTGGTATTACAGCCTGGGGGCCCCTGGTATTACAGCCTGGGGGCCCCTGGTATCACAGCCTGGGGGCCATGGTATCACAGCCTGGGGGCCCCTGGTATCACAGCCTGGGGGCCTATGTATCACACATACACACACCTTGGGATCACAGCCTGGGGGCCCCTGGTATCACAGCCTGGGGCCCCTAGTATCACAGCCTGGGGCCCTTGGTATCACCGCACCTAGCATCTTAGCTGCACACTATTGAGGTGAGTAGCTTGGGGTCCCCTGCACCAATCACGTGGTCTGCAGGAGGGTAACGTGGGTGTTTTCTCTCAGGATGGTGGAGTTTTCACAGTATCATTTTGTGGCATTAGCATTTTTTGGTCACAATACTTTGTGATACACAAACAGGGCGGGCGGGGGGGGGGGGGGTTGCTGTTTTTAACCCCTTCAATGTAGGGATCTAAAAAGAATTGCTGTGCAATGACACCTCAGGCAGTATTGGAGAACACACACACACACACACACATTTAATACATTATTATTTATTTAATAATTTAATCAGGATAGCAATTAAATATAATATATATTTATTAATAAATATGAATATATAGTTTCAAACAAACAGCAGAGGCAAACACGTAGCCATCCCCCGGTCAGTACTCCTTTTGCTCCTAAAGGGGGCAGCAGGTGCATTACAACACCGGGAGTATTCATAAGGCTAAGGCCCCGCTCCCTCCGTCAGCGCTCCCGCACTGCAGACAGGCGGGGCGCTGACATACACAGACCGCGATATGCGGTCTGTAGGGAGCGGGAGCCGAGCGGGAGTGGGAGGCTTGAGCGGGAGGGGGGGCGTGGCTTGAGCGGAGGGACCCACTACTCTCCCCCCCCCCTCCCTCCCTCCACGGGCTCGGGCTGCTGCTGGTTTTTAATTAAAAGCAACACACACACACGCAGGCACTCATACACACACACACGCACACACACACACATGCAGGCACTCTCACACACACACACACGCAGGCACTCTCACACAAACACACACACACACAGGCAGGCACTAACGCACTCAAGCACACACATACACAAACACAGATAGGCACTCAGACACACACATACACACACAGACACACACACACACACACACATACACACAGAGGCAGGCACTCACGCACTCAAGCACACACATACACAAACACAAGATAGGCACTCAGACACACACATACACACACACACACACACAGACACACACACACACACACACAGAGGCAGGCACTCACGCACTCAAGACACACACATATACACACACACACACAGACAGGCACTCACGCTGCTTTCACGCCACACTCCTCCCCGCTCCCCGAAGCCTCCCCTCCTCCCGAAGCCTCCCCTCCTCATTGGCTCACAGCCACACCACGTGACGCGTCGACACTAGGGATCACCATTCTCTTGAATTCCCTAGCGGCTGACGCGTCACAGCGTGTAGTGAGCTGTGCAGCCAGGGGGGACCGGGACCGGCTCGGGAGGATTCCCCTGCTGGTGGGGAAAGCTCGTGCAGCCGCCCGCGCCGGCGGGCGCAGCGGGTCCCAGGCCTAAGAAAGGTGTAAGTCACCACTTCCCAGACCAGGCCCGTCTAATTCCCAGCGCTGAGCTGCTCAGCCAGCGAAGAGTTAAAACGTCCCACTGCCTGCTTTTAACTCCTCCGCTGCTGGAGGGACCAGAAATGTGTTGCCATGCAGAGCACTGCAGCTCCGTCTGGCATCAGAGGGGTTAAAATGTTGCAGAAGGCTTTTAAGGGTTTTCCTCTCAGCTACCGCCACCTCTCATCAGGAATTCTAACTTGCTGTGTGCACTGTGTGAGCGCGGGCAGTGGGCGTGTGCGCACGCGGGATGTGGACGTGTGCTGTGGGTATGTGCACACACGCGGGCAGTGGGCACACACGCGCTCTGTGGGCGGGCTGTGGTTATGTGGGCATGTGCGTTGGCTGTGGGTATGTGGGTAGGCTGTGGGTATGTGGGCGGGCTGTGGGTATGTGGGCGGGTTGTGGGTGTGTACGCGGGCTGTGGGTGTGTACGCGAGCTGTGGGTAACTCTGGAGGAAGGCTTGTGTTAAAGCCAAAACGTTGAGTCAATAAGAGACACATTATTGTACCTTTTTTTTGGTGTGCCTCTATGTTTTATTCTATACAGTACTTGCGTGGTGCTTGGATAGTAACGCCCTTTCCAGCACTCTGCTGAATGTGATTGGCGTGAATCCCCTCCACGTTGCTGGAAATAGTGAAAAAGAAGATTGTATTGTGGTCCATATGTGATACCAACGTTTCGGTCCACTAAGGCAAGGGGGGTTCAAATCCAAGCCTCAAGCTCCCCACAACAGGGCAGGTTCTCAGGATATCCCAGCTTCAGCACAGGTGGCTCAATCAGAAGACTGAGCCTCTGATTGAGTCTCCCGTGTTGAAGCAGGGACTGATTGAGACACCTTTGTTGAAGCCAGGACCGATTGTGCCACCTGTGCTGAAGCAGGGATATCCTGAAAACCTGATCTGTTGTGGGGGCTTGAGGACTGGAGCTCCCCTTCACCCTAAATGTTGGCCTCACATATGGACCACAATACAATCTTCTTTTTCCACGATTCCCAGTGTGCCGTTTCTCCTACCCAGAACTTTTGGAGCGGTGATGTATATTTCATTAGGTTATGTGTTACACGTGTAACCCCTCCTTTATACCTCCTGGGATCCACAGCCAGAACCCCCCCCAGCACCAATATTTATACTTAATGATGACATAATGGGTCACCATGGTTACAGGGGAGTGGCTTGGCTCCCTTAAACCACTCCCACCCTTGATGACAGCTTAGGTTCCTTCTAGAATTGGGGGCGGGGCTTACATTTCAGTTAAGACTGATTTGCAACTGACAGGTCACAACTGCCAACATCCTGTCATAGTTAACCCTTTACATGCCAAATATTAGGCCCAATAGGGGGCAGCCTACAATAGTTAACCCTTTACATGCCAAACAGTAAGCCCAATAGGGGACAGCCTAAAATAATTAACCCTTTACATGCCAAATAGTAAGCCCAACAGGGGACAGCCTAAAATAGTTAACCCTTTACATGCCAAATAGTAAGCCCAACAGGGGACAGCCTAAAATAGTTAACCCTTTACATGCCAAATAGGAAGCCCAATAGGGGACAGCCTAAAATAGTTAACCCTTTACATGCCAAATAGGAAGCCCAATAGGGGGGTTACACTCTCCCACCACGGAAATAAATGTTGTCCCCACTTTCTGGAACCCCTACAGATCATTGCTGTGCAGACAATACGAATAGTACATGTTCATTCTAACAGTACACCCTCTGTATAGCAATGTTTCTCAATCAGGATTCCTAAGAGCCCTTGGGTCCCCTGGCGTCTCTCACAGGTTCCCTGCAATTTTCTGGTCATTTGAAAATTGTATCAAATACAGAAGAATTTACAATACGCGCTATTATTAGAGTGGGTTGGGGGTCCCTCAGAATTTCACTTGGGGTTCCTTAACCAAAAAAAATGGTTGGTAACCACTGCTCTATAGAATAGGTGCCTATATTAAAGCTGCAGTTCAAGCAATATCCTACATGTGTGTGTTTTTAAATAAATCAGTTCTGAACTTTGAGAAAATACATGTAGCATTTTTTTTTTATATAAACAATTCTTAAAGACATGTTTAATGTATTCTAATGTAGCAAGCAATTTTGTTTCTATAGAAACCATTTACAAAGTCACACCCCCTTCCTCTTCTGAGACAGGCTCTGGCTCTTGAGCCCCGCCCTCTCTCTAGCAGTGCACCAATTGTATCTAGTAACGCCCTGGTCACATGATCTTCCCAGAACTTTGCATCCTGGGTACTGTTTTGCAGCACTAACTGAATTAAATAACCCCGAGCAAAGCGATGGATCACAGGAGAACGGATCGATCTGTAACTCAGCTAATCACCTGTCCGTGTGCAGATTGTATTGATGCACATATTGGATGGGAAAAAAAAATGTTTTTAAAAATGGCAGCTTTAACAGTATACTCCTCATACTGACTACCAGTAGTAGTACGGACTACCAGTAGTAGTACGGACTACCTGTAGTAGTACTTACTGTGCACACTAGATCCCAGGCAGATTTACACATGCACGGTATACAATGTTGCAGAAGTACAGCGACAAATAGATTTGCTCTTTAATACAAATCAAAATGAGTAAACACGGCACATATATTTATATAATTACAATTGTTTACCACCTAACCGGGGAAGCCTTCTGTTTATAACAGCGGAGTGATCTCTTGCTAAGGGGGTGGCAGAATAACAGCATTTGGGAGCCCCTTACTGATGATACAGAATGGGCAGGGCGGGGGTTTCTTTGCAAGGCCACCTTTCCCGTCTTGTACATGGATTGAGTACACGCTTTTCCTCCCTCGGGGTGGGAAAACGTTTTAATAGCGGGAATAACACGTCCGCGTGCGATACCGGCTTCTCGCAACAACCGTTATCGTCAGAGAAACGCGCAGTGGGCCGTCCACAACATTACAACGGACAAAACAGTCATCTTCCCACCAAAGGTCCCAACACACAAAGACACAACCTTTAGCTTCCCCGTGTAACCCCGCCTTTATACCTCCTGGGGTCTACAGCCAGAATCGCCACCCCCAATATTTATACTGGCGTATTATATTAAAATGACTTATTTGGGCTCCCTTAAACCACTCCCACCCTTGATGACAGAGTAGGGTTCTTCCAGAATGGGGGCGGGGCTTACATTTCAGGTAGACTGATTTGCAAAGATATCCGACAGGTCACGACTTCTAACACCCTGCAATAGTTAACCCTTTACATGAAAAATAGTACGCGCAAGAAGAGGGTTGCCCATGCACACGCCAATTCTATTCTAAAACCATACGCAAGGAGCGCCCAACTATATGTAACTTCTGCACACGCACACGTCTTAAATAAAAATACAATGCACAAATATGGAAGAGACGCAATAAAGAGGCAGTGGGGGGAAAAAAAACCTGGAAATCCTAAATATGCCTTTTTTTTCTACCTATAAATGTAAATAAATAAGCATGTAGTCAGACAGGCTGCGGTAACCGTCTCACTGTCACAGGGGCTGGACACGCAGTACTTAGCGCTGCGCTGAAAGCCACTTTGACAACAAAAGGGTGTATTTTGGAATCAGCATGAAAGTTAATGTTCCTTATTTGGTGGACAAGTCCTTATATGTAATAACTCAGGGCCTTATTTATAGGCCCCCGCCCCCGCCATGCAGTCACCACACAAGCTCCGCCTACCTTGGGGACCGATCCATTCTCCTCCACCAGGAGGGGGGCGTTGTTGTTGACGGGAAGGGGTTCTGCATCCTCGTGGCACAGGCAGCAGAAGAGGGAATGGAAGATGCTGCGGCTCCGTGGTTTCTTGGAAGAGGAGCGGGTCTGAGCACCTACAGGGAGAGGCAAGAGAGCGGGATGGAACCGAGGCCACAAGTACGGAGTCTGCAGCGGTCACTTCAAGGGCGGGGTGGGTGAGTTCAGGCCGCTGGGTTCGTGGCCCCTGCGGAAGGTCATCATTTAACCCCTACACCAGGGGTGCTCAACTTCAGTCCTCAAATCGGGATATCATTGCTTCAGCACAGGTGGCTCAATCAGAGGCTCTGTCTAAGACTGAGCCACCTGTGCTGAAGCAGGGATATCCTGAAAACCTGACCTCCGGCCCTCCACTTCCAGCTGGGAAGCTTTATATTGCAAATCATACACAATTAGGTGATGTTGGGTATCCCCGGGACAAAACGCTCCACCGCACATGGTACGGAACCCATCATCCACGGGTCCCCCATACCCGCTTCCCTCACCCCACCGTCATGTTTCGTAAGCGGCAGAGGAGGATTCTGGGTATTGACATGTAAATGGGGTTTGCATTGGGACTTGATTTACCGGTATATTAAATTAACGTAGGCCACCAGCAAAAGCTCAAAGAAAAAGAATCAAACGGAGGGCAGACTGGTTGGCCCGAAGTATCTTATCTGCAAATAGTACGTTTGGGTATAAAATTCAGCGTAATCAAATTCTAAAAAATGAATAATAATAAAATTTAAATAAATGTCGGTTTAGTCCTGGACTTCTCAATATTAACAGCTCAAAACTAAATCAAAGAACATGGCTTTAAATCTCAGACATGGGAAAAATCCGGCCTTAACAGTCACTTCTGCCGCCTAGATTTGGGAGCGATGCTATGCTTACTGACCGGTCACGCCGTTGCAATGCATGATGGGGCGGGATTTTGCAAGTCTACGTGGTGACCGAGAGGTCAGCCAGCACTGTAACGCTTAGTGCATATGTTTGGAGGGTGGGGGTGAGACGCACAGGGGGTATTGCTCACGCCATCGTTCCTGTCTGTGCTTTCCAATGGGAGGAGTGTGTCAGAGAGCTACACTTTCATACATATGGCCACCAACAGGAGGGGACAGCTGGGACATTTGTCCTACGACCAGAGGAGGCTCCTTCCTACTCTGACCTCCACCTCCCCCACTGAATGGGCCACTAACCTGTTCATCAAACCACACCACCGTCCGCACTCAACTAACGCCCCCCCTAACATCCCAGCCCCCCACACTCAACTAACGCCCCCCCCTAACATCCCAGCCCCCCGCACTCAACTAACGCCCCCCTAACATCCCAGCCCCCCGCACTCAACTAACGCCCCCCCTAACATCCCAGCCCCCCGCACTCAACTAACGCCCCCCCTAACATCCCAACCCCCCGCACTCAACTAACGCCCCCCCTAACATCCCAGCCCCCCGCACTCAACTAACGCCCCCCCTAACATCCCAGCCCCCGCACTCAACTAACGCCCCCCCTAACATCCCAGCCCCCCGCACTCAACTAACGCCCCCCATAACATCCCAGCCCCCCGCACTCAACTAACGTCCTCCTAACATCCCAGCCCCCCGCACTCAACTAACGCCCCCCTAACATCCCAGCCCCCCGCACTCAACTAACGCCCCCCCTAACATCCCAGCCCTCCGCACTCAACTAACGCCCCCCTAACATCCCAGCCCCCCGCAAGAAACAAACGCCCCCCTAACATCCCAGCCCCCCGCACTCAACTAACGCCCCCCTAACATCCCAGCCCCCCGCAAGAAACAAACGCCCCCCTAACATCCCTGCCCCCCGCACTCAACTAACGCCCCCCTAACATCCCAGCCCCCCGCACTCAACTAACGCCCCCCTAACATCCCAGCCCCCCGCAAGAAACAAACGCCCCCCTAACATCCCAGCCCCCCGCACTCAACTAACGCCCCCCTAACATCCCAGCCCCCCGTAAGAAACAAACGCCCCCCTAACATCCCATCCCCCACAAGAAACTAACGCCCCCTAACATCCCAGCCCCCCGCAAGAAACAAACGCCCCCCTAACATCCCATCCCCCCGCAAGAAACAAACGCCCCCCTAACATCCAAGCCCCCCGCAAGAAACAAACGCCCCCTAACATCCCATCCCCCCGCAAGAAACAAACGCCCCCCTAACATCCCATCCCCCCGCAAGAAACAAACGCCCCCCCTAACATCCCAGCCCCCCGCAAGAAACAAACGCCCCCTAACATCCCAGCCCCCCCCAAGAAACAAACGCACCCCCTAACATCCCATCCCCCCGCAAGAAACAAACGCCCCCTGACATCCCATCCCCCCGCAAGAAACAAACGCCCCCCCTAACATCCCAGCCCCCCGCAAGAAACAAACGCCCCCTAACATCCCATCCCCCCGCAAGAAACAAACGCCCCCCTAACATCCCATCCCCCCGCAAGAAACAAACGCCCCCCTAACATCCCAGCCCCCCGCAAGAAACAAACGCCCCCCTAACATCCCATCCCCCCGCAAGAAACAAACGCACCCCTAACATCCCAGCTCCCCACAAGAAACAAACGCCCCCCTAACATCCCAGCCTCCCGCACTCAACCAACGCCCCCCTAACATCCCAGCCCCCCGCAAGAAACAAACGCCCCCCTAACATCCCATCCCCCCGCAAGAAACAAACGCCCCCCTAACATCCCAGCCCTCCGCAAGAAACTACCGGTATATTTTTGTCTGCCCCAAAAATAAATCAATCAGCCCTGCGTGGCAGGGAGAGGGATTAGAGGAGGGATTAGAGAGGAATCTGGAGATTAGAGTGGCTCATCACACCTTAATCCTTACATGGTTAACAAGATTTCGTTTAATCAGTGAGACAGCAGCTTGCGGGTCCCACAGGAGACACACAAGACCGGCAGTCACCCAGATGTCCACATACACCGCATTATTCCTACTAAGTACTCATCAGCACACCATTATCAAGTATCAATTACTTACCCACATGGCAATACATGGCCAGATTCCCTCTGGGTCATTAAGCGCACAAATGCCAACAGCAGCCACAAAGTAACCAAAGTTGCATTATTAAATTCCTAAGCACTCACCCACAGGGCATCAAGGGGTAAACAGGTCAGGGTGAGCAGGGGACACGTTACTAGGGGATCGCAGGTTTAATATATTCCGCACGTTTACAAAGCACAAGATCTGACGAGGATGGGTTTTACAACAAAGCGATGTTAACCCCCCCCACCGCCATCAGGAGCTGTGCAACAAGGAGAGAGGTAACGTAACTGCAGTGTGCAGCAAGTGGCGGATCAGAGTTCGTTCTGACTGGAGAGATCAGGGGATCGCGCGCGCACACACACACGCACGCACGCACGCACACACACACACACACACACACACACATCCGTACAAACCTTGTAGGAGATCAGAGACCTGTTCACACCTTCCGTGTCAGAGGGGCTTGCAACGCATTGCGGGGGGCTTTCTACTACACGCATCTAATACGGCGCATTGACACATATGTGCGCAGTAAACCTGGTCAGGAACGAGGAGTACGTTGCAGAGAACTTGGTCTGGGACAGAGCAGGGGAGAGTGTAGAACCCAGAGTCCCGGGACCCGAGATATGATGCATGGTCAGAACCATACGCTCAGGTCAAGAGGAACAACCTTTCAAAACTGGAGGGTGGCTGACTTAGGAGAAATGGGATGTAGTTCTGTTTCACTGATAGAGTAGTAGGTACAGGTAAGTAGGGTGCCAGGTGTCCAGTACTGAACCGGACTGTCCTGTATTTGGACACTGTCCAGTAAAAAATGAGAGGTAATACTGGACATGTATGTGTATACCGGTATTACCTCTCTGGGCGTGTATGTGTATACCGGTATTACCTCTCTGGGTGTGTATGTGTATACCGGTATTACCTCTCTGGACATGTATGTGTATACCGGTATTACATCTCTGGACATGTATGTGTATACCGGTATTACCTCTCTGGACATGTATGTGTATACCGGTATTACCTCTCTGGACATGTATGTGTATACCGGTATTACCTCTCTGGACATGTATATATATACCGGTATTACCTCTCTGGACATGTACGTTTATACCGGTATTACCTCTCTGGGCGTGTATGTGTATACCGGTATTACCTCTCTGGGCGTGTATGTGTATACCGGTATTACCTCTCTGGACGTGTATGTGTATACCGGTATTACCTCTTTGGGCGCGTATGTGTATACCGGTATTACCTCTCTGGGCGTGTATGTGTATGCCGGTATTACCTTGCTGGGCGTGTATGTGTTATACCGGTATTACCTCTCTGGGCGTGTATGTGTATACCGGTATTACCTCTCTGGGTGTGTATGTGTATACCGGTATTACCTCTCTGGGCGTGTATGTGTATACCGGTATTACCTCTCTGGGTGTTGTGACAGAAACCAGGGGATGGTAATAAATTCCGTATATAGGGCTCCCAGGATACTAAACAGTTTCTATCCTATTTGGCCTGGGAGTGCAGCCTTATAATACATACACTCCATCCCACAGTTTGGCAAGCGCTGGAACTGAGGGATGAGAGATCCAGACCAGAGTTTGTCTGCTGCCTGATTTCTGTCACCTGTCATGCTAATTAGGAATCAGGTATGAAAGACTGTTTTCCTGTTTGCTCTGGTCTCTCCACAAGAGCCAGGAGGCTGGAAGGCTGCTGAACTACAGAGGGGAGAAGCCTCTTCCCCAAACAGGTTCAATCTTTCTGTTCATTTGTATAAGACTGCAAAAGTACCTTGTTTTGTTGTTGGCAGTGGAAAAGCCACTTCCAACCCTGAGTCAGGGATATCTAAGTTAAGTTATCGCTCAGGTGAGCAGCTTTTGTTTTGATCTGTTTTCTGTTGTATGCACTGTGGCAGTCTCAGTGCCTGGGACTGAATAAACCAGGCATAGCCTGTTTAAAGGAACAGTACGTGACGCCTCATCATTTAACCTACCCTAAAAGACCGTGTTCTAAACAGTCCCGGACAAACGACGGAGCCCCAGAGTAAGCCGTTTGTCACATATGGTGGAGAATGCGGGCAGCACACTAAAAGGTCTGCGGGTTAAAGAACTTTGGAAAAAAAAAAAAAAAAAAAGTTTTTTTTCTCATCCTCTGCAAACAAGATGGAAGACGTGGTGAGTGCGCTGGTACGCAATGTCGCTGTCCAGAAAGATGCGAATGAAGCCCAGCAAAAGATTAATGCAGCCCTGCAACAGGCGAATGAAATCCAGCAACAGCTGTTAATAGCCCAGCAAGAGACTAATGCAAACCAGCAACGGCTGTCAATAAACCAGCAAGAGACTAATGCAAACCAGCAACAGGCGAATGCAAACCAGCAAGAGACAAACCGCTTGCTGAGAGAGGAGCAACAACGGTTCACCCAGGGCTTACAGCAGGAACTCGAGATCCTAAGGGGGACTATCAGTAACCTTCCACTGGCAGACGCAGCCCCAGTCCCGAAAATGACCAGGGCAAGCCACTACCTTCAGAAGATGGGACCCTCGGATGATGTGGAAGCCTATCTTCTCACGTTTGAACGCACGGCACAGAGAGAGGGATGGCCAGAAGCTGAGTGGGCTGGTCTAATCGCACCCTTCCTAAGCGGCGAACCCCAGAAGGCTTACTTTGATCTAGAGCCAGCCGAAGCTAACGTCTATGCAAAATTGAAGTTCGAGATCCTCGCCCGCCTCGGCGTAACCACGGCTGTTCGCGCCCAAAGGTTTCACGCATGGTCCTTCACGATGGATAAAGCCACCCGAAGCCAGATGTATGACCTCATCCACCTCGCCCGGAAGTGGCTACAACCCGAGATCAACTCAGCCAGCCACATCGTGGAACGGTTGGTCATGGACCAGTTCTTGAGAAAACTTCCCTCTGCCTTACGCCGTTGGGTCAGTCGGAGTGACCCCCACAATGCGGATGAGCTTGTGGCCCTCGTAGAAAGGTACAATGCAGCAGAAGAGAACCCGCAACCCACAGTCGTGGAGCAACCCCACTACCCAAGGTTCCAGGACTCTTCCAGAGACGGTAAAAGGGTACCGGGGTTAAGGGGCGCTGAAGAGCGGCGACCACCTTCACGCAGCACCAGCAACAGTGGTTCGCACACTAAGGGCAATAGCCAACATGGGGAGCCGGGAAAAGGCTCTAAGTGGGACACAGACTATGTACCTAAATGTGTAAATTGTCATGAGAGGGGCCACACAGCAAAAATCTGCCCACTAAATGATGAGCCCATGCAATGCAACAGCGTGGAACCTTATGCGCTGTTGTCCCAATGTATGGGCCCTAGCCCAGAGGACCCCTTGAATAACCATTTGTGGGCATTTGTAAAGGTTAATGGTAGGAGGGTTCGGGCACTTCTTGACTCTGGGAGCATGGTCACACTAGTGTCCGAATACCTCTTGCCCATTAAGAAGAAACAGGGAAACAGTTCACAAAGAGTGGCAATTTGTTGTATACATGGGGATAATCATGAATATTCCACTGTTGATGTTTTTTTTGAAACAGAGTTTGGTTCTTTAGATTTCAAGGTGGGTATTGTACCCAAACTGGCACATGATGTGTTAATAGGGACCGACTTTCCCCATTTTCTAAAAATGTGGTTCCCCGCTCAGAATAGCGCCCAGAGTTCAATAGCGGACCATAACGAAGTATTAGAAGAAACAAATCCTTTCCCTTTTTCAGAAATGGATGTTGACGAGGGCCCAAATAAGAAGGGGGAAAAGGAGGAGGGCTGTAAAATTCCCTTCCCCATCACTACTTTGGTAGGGAATACCCCAAATCAAGATGTTGATCAGACACTTACCACCCCAGAACCGGATAAGACCCTCGCTGACCTAGAGGTCAGTCCTGGGAGTTTTAAGAAGGCCCAGTGGGAGGACCCCACATTAGCGGTAGCAAGGGGAAATATACGGGACCAGAATAGTACTCCTGGCCAACCAGATAGGTCACTTGATTACCCCTACTTCGAGGTAGAGAACGACCTAGTATATCGGGTTGATAAAAGGAAATCAGTTACAACTAAACAATTGTTGGTACCACGGACATTCCGTAACGTAGTATTACACCTCGCACATAGTCATCCATTGGGGGGACACCTAGGGGTGGAAAAGACAAAAGAAAAGGTTCTCCGAAGCTTCTATTGGCCTGGGGTTCTGGCAGAAATTACGAATTATTGTTCCTCATGCCCAGAATGTCAGATCACCGCCCCGTTCAAGGCGTACCGCAGCCCATTGGTACCCCTTCCCATAATAGAGGTACCATTTGACCGGATTGCTATGGATCTAGTAGGACCCTTAATAAAGTCTGCTAGGGGACATCAGCATATATTGGTAATATTGGATTATGCCACCCGATATCCGGAGGCAGTTCCCCTACGTAGCACCTCTGCTAAAAACATAGCAAAAGAGTTAGTAGTTCTGTTTTCCCGGGTCGGAATTCCTAAAGAGATTCTATCTGACCAGGGAACACCGTTTATGTCCCAAGTAACAAAAGAGCTATGTAAACTCCTAAAAATCAAGCATCTCAGAACCTCAGTCTATCATCCACAAACAGATGGTTTAGTGGAAAGGTTCAATAAAACCTTAAAGAGCATGTTACGGCGGGCGGTTGATAAAGATGGGAAAAACTGGGATTGTTTGTTACCGTACCTGTTATTTGCCATTAGGGAAGTTTCCCAATCATCCACAGGCTTCTCCCCGTTTGAACTATTGTATGGCCGACACCCAAGGGGCTTATTGGATATAGCCAAAGAGACTTGGGAACATGAGGTTACCCCTTACAGAAGTGTAATAGAGCATGTTGCCCAGATGCAGGACCGCATTGCTGCAGTCCTACCCATAGTGAGGGAACACATGGAGAAAGCTCAAGAAGCACAGAGGAATACGTATAATAAGGGTGCTAGGGTCAGAATTTTTTTTCCAGGTGATAGGGTACTAGTTCTGGTTCCCACCGTGGAGAGTAAATTCCTTGCTAAATGGCATGGGCAATATGAGGTCTTGGAAAGAGTGGGAGAAGTAAATTATAAGGTAAGACAGCCAGGTAGGAGGAAACCTGAGCAAATTTACCATATAAACCTACTCAAGCCCTGGAAAGATAGAGAAGTCTTGTTAACCCAAGTACCCCCAGGTCCGTCAGAGAATCAAGAAACTGACCCAGAGGTTAGCATAGCTGAAACCCTGTCTGTTCATCAGAAACGAGAGGTTCAGAATTTAGTGAGAAGAAACAAAGAAATCTTCTCTATACAGCCAGGTAGAACTAGCGTAATTGAACATGACCTAGTCTCTGAACCGGGGGTCCGAGTTAACCTTAAACCGTACCGAATCCCGGAGGCCAAAAGAAAGGCTATAAGTTTAGAGGTTAAAAAAATGCTAAAACTAGGTGTAATTGAGGAATCCCAAAGTGGGTGGAACAGCCCTATAGTCTTAGTCCCAAAGCCAGATGGTACAACAAGGTTTTGTAATGACTACCGGAAACTAAACGCGGTGTCAAAATTTGATACTTATCCTATGCCCAGGGTAGATGAACTTGTAGAGAGACTGGGCAAAGCCCGATATCTCACAACCCTAGACCTAACAAAAGGGTACTGGCAGGTTCCCCTCACAGAAAGGGCAAAAGAAAAGACAGCCTTCTCAACCCCAGACGGCCTCTTTCAGTATAAGGTGTTGCCTTTTGGCTTACATGGAGCTCCCGCCACATTCCAAAGAATGATGGATAAAATTTTAAAACCACATGCTCGGTAAGCTGCCGCCTACCTGGATGATGTGGTAATCCATAGTGAGGATTGGCAATCCCACCTTCCAAAGGTCCAAGCTGTGCTTGACGCAGTCCGGTCTGCTGGACTAACTGCTAACCCCGCTAAATGCACTATTGGTCTGGAGGAGGCCAAGTATCTGGGATATTCTATTGGCAGAGGTTTACTCAAACCCCAAACACTCAAAGTGGAGGCGATTCAAAATTGGCCAAGGCCAGTTACAAAAAAACAAGTAAGGACCTTTTTGGGGTTAATTGGGTACTATAGAAGGTTTATTCCCAATTTTGCAACTAAGGCAACCCCACTAACTGACCTCACAAAAGCAAGAGGACCGCTAATGGTAAAGTGGTCCCCCGAAACCGAACAAGCCTTTAGAAGCCTGAAAGAAGCTCTCTGTGCCCAACCAGTGTTGGTCACACCTGACTTCTCCAAAGAGTTCGTAGTCCAAACCGACGCATCTGAGGTAGGGCTGGGGGCGGTACTCTCCCAGGAGTCTCAAGGTGAGGAGCACCCCATCCTTTATTTAAGTAGGAAACTAAATCCCCAGGAGAAAAATTACTCCATAGTAGAGAAAGAGTGTCTCGCAATAAAGTGGGCTGTAGAGACGCTCAAATACTACCTGTTGGGGAGAAAATTCCGGTTGGTCACAGATCATGCACCCCTTACCTGGATGTGTCAAAACAGGGAAAAGAATGCTAGAGTGACCAGGTGGTTCCTAAGCCTACAACCCTTTAAATTTTCTGTGGAACACAGGTCAGGGCACAAACATGGCAATGCTGACGGGTTGTCAAGGATGCACTCCCTAATATCCATGGTCGCTCATCCCTCGAGGTCTGAGCTGGGGGGGAGGATATGTGACAGAAACCAGGGTATGGTAATAAATTCCGTATATAGGGCTCCCAGGATACTAAACAGTTTCTATCCTGTTTGGCCTGGGAGTGCAGCCTTATAATACATGCACTCCATCCCACAGTTTGGCAAGCGCTGGAACTGAGGGATGAGAGATCCAGACCAGAGTTTGTCTGCTGCCTGATTTCTGTCACCTGTCATGCTAATTAGGAATCAGGTATGAAAGACTGTTTTCCTGTTTGCTCTGGTCTCTCCACAAGAGCCAGGAGGCTGCTGAACTACAGAGGGGAGAAGCCTCTTCCCCAAACAGGTTCAATCTTTCTGTTCATTTGTATAAGACTGCAAAAGTACCTTGTTTTGTTGTTGGGAGTGGAAAAGCCACTTCCAACCCTGAGTCAGGGATATCTAAGTTAAGTTATCGCTCAGGTGAGCAGCTTTTGTTTTGATCTGTTTTCTGTTGTATGCACTGTGGCAGTCTCAGTGCCTGGGACTGAATAAACCAGGCATAGCCTGTTTAAAGGAACAGTACGTGACGCCTCATCATTTAACCTACCCTAAAAGACCGTGTTCTAAACAGTCCCGGACAAACGACGGAGCCCCAGAGTAAGCCGTTTGTCACAGTGTGTATGTGTATACCGGTATTACCTCTCTGGACGTGTGTATGTGTATACCGGTATTACCTCTCTGGGCGTGTATGTGTATACCGGTATTACCTCTCTGGGCGTGTATGTGTATACCGGTATTACCTCTCTGGGCGTGTATGTGTATACCGGTATTACCTCTCTGGACGTGTATGTGTATACCGGTATTACCTCTCTGGGCGTGTATGTGTATACCGGTATTACCTCTCTGGACGTGTACGTGTATACCGGTATTACCTCTCTGGGCGTGTATGTGTATACCGGTATTACCTCTCTGGGTGTGTACGTGTATACCGGTATTACCTCTCTGGGCGTGTATGTGTATACCGGTATTACCTCTCTGGGTGTGTATGTGTATACCGGTATTACCTCTCTGGACGTGTATGTGTATACCGGTATTACCTCTCTGGGCGTGTATGTGTATACCGGTATTACCTCTCTGGGCCTGTATGTGTATACCGGTATTACCTCTCTGGGTGTGTATGTGTATACCGGTATTACCTCTCTGGGTGTGTATGTGTATACCGGTATTGCCTCTCTGGGCGTGTATATGTGTACCGGTATTACCTCTCTGGGTGTGTACGTGTATACTGGTATTACCTCTCTGGGTGTGTATGTGTATACCGGTATTACCTCTCTGGGCGTGTATGTGTATACCGGTATTACCTCTCTGGGCGTGTATGTGTATACCGGTATTACCTCTCTGGGCGTGTATATGTATACCGGTATTACCTCTCTGGGCGTGTATGTGTATACCGGTATTACCTCTCTGGACATGTATGTGTATACCGGAATTACCTCTCTGGACGTGTGTATGTGTATACCGGTATTACCTCTCTGGGCGTGTATGTGTATACCGGTATTACCTCTCTGGACGTGTGTATGTGTATACCGGTATTACCTCTCTGGGCGTGTATGTGTATACCGGTATTACCTCTCTGGGCGTGTATGTGTATACCGGTATTACCTCTCTGGGCGTGTATGTGTATACCGGTATTACCTCTCTGGACGTGTGTATGTGTATACTGGTATTACCTCTCTGGGCGTGTATGTGTATACCGGTATTACCTCTCTGGGCGTGTATGTGTATACCGGTATTACCTCTCTGGACGTGTGTATGTGTATACCGGTATTACCTCTCTGGGCGTGTATGTGTATACCGGTATTACCTCTCTGGACATGTATGTGTATACCGGCATTACCTCTCTGGGCGTGTATGTGTATACCGGTATTACCTCTCTGGGCGTGTATGTGTATACCGGTATTACCTCTCTGGGCATGTATGTGTATACCGGTATTACCTCTCTGGACGTGTGTATGTGTATACCAGTATTACCTCTCTGGGCGTATGTATGTGTATACCGGTATTACCTCTCTGGACATGTATGTGCAGTGTTCGACAATCCTATTCATTTACACGCCCGGGGCGGGTGGATTTAACCCCCGGGCGAGTAAATATTGGCCCATGCAGCTCCTTATGGCCGCCCAAGCAGCGCACGTGTTTTTTTTTAATTTTCCCTGCTCGCGCTCAAATTTTAGAGTAGCAGCCATTATCTGAAGCATTTCTGTTCCTGGTGTTATTACACATATCTGCTGGAAGGTGTCGCTCTCCCATGTAATTACACAGGTCTCGCTACTCCCCAGAAGAGCACACATGTGCCGGTCATAGCGGTGCGCCGCCGCGCAGCGATACACCCGCGCGCCCTCCCTCCTCCTACAAATCTCTAGTGGCTTGGACCGGAGTCCGGCAGCTGCACACGTGTCCCCCCTCCCGAGTCTTAGCGGTTCGCCACCGCCGCAGGTCCTAGCATGGAGCTGGTGGCCGTGTGAGCGATGCCGGGCGGCAGCCTGTTGCCAGACAGGGGGTCCCGGGGGGCGCGGAAGCAATGGGGAGAAGCTGCTGCTGGTGTTCAGAGGCTTCGGGGCCATCTTCTTCCTGCCGGACTCGCCCAAGCTGCTGAGCGTCGTGTTCTTCCAGCAGCCCCCGCTTCAGCGCAGCCCGCCGGGGAGGAGCAGCAGCAGCAGCTCTGAGGCAGCCTGGACCGCATCCGGGAGGAGCACGAGAGGGCGCTCAGGGAGGCCACGGGCACCCCCACCGGCAGCCCGGGGACATCCGCAGGGACAAGGAGAGGCTGGCGCAGGACAGCAAGGCGAGGGCGGCGGGGGCAGGGAAGCAGCTGCCCGGCATGGTGTTCAGGCCGCCGGTGGGGGCGGTGGGGAAGGAGCCGGAGGACCCAGCAGTGAGGGAGCAGAGGGACAAGATCAAGGAGGTGAGTCGGGTCACTCATTGCATGCAAGTGGTCCTAAAGGTGTTGCTCTTACCCCTGAGGGGTGCATGTAGTGGTCTTAGTGGTTATCTGGTGTATGTGTTATTAGTCTGGGTGCTGCTAACGTGTGTGTGTGTGTGTGTGTGTGTGTGTGTGTGTGTGTGTGTGTGTGTGTGTGTGTGTGTGTGTGTGTGTGTGTGTGTGTGTGTGTGTGTGTGTGTGTGTGTTACAGACATTGTGTGTGTGTGTGACAGACATTGTGTGTGTGTGTGTGTGTGTGTGTGGCTACCCACCCAGTCAGTCACCTACCCAACCACCCAGTCAGTCAGTCACCTTCCCACCCACCCAGTCAGTCACCTACCCACCCAGTCACCTTCCCACCCACCCAGTCAGTCACCAACCCACCCAGTCAGTCAGTCACCTACCCACCCACCCAGTCAGTTAGTCACCCACCCAGTCAGCCAGTCAGTCACCTACCCAGTCAGTCAGTCAGTCACCTACCCAGTCAGTCAGTCAGTCACCTACCCACCCAGTCAGTCAGTCAACCTTCCCACCCACCCAATCAGTCACCTAAGTCAGTCACCCACCCAGTCAGTCAGTCACCTTCCCACCCACCCAGTCAGTCACCTACCCACCCAGTCAGTCAGTCACCTTCCCACCCACCCAGTCACCTTCCCACCCACCCAGTCAGTCACCTACCCACCCAGTCAGTCAGTCACCTACACTGTCAGTCAGTCACCTTCCCACCCACCCAGTCAGTCACCTACCCACCCAGTCAGTCAGTCACCTACTCACCCAGTCAGTCAGTCAACTTCCCACCCACCCAGTCAGTCACCTACCCACCCACCCAGTCAGTCAGTTAGTCACCCAGTCAGTCAGTCAGTCACCTACCCAGTCAGTCAGTCAGTCACCTACCCAGTCAGTCAGTCACCTACCCACCCAGTCAGTCACCTTCCCACCCACCCAGTCAGTCACCTACCCACCCAATTCAGTCAGTCAGTCACCTAGCCAGTCAGTCAGTCTCCCTCTCTCCCCCACTCTCTCTCCCCCACTCTCTCCCTCTCCCCCACTCTCTCCCTCTCCCCCACTCTCTCTCTCTCCCCCACTCTCTCTCTCTCCCCCACTCTCTCTCTCTCTCCCCCACTCTCTCTCTCCCCCCCACTCTCTCCCTCTCCCCCCCACTCTCTCACTCCCTCTCCCCCACACTCTCTCTCTCTTTCCCCCCCACACTCTCTCCCCCCCACACTCTCTCCCCCCCCCACACTCTCTCTCTCCCCCCACTCTCTCTCTCCCCCCACACTCTCTCTCCCCCCCCACACTCTCTCTCCCCCCCCACACTCTCTCTCTCCCCCCCACACTCTCTCTCTCCCCCACACTCTCTCTCTCCCCCACACTCTCTCTCTCTCCCCCACACTCTCTCTCTCTCCCCCACACTCTCTCTCTCTCCCCCACACTCTCTCTCTCTCCCCCACACTCTCTCTCTCTCCCCCACACTCTCTCTCTCCCCCACACTCTCTCTCTCTCCCCCACACTCTCTCTCTCTCCCCCACACTCTCTCTCTCTCCCCCACACTCTCTCTCTCTCCCCCACACTCTCTCTCTCTCCCCCACACTCTCTCTCTCTCCCCCACACTCTCTCTCTCTCCCCCACACTCTCTCTCTCCCCCCACACTCTCTCTCTCTCCCCCCACACTCTCTCTCTCTCCCCCCACACTCTCTCTCTCCCCCCACACTCTCTCTCTCCCCCCACACTCTCTCTCTCCCCCCACACTCTCTCTCTCCCCCCACACTCTCTCTCTCCCCCCACTCTCTCCCCCCACACACTCTCTCTCTCCCCCCACACTCTCTCTCTCCCCCCACACTCTCTCTCTCCCCCCACACTCTCTCTCTCCTCCACACTCTCTCACACTCTGGATCTGGATCTCTTATTTACCCTATATATCTTAACTGCCCTATACTACACCGAAATAACCTATACTGCTTTCTTCCAGATCTAACTCAAGCTTCACACGGAAGACATCGGAACCCCCCTAACCCAGAAGACCGGTAGGGAACACATCCCCTCCAATGTATAACATTGCGAGAATGAGGGTACCTGGACATTGAGGGACTGCGGATCAGGTAAGATCCCAGGTGGGATTTCTGCTTTAGATATTGTGAAGCGGGGGCATCCAGACACTGGTTAAGGGGTTCAGGAAACTAGTCATTCACCTGTGGCTTTTATTTCTATATCCGACATTTACACACACATACACACACACACACACGTAACAAGGACTAATTGTAGTATAATGTAATACAATAAATAAATTTGTCAAAAACGAATGTTCTGACAAGGAATTTATTAAATGTATTTTATTTATATATTTTATTTTAAAGCGGGGTTGGGGGCGGGACTAGGGGCGGAGTTGGGGGCGGGACTAGGGGCGGAGTTGGGGGCGGGACTAGGTGGCGAGTAGATTTTTTGGTTGGGCGAGTAGATTTTTGGGTGATTTGTCGAACACTGTGTATGTGTATACCGGTATTACCACTCTGGACATGTATGTGTATACCGGTATTACCTCTCTGGACATGTATGTGTATACCGGTATTACCTCTCTGGACATGTATGTATATACCGGTATTACCTCTCTGGACATGTACGTTTATACCGGTATTACCTCTCTGGGCGTGTATGTGTATACCGGTATTACCTCTCTGGGCGTGTATGTGTATACCGGTATTACCTCTCTGGACGTGTATGTGTATACCGGTATTACCTCTTTGGGCGCGTATGTGTATACCGGTATTACCTCTCTGGGCGTGTATGTGTATACCGGTATTACCTCTCTGGGCGTGTATGTGTATACCGGTATTACCTCTCTGGGCGCGTATGTGTATACCGGTATTACCTCTCTGGGCGTGTATGTGTATACCGGTATTACCTCTCTGGGCGTGTATGTGTATACCGGTATTACCTCTCTGGGCGTGTATGTGTATACCGGTATTACCTCTCTGGGCGCGTATGTGTATACCGGTATTACCTCTCTGGGCGTGTATGTGTATACCGGTATTACCTCTCTGGGCGTGTATGTGTATACCGGTATTACCTCTCTGGGCGTGTATGTGTATACCGGTATTACCTCTCTGGGCGTGTATGTGTATACCGGTATTACCTCTCTGGGTGTGTATGTGTATACCGGTATTACCTCTCTGGGCGTGTATGTGTATACCGGTATTACCTCTCTGGGTGTGTATGTGTATACCGGTATTACCTCTCTGGACGTGTGTATGTGTATACCGGTATTACCTCTCTGGGCGTGTATGTGTATACCGGTATTACCTCTCTGGGCGTGTATGTGTATACCGGTATTACCTCTCTGGGTGTGTATGTGTATACCGGTATTACCTCTCTGGACGTGTATGTGTATACCGGTATTACCTCTCTGGGCGTGTATGTGTATACCGGTATTACCTCTCTGGGCGTGTATGTGTATACCGGTATTACCTCTCTGGACGTGTACGTGTATACCGGTATTACCTCTCTGGGCGTGTATGTGTATACCGGTATTACCTCTCTGGGTGTGTATGTGTATACCGGTATTACCTCTCTGGGCGTGTATGTGTATACCGGTATTACCTCTCTGGGTGTGTATGTGTATACCGGTATTACCTCTCTGGACATGTATGTGTATACCGGTATTACCTCTCTGGGCGTGTATGTGTATACCGGTATTACCTCTCTGGGCCTGTATGTGTATACCGGTATTACCTCTCTGGGTGTGTATGTGTATACCGGTATTACCTCTCTGGGTGTGTATGTGTATACCGGTATTGCCTCTCTGGGCGTGTATATGTGTACCGGTATTACCTCTCTGGGTGTGTACGTGTATACTGGTATTACCTCTCTGGGTGTGTACTGCTGCGGCACAGTTTATTCGAGCATTTGCCCGTTCTGTGCCGCAGCAGTAGCCTGGCGCGCGCCCGAGTGTGACGGGCGCGCACCGAAGCAGCGGAAGAGCGCCCTCCGATCGGGGCGCTCTCCCTACCGCTGCCGGGTCCGCCGGGTCCCCCGGAACCCCCTGCCGCTGTCCCGCGATCGCGGGACACCAGGGCTCCCTCGGGGAGCCCCTGGACACGCGTGCAGGGGGCGCACGCTCCCGATGACGCGTGACCGCGCGTCTATGACGCGCGGCACGCCGAGGGGCGGCCACTAGCAAGCCGGGAGATTTCCCGGCTTGCGGTACCGACCACACTTCAATAAAGTGTGTCGGTAGTGTATGTGTATACCGGTATTACCTCTCTGGGCGTGTATGTGTATACCGGTATTACCTCTCTGGGCGTGTATGTGTATACCGGTATTACCTCTCTGGGCGTGTATATGTATACCGGTATTACCTCTCTGGGCGTTTATGTGTATACCGGTATTACCTCTCTGGACATGTATGTGTATACCGGTATTACCTCTCTGGACGTGTGTATGTGTATACCGGTATTACCTCTCTGGACATGTATGTGTATACCGGTATTACCTCTCTGGGCGTGTATGTGTATACCGGTATTACCTCTCTGGGCGTGTATGTATATACCGGTATTACCTCTCTGGACGTGTGTATGTGTATACTGGTATTACCTCTCTGGGCGTGTATGTGTATACCGGTATTACCTCTCTGGGCGTGTATGTGTATACCGGTATTACCTCTCTGGACGTGTGTATGTGTATACCGGTATTACCTCTCTGGGCGTGTATGTGTATACCGGTATTACCTCTCTGGACGTGTATGTGTATACCGGCATTACCTCTCTGGGCGTGTATGTGTATACCGGTATTACCTCTCTGGGCATGTATGTGTATACCGGTATTACCTCTCTGGGCGTGTATGTGTATACCGGTATTACCTCTCTGGGCGTGTATGTGTATACCGGTATTACCTCTCTGGACGTGTGTATGTGTATACCGGTATTACCTCTCTGGACGTGTGTATGTGTATACCGGTATTACCTCTCTGGGCGTGTATGTGTATACCGGTATTACCTCTCTGGACATGTATGTGTATACCGGTATTACCTCTCTGGACATGTATGTGTATACCGGTATTACATCTCTGGACATGTATGTGTATACCGGTATTACCTCTCTGGGCGTGTATGTGTATACCGGTATTACCTCTCTGGGCGTGTATGTGTATACCGGTATTACCTCTCTGGACGTGTGTATGTGTATACCGGTATTACCACTCTGGACGTGTGTATGTGTATACCGGTATTACCTCTCTGGGCGTGTATGTGTATACCGGTATTACCTCTCTGGACGTGTATGTGTATACCGGTATTACCTCTCTGGACATGTATGTGTATACCGGTATTACCTCTCTGGACATGAATAGTTCCGTCTCCAGAACCGCGCGCTCTACGGGCGGCCTCATACACAAGAGGTTTGTTATTCGTGGCGCGCGTGCGCCGTCCCCGCCACTATACACGCGGCCTTATAAGCAGCGTCTCTCACTCTCGAGACATATAGAGAGTACCAACCCTGACAGGAATTATCTATACCAGGGGTAGCCAACTCCCGTCCTCAAGAACAACCAACAGGTCAGGTTTTCAGGATATCCCTGCAGTCAGACTGAGCCACCTGTGCTGAAGCAGGGATATCCTGAAACCCTACCCTGAAGAAGTGCACATATGTGCATGAAACGTTGTTGGGAGATTATTCTGTTTTAAAGCTGTTCGTTTGGTTGTGGAGGATATTGGCAGCAGTTGTGTAGGCTGTGGGGGGAAAGGAGAGGAAGAGGAGCAGCGATTTCGGTAACACCGCGGCGTGTGACGTCACATCCACCCGGAAGTTCCGGTTTTCGTGCAACTCAACATCCATCCCCCACATGAGGCAATCCCTAAAGGAGCTCCAGTTATCATCAGAGAGGAGCACCTGAGCGATCGTCAGCTTCACTGCGTTTACCATCCACTGTCCTGTAAGTAGGGTTTCAATTTTACCCCTCTGGACTTAAGTGCTGTATCATCCGGAACCCAGTATTTCAATGTTAATAAATAGCTTTTTGTTAGGATTATAGCCTTGCTAGTGTCTGTCTGTCATTGTGTGTTATGTTTGTCATGTGTGAGTTTTTAATGTTTTAATGTCAACTTTTTTGGCGTACTGCACCATTATCTGTTTGTTTTCTTCTCTTTTTTACGTATTGCACTACCATTTGGTGTGAGCCGTTCGTTGACCCCTTCACTGCCTATCTGTTCAAGGACACTTTTGGGACTTTTCAAGAGACGGTTTGGTTTTTATTCGGAGTTATTATTATTTAAAGGACTGATTTGGCGCCGGCAATTCTTTCTTTTCTCTGAAACCCTGACCTGGTTACACCTGATCTACACACATTCCCACAGCTGTAAAACAATAGTGATCCGTGCGTACTAGGGGAATACTTCATTCGGCGAGACTCCCCCACCTCCGTACTAACTTGCACCTCCGTGCATCTTGTGCAGATTTAAATACAAATCGCCACCTAAATAGCACTTTTCACAGAGTTTGCACGTGCGAAGTCTCTTTAACAGAATACGGGGAAAACTCTAGCTGCATGATCCCGCTCTTCAATAACCCCCAATTTTCCCCGGGGTTGGAGGAAGGCGGGTTTGAAGCTTGGAAAAGAGGGGGCATGACGAGGATCAAGCACATGATATCTGATTAAAAAATTAAGGGTTTCCTGGAGCATCAAGAACAGGCCGATCCACGGGTCCACGATCCAGAGGTGTTCAGTTATCTCCAGCTCAAACATTTTATCACAACAAAACACACAAGCACATCCCCGGCGGCTGAAACCTATTTCCAAAGGCTATATACCTCAAGATATTTGGGCAGGGGTTTAATATCAACCATCTGTCGGCTTCTGCTAGATGTGGATTTCACTATAAAGACTGTTGATGTGCAGCGATGGGAAGAGGAGATGGGGGAGGTCCTGGAGACTGAAGCATGGTCCGATATGTGTGAGGCGGCAGCGTCCAGCTCCATATGCACGACCATAAAAGAAAATGCCTATAAGATGCTGTGTCGCTGGTACCTTACACCAACCAGACTGCATGCTATAAATAGCAGTATATCCCCCTTATGTTCCCGGGGCTGTGGGCAGAGGGGATCCCTCTTAAACATCTGGTGGTCCTGTCCAGTTCTGACCCCCCTATGGCGGCAAATGTTCAACCTCACCAACTCCTTAGGAGGCGCAACGATGGCCCATGGCCCATGGCTAGCGCTATTAGGCAGACCCCCTCCCAACGTAGCCAGGCACAGATACAAATGAATGCTACATATCCTGCTGGCCACTAGGTGCTCTACTGCTGCGTGTTGGAACAAGCAGACTGTCCCAGGATTACTATCCGTCAAACGCAGGACATGGCGTACCCTGGAAATGCAGCGGATCCCGGCATACCCAAGAGAGAAATCTCATTCATTTGCTCGTGTGTGGGAGCCGTGGCTATCACAGGAGGGGGACACTGGTCCTGACCCGAACCTAGCAAGGCTGTAAAAACGGATCTGGGGCTTTGAGAGGAACTAAGCGGCGAGAAGGGCCAAGAGATAGGAATGGGACGTGATGCCGAGATGTACTTCCGAGAATACGGTGATAATTTCCTCCCCCCTCCCCCCGTTAGTTGTTGTGTTTTACCCCTATGGATGTCTCCCCCCCCCCCTCCCCGTCCCGAGGGACTGACCTATACGATTTTTATCAGCGCTGTGATTATGAACGTTTAGTAAGGTGAGCTCCATATGTAAAAAAAATTAATGTCACATGTACTGTCATGCTTAACAACTCTCCCTACCCTTTTTCCCTTCTGTATCCCAAGTTGACAATAAAAAATTATGTTTAAAAAAAAAAAAAGAAAAAAACAGAAGAACACCGGGAGATGTGTTTGAGCGATATTGCCATTTACCGCTCACAGTCCATTCTGCACGGTAATAATAATAAGCACCTATGAATTTAAAGCTGCACCCCCCTCCGCTGAGCCTACAGTACAGGCATACCCCGCATTAATGTACGCAATGGGACTGGAGCATGTATGTATGCTTCTTATCGATGCATGTACTGTACTGCAATCGTCATACACGTGCATAACTAATGTAAATAACACATTTGTAACGGGCTCTATAGTCTCCCCGCTTGCGCACAGCTTCGGTACAGGTAGGGAGCCGGTATTGCTGTTCAGGACGTGCTGGCAGGCGCATGCGTGAGCTGCCGTTTGCCTATTGGGCGATTATGTCCTTACTCGTGAGTGTACTTAAAGTGAGTGTCCTTAAAGCGGGGTATGCCTGTATATGAATGTAACTCACATAATGTTAGTATTTTGCCCCACAAGCATGTCTTGCCTCTTGAGAAAAAAAAAACGTCAATATTGTTTAGCTTTAAAAAAGCAGCTTTTCAATTCTCTGGCTTCTAACGTTACCATGGTAAGCTTCAGCCAGCACTGGGCCCGGGGGAGAGCTCCATTTTAACTTCCCGGACACTTCATATTTCAACCGTTTAGATCTCCTAAACGGAGCCTCAGACTTAAATAAATAATTAAAAAATAGCGTTGGAAAGGGCATTAGGTTAAAATAAACGATTAACAACAATAGGGAACTTGGGTTGGCCATACGACCGCCATCTTTAAAAACATAGTGGAAATTCTGGAATCGGAAATGTTTCCTCAAGCATAAGGTATACAGGTAAATAGTGTGTGATTGTGGCGTCTGTGTACGAGTCAGACATAACACAACCCTAGGCAGGAAAGCTCACAATCTAACTGGATGGAAGCAGTACATAAAAACATCATGAGCAAAAACGACATTCTGCATCGATGTAAACACTGGATCCGTGGGCGGTTTGCCATATACGGCTTGCGATCGGGATCTAACTTCCGCCCGACCAGAGGAGGGAGATGCCGAGTCCCTGGAAGTCCCTGAACTGGCAGGACCAGTAGCTAAGCGAGTGTGTATGTATGTCAGTGGGTGAGTGTGTGTGTCAGCGCGCATGTATGTATGTATGTATGTATGTATGTATAGATAACACCGCAACACTGCAGAAAGAGGGTTATTCTTCAAGGAATCGCCCGGGGCGGCATGTAAACTGGATCCCATATATATACGGGTAGATCTATACGGGGCCTGGAATTCGGGTCCCTCGAGTTCAGACCTGCGAGAGCCACTCATTTGGAAAACTCAAAACAAACCCTCCCCAGAATGTTATTGCAACACGAGCTAATGTTTAACCAGCCAGTAATGGCTCAAGTCAACGAGAGCTAAGGCTCGAAGGCCTGGCCTGGCTGCTGGGGCATATCGACAAGCAAACAGCAAACAGCTTGATATCTGTGCTACAGCCTCATTAATCCCAGTGCTGCCAGAGCCCAACACACACACACACACACACACACACACAACTCCAAGCAGTCAGAGCCCAACACACAAACACACACACACACACACACACACACAACTCCAAACAGCCAGAGCCCAGCACACACACACACACAACTCCAAGCAGCCAGAGCCCAGCACACACACACACACAACTCCAAACAGCCAGAGCCCAGCACACACACACACAACTCCAAGCAGCCAGAGCCCGGCACACACACACACAACTCCAAGCTGCCAGAGCCAGGCACACAAACACAACTCCAAGCAGCCAGAGCCCAGCACACACACACACACACACACACACAACTCCAAGCAGTCAGAGCCCAACACACAAACACAACTCCAAGCAGCCAGAGCCCAGCACACACACAACTCCAAGCAGCCAGAGCCCAGCACACACACACACACACACACACACACACAACTCCAAGCAGTCAGAGCCCAACACACAAACACAACTCCAAGCAGCCAGAGCCCAGCACACACACAACTCCAAGCAGCCAGAGCCCAGCACACACACACACAACTTCAAGAAGGAGAATTGAACCAGGTTCCTCTGCTTCAAACTCAGTGCCAGAGTCAGTGCCAGAGTCAGTGCCTTTACTCACTGAGAAGGAGCGGCAAAGACAATGACTGGCACTGAGCAGGGGAACACTGATTCAATTCCCGGTGTCGGCTCCTTGTGACCTTGGGCAAGTCACTTTATCTCCCTGTGCCTCAGGCACCAGAAACATGGATTGTAAGCTCCACGGGGCAGGGACCTGCGCCTGCAAAATGTCTCTGTAAAGCGCTACGTATAACTAGCAGCGCTATACAAGAACATGCTATTCTTCTTATTATAAGAAACAAGTGGCGGGTGTCACCACAATGTACCTAATAATAGAAGAAACAGGTAATTGGTGAAATGATGTGTAAAACTATATACAACTAACGAGCGCAGAATTACCGTACAAGGTATAACAGTGTCTCTGGAAATGCAGAGTCGCTGCTTGCTCTGGAAATGAAACGCAAATACGTTCTAGTTACCAAGTGTTTGCCGATGAAAGCGCGTGATTACAAAGAGATTCTCAGACAAGTCGTTACGTTTCGTTGTTTTCTTTCTCCACTTCATCTCGTTTTGCATAAACATTTCATTTCTTCTAATCCAGGGGGGCTCAACTCCAGTCCTCAAGACCCCCCCAACAGGTCAGGTTTTCAGGATATCCCAGCTTCAGCAGGCACAGATTAAGCCATCTGTGCTGAAGCAGGGACGGATTAAGCCACCTATGCAGAAGCAGAGATATCCTCAAAACCTGACCTGTTTTGGCCCTTGAGGACCGATGTTGAGCACCCCCTGCCTAATCTATGAAACACCTGTTTTCCTTACCTTCTGGAAGGGCACCCCCTTTACTAAACTTTCCTACACCGTCGCAAGACGCATTTTCCCTGCCTGGGATAGAACAATATGGCAGATATTTCAGCTGCAGCGGATTCCTGCAGCCAGAGAGTGCCAACAGAACTCATCATCATCATCGGATCCAGGGACAATCCTTAGAACCAACATTGTAACCAGGTAAGCAGAACAGCGTTTAGTTTGGGAACGTGTGGCTGGCCCTTTCATATGAATGTAAGCTCCTCAGGTCAGGATCTACCCTTTGCCTCGTGTAGCCATTTACCCATTGACGTTACCTTGTATTGCCATTTTGCCGAGGGCCCCCGATCCATTCCCCGTGGCAGACGGTTACCAGCACAGGCAGAGCTGCACAGGGTTAATTATTAAAGAGCCGCTATATGCCCATGTTATAGCAAAGAGGCCAAAGTTTCAGGCAGTGTTTGTTTGCTCCCTGACAGTTACCCAGAAGGACACTGAATACAGAGACGAGCGGGGATATGGTAGCATCGACACGGTGCAATCCCAGCCAAATACACAACCCGTGGTTCCAAAGTCTAACCGGCTTCCTTAACCCTTCGCCGGCTCAGGACGTAGCAGCTACATCACGGCGCGGCCACCCCAGGGACTTAGCATCGACGCCATCTTCCACTTGCTCCGTTATTTGTAGGGGAGACGGCGTCCTGAGCTGAAGGCAAGCTTATGGGAAGTGGCGCGATGGCGCGTCCGAGACCGCGAGTGCTGGCGGGGGCCGTGGCACTCAAAGAGTTAAACAAATCAGAGCCTGCAAAGAGTTGGCAAACCCAAAGGAGGGAGAGGGACTAGGGGGTATGAAACCTTTTATTTGACCAATCGGTAGTTATGTTACATGGCGTCATGGCAACACTGCGCCACTTTGGCATGACAACGCGACACGATGTGATGTTGGGCCGCCATAACAACGAGAAGCCACAGGAGGCGATGCCGCCGGACATAGTAAGAGGCTCCGCGCTCTCCCCCGGCGATCAGTTTCATTGTTGTGGGAAGAGCGCGGGGCCTCTTTAACCGCAGGGCTCGGCGCAGGGGCACCGACGGAACCGCCATCAAACCGGACCTGGGTTTACCCAACTTTGCCCCTTTAATCATCTTGCGGTCAGCAACAAACAAGACGGGCAAAATAATTCACCAAATAGCAGAGATTGTTGCAATGCTAATGAGACCGTAATGGCGGCCATCTTTTAGGTGTCCAAGCAAAATAGTGTGTGTATGTGTGTTTTAGCAATGTTTTTACTAAATACAACATTTAGAACAGCGTTTCCCAAATGGTGGGTCGCGACCCGGCACCAGGCCACGGCACCAAAATTGCCGGGTCGCAGCGAGGCTGGCCGCGTGGTGTCTCCCGTCCCCCCCGCTCAAGTTAAAAAAAAAATGGCGGCGATTCCCCCCGCGGTCCCGCGCTCTTGCGCAGGGCAAGCAGGGCCCGCTCCCTTCCTCCCCCCCGCTCCCAACGTGGGACGGAGTGGGAAGTACAAGCTCCTACTGCGGCCCGCTTCCCCCCGCGGCCAGCTTCCCGAGCTCAGCTCCCGTGGCACCCCCTCCCGAGCCCACCTCCCGTGCCCCCAAGCCCACCTCCCGTCCCGGGCAGCAGGGGATATCGGGGGCAGCAGGGGAAAGCGTCCGGCGGCAAGGTAAGTCACCCCACCCAGTCACTGCCTCCCACCCAAGTGTCCCTGGCCCCCTCCCACCCACCCAAGTGTCCCTTGCCACCTCCCCCCTCCAGTCACTCACATCCATCGTTGCCTGTAATTCACTGTTTGTGTCTGTGTGCGTATAGGGGAGAGCGATTGTGTGTGTGTATCTGTGTGTATCTGTATCAGTGTGTCTGTGTGTATCAGTATCAGTGTAAGTGTGTGTGTATCAGTGTCTGTGTATCAGTGTTTGTGTGTGTGTGTGTGTGTGTGTGTGTGTAGCAGTGTGTGTGTGTGTAGCAGTGTGTGTGTGTAGCAGTGTCTCTGTGTGTGTAGCAGTGTCTCTGTGTGTGTAGCAGTGTCTCTGTGTGTGTAGCAGTGTCTCTGTGTGTGTAGCAGTGTCTCTGTGTGTGTAGCAGTGTCTCTGTGTGTGTAGCAGTGTCTCTGTGTGTGTAGCAGTGTCTCTGTGTGTGTAGCAGTGTCTCTGTGTGTGTAGCAGTGTCTCTGTGTGTGTAGCAGTGTCTCTGTGTGTGTAGCAGTGTCTCTGTGTGTGTAGCAGTGTCTCTGTGTGTGTAGCAGTGTCTCTGTGTGTGTAGCAGTGTCTCTGTGTGTGTAGCAGTGTCTCTGTGTGTGTAGCAGTGTCTCTGTGTGTGTAGCAGTGTCTCTGTGTGTGTAGCAGTGTCTCTGTGTGTGTAGCAGTGTGTGTGTGTGTGTAGCAGTGTGTGTGTGTGTGTAGCAGTGTGTGTGTGTAGCAGTGTGTGCGTCAGTGGCTGGGGGGGTGTGTCAGTGGCTGGGTGTGTGTGTATCAGTGGCTCTGTGTGTGTGTGTATCAGCGGCTGTGTGTGTGTCTGTGTGTGTATCAGTGGCTGTGTGTGTGTGTGTGTGTGTGTGTGTGTGTGTATATATATCAGTGGCTGTGTGTGTGTCTGTGCAGGCCCTATAGGCGATAAAAATTTTAGTGGGTCACGAAAAAGAAGTTAAAAAATAACCGGGTCACGGAAAAAAAAGTTTGGGAAACCCTGATCTAGAACATGCAGCGTGTGATGAATCGGTTGAGTTTTACCCAGCACGGTGTTCCTGGCACAGCGGGTGATCTGTAGTATCATATCACTGGCTGGGTAATGTGGGCACTGTGCTATGGCACAAGGGAGGCCAACGGCAGTCCTCAAGGGACACCAACAGGTCAGGTTTTCAGGATCTCTCTGCTTTTACAGAGGTGGCTTAATCAGTCCCTGCTTCAACAAAGGGGCTCAATCCATTCCTGCTTCAGCACAGATGGCTCAACCAGAGGCTCAGTGAAAGACCTGTGCTGAAGCAGAGATATCCTGAAAACCTGACCTGTTGGAGGCCCTTGAGGACTGGAGCTGGCCGCCCCTGTGCCATAGCAATGCCTCTGTCAACAGCCCGGGTTCCGAGTTCCTGTGGTCCCCTTTCGAAGCGGCGGCCTCCTCTCCCACTGAGGTGTCTCTGTGTGTCTGCCCTCCCGTAGCCAGTTATAGCTGCCACCTCTGCTCCCACGAATGCCCGGGATAGGAATAAGAGATGGGCCTCTCGCTCGCTCCCCCCCCTCCCCTGTACTGGAGGTGTATCCGGTGTCCGCAGCCCTGCCAGAATACACAGTGGGAGGAAGCAGCGCGTGTAGGGTGGAGAATACCAAGCAGATCCACTCCTGAGGTTCAATGCACTGCTGGCCTTTCTGGGCGCAAACGGGTTAAAGGTGCAGTCCCAGTGGTCAGCCAGTTATATTTCTTAGGGGCCTCTGATTAGGAACCTTTTTTTGTCAATCAAGTGCTTTCTTTCCCCTTATCCCACCCCCCCTGTCCTTATCAAAGAGACCCCAAAGATAAGGAGGGGGGACAAGCACTTGCCCATCACAGTGACATCATCACACAGTGACATCCTCACACAGTGACATCATAACACAGTGACATCACACTGGAGGGAGCAGCCAGAGAAAATCAAACCCCTGCCAAGTCTCCCTTTAACAAATAAATACTTATAGGTGTCAGATTTGGGTAAAAAAAGGGCTCAGTTACCCTGAGGAGACCCCTTAAACAGGACACTGGAAATAGTTGCCTTTGGTCCTAAAAGGGATTGCCCCTTTAAAGTAAGGTAGCTAAAAGGATTGGGAAGTTCTGGGTATTCTATTATGTTTGTATTATTATTATTAGCTTGTATTTGTACTGAAGGCCCTGAAAGCCTGGCTTCTTCACCTTAAAATGATCACAAAGGTCCTTGTGATATCTCCCCATCCAGTCACAACATCTGGACTCTCCGGTCTGGTGGGAGAGCAGGCGTCCACCTGGTCTCTGTTTACTGCCTCCATGTGTCACTCGTCAACAGGATACGTCACCTTATCCAACACAAACCTCACCGCTACAATAGTTTGCCAACCACTGGAACAAAACAGGACGTCCCACACCATGAACTCCGTGATGTTTACTTGTAAGAATAGCTCTCAAGTAAATATTGGGCTGCTGTCCTTTTAGCATACGGATATGTGTGTGCTTAAAAGAAAAAATAAATAATAATATATATATATATATATATATATATATATATATATATATATATATATATATATATATATATATATATATATTAATGCTCGTATGAGCAAACACACTTGGAGTCCACGGCAAGCCCAGAATATTTACAGGCAGTCTATTATTTACCATTCATTATTCACATCTGCAATTGTTAAATGTAACATATGGTCTCTTGGAAACATAATAATCCCGATGTCTGAATTTCCTAGTAAAAGTTTGAGACATCCTGAATAAATCTGATTGATGTCACGTTCTAATCAGGACAATTCTCCCGCACACAGAATCCAGGCTCAAATCCGACTCGTACCTCCCCCCATGCCCAAGTACCAAATTAGATTGCAGAATCAATGCGTTCTATTGCGTACAAACACCCCATTGTCTGGGATTCCACTGTGCACAGCGCTGTGTATATTACACACGTTAATGGTAAGCTCTTCGGGGGAGAAGTCCTTGTGTAGCCACCAGCCTATGTTTATAGCGCTGCAAATATAGGGAGCCTCTATACAAAAAGGCCACTTACTGCAGTCTCCAAGACTTACCTCTCCATTTCAAGTAGCACACGCAATCTAATCCATCACCCGGGCCCTCTTCACGTGTCAGCAGCCCTGCCACTGTGTGTGTGTGCGCGTGTCAGTGTGTATCTGTGACACACACACACAAGCAAACACACACTGATATGGAGCATCAGTTGATAAGTATCCTGTGATTTTTGACAGTGTGTCTGCATTTTTCCTCTAAATGCTTCAGCAGAGAAACACCCGGCTTTTCTGCAGCTCCGGCAAAAGTGCCGGTAACCCCACAGCACATTCACGTTCACTGCACACGTGATTACCATCAACCCTACTCATTCCCATTGTTTGGTTTGCTTACCTTCCGCAATTCCACGTGCGCGCGTTTGCGGAGCGCCGGTAATCCGCACGTCTCCCCGTCACACAGGGATTCTCCCACTGAAAGTAAAGCACTTTATGGCTGCAGTGGGATTCACAGGGTTTGGCAGTGTAAATGCCCCGTATAATGAGTATATACACTGATATAATCTGCTCGGTGATCACACTCCCGTCAGCCACTCTGACTTCCTACGTGGCTGGCCACTTTGGTTATTCTAGGATAACATGTGACGGAAAGTGTGCCCTGTGTGTCAGTCACATGGGGGGCTCGCAATCAGGGGAACAATATCTGTACCCCGCATAAAAAGCTCACTCACCCAAGTACGCTCTCGTTCAAATAACATGCCAGGGATCACATTATTATGCTGCTCAGCTCCACTCCTCAAGGGCCACCAACAGGCCAGATATTAGGGATAGTCTGCTTCAGCACAGGTGGCTCAATCAGTGGGTCATTCGAGAATGTGCCACCTGTGCTGAAGCAGGGATAGCCTTACAACCCTGACCTGGTGGGGGGCGGGGGGGGGGGGGGGTGTTGAGGACGGGAGTTGAGCGGCTGTGTTACAGAGCAGCCTCACATTGGGTCTTATTGGCGGCTCATCCGTACAAGGCGCCAGAGCGCAGGGGAGAAGGCAGCAAAGTATCTCGGCAAACCGGCAGACAGAACAGCGGCCGAGAGCAGGACGGAGGCCACGGCCACACGGCACGGTGAGAGATCTCAGCCACGGCCACACAGCACAGTGAGATATCTCAGCCACAGAGCACAGCCACACAGCACGGTGAGAGATCTCAACCCCACAACACAGCCACTAGCAGGACGGAGACCACGGCCACACAGCACGTGACACATCTCAGCCACACGGAACGGTGAGATCTCAGCCACAGAACACAGCCACACGGCACGGTGAGATCTCAGCAGCCACAGAGCACAGCCAAACGGCACGAGATCTCAGCAGCCACAGAGCACAGCCACACGGCACGATGAGAGATCTCAGCCACACGGCACAGTGAGAGATCCCAGCAGCCACAGAACCCAGCCACACGTCACGTGAGAGATCTCAGCCACACGGCACGTGAGAGATCTCAGCCACACGGCACGTGAGAGATCTCAGCCACACGGCACGTGAGAGATCTCAGCCACACGGCACGTGAGAGATCTCAGCCACACGGCACAGTGAGAGATCTCAGCCACACAGCACAGTGAGAGATCTCAGCCACAGAACAGCCACTAACATTTTGAAGTTCTTAGAACGTTACTGCGGCAGCTACTTATTTAGTAATAAGGCGCCACCTTTTCCCATGCCGGATACGTGGGATCTCTTATCGCTCAGACAGACCGCTGACGTAGCGCGCTTGCGTTCGCACCTCCGCCGCGCGCTCCTGCAGCCCAGGGGTCTCTGCTCAAACTGCAGGAGTTGGGTCACGGCGCTTGGGGGCGTAACGCACACGTCACGGAGCCGGTTCGCCTTTACTGGCTGAACCAGCTCACGCCACGCGACAGTGGCAACAAACTTCAATTTTGGTTGTGGCGGCAAAATGTCGCAGCGACAGCGCTGCACTCTGCCGCCGGTGGCGTTTTCAGTTTGAAAACTCCCACCGAACAACCAGAAATTGCGACGCACGCGCGCGTCACAGCGCGGCCTGCCTGAGCGAGGCCTGAGAAACGATCAGACTATGCCCCTTATTCTGTAAGGTGTGACAAGTGAAGGGGACGCGCTAAATCGCAGGAAAAGTCCCATTCAAGTCGATAGGGCTCGTCAGTAAATTCCTTTTTTTGCCTCACCCGTGGCTCACCCGTGGCTCACTTGTGGCATCCTGACACTTTTTCTATATCTCTCTCTTTGTTGCGAGTGCTGGGAGCTTCCATTTTTGTTGTTACAGTACAGCAGGACTGGGTCAACTGCAGTCATCAAGAGCACCAGCAGGTCAGGTTTTAAGGACATCCCTGCTTCAGCACAGCTGGTTCAATCAGAGGCTCAGTCGGAGTCACCTGTGCTGAAGCAGGGATATCCCTTAAACCTGACCCGTTGGTGGCCCTTGAGGAGTGAAGTTGGCCACCCCTGTCCTGGCTCCTTTCCCCGCTCATTTTCGGATGCAGTAATGGGGCGCAGGACCCCCTCTCTTCCCCCCCCCCCCCCCACAGAGGTGACTAAAAAATACTTCTGGAAAAACGTTGGAAATTAAAAGGCGCTGGAGGAACGGAACATTTTATTCACCCCCCTTCACTGCTAAGGGCGGTCTGCCCTGCAATGCGTTGCTGACCCTTCTGGCCAGGAAGGGGTTAACAGCATCGCACAGTGAGGAAGCGGAGCTGCCGTGCGGGGGGTGCAAAGCCCGTACATGGGGACAAATACTTCCAAAAAGCTGGCAGCAGGGAACGTGCCGGGGACGTAGGCGCGGGTGTGCTGAAAACGAGGGTCAAGACAGGCGTGAGGTCTCATCACCGGCTCCCCGAGCAGAGAGCGCAGTTTCAGCGCAGAATCGTCTGCACATCAGGCCCTGTGTGGGCAGTAACAACGCACACGCTTCCACCCCCACTCACATAGCACCCCCTGCCAGGGCTTCCACCCCCACTCACATAGCATCCCCTGCCAGGGCTTCCACCCCCACTCACATAGCATCCCCTGCCAGGGCTTCCACCCCCACTCACATAGCACCCCCTGCCAGGGCTTCCACCCCCACTCACATAGCACCCCCTGCCAGGGCTTCCACTCACATAGCACCCCCTGCCAGGGCTTCCACTCACATAGCATCCCCTGCCAGGGCTTCCACCCCCACTCACATAGCATCCCCTGCCAGGGCTTCCACCCCCACTCACATAGCACCCCCTGCCAGGGCTTCCACTCACATAGCATCCCCTGCCAGGGCTTCCACCCCCACTCACATAGCATCCCCTGCCAGGGCTTCCACCCCCACTCACATAGCATCCCCTGCCAGGGCTTCCACCCCCACTCACATAGCATCCCCTGCCAGGGCTTCCACCCCCACTCACATAGCACCCCCTGCCAGGGCTTCCACCCCCACTCACATAGCATCCCCTGCCAGGGCTTCCACCCCCACTCACATAGCACCCCCTGCCAGGGCTTCCACCCCCACTCACATAGCACCCCCTGCCAGGGCTTCCACCCCCACTCACATAGCACCCCCTGCCAGGGCTTCCACCCCCACTCACATAGCATCCCCTGCCAGGGCTTCCACCCCCACTCACATAGCATCCCCTGCCAGGGCTTCCACCCCCACTCACATAGCATCCCCTGCCAGGGCTTCCACCCCCACTCACATAGCACCCCCTGCCAGGGCTTCCACCCCCACTCACATAGCACCCCCTGCCAGGGCTTCCACCCCCACTCACATAGCATCCCCTGCCAGGGCTTCCACCCCCACTCACATAGCATCCCCTGCCAGGGCTTCCACCCCCACTCACATAGCATCCCCTGCCAGGGCTTCCACCCCCACTCACATAGCACCCCCTGCCAGGGCTTCCACTCACATAGCACCCCCTGCCAGGGCTTCCACTCACATAGCACCCCCTGCCAGGGCTTCCACTCACATAGCATCCCCTGCCAGGGCTTCCACTCACATAGCACCCCCTGCCAGGGCTTCCACTCACATAGCATCCCCTGCCAGGGCTTCCACTCACATAGCAACCCCTGCCAGGGCTTCCACTCACATAGCATCCCCTGCCAGAGCTTTCACTCACATAGCACCCCCTGCCAGGGCTTCCACTCACATAGCACCCCCTGCCAGGGCTTCCACTCACATAGCAACCCCTGCCAGGGCTTCCACTCACATAGCATCCCCTACCAGGGCTTCCACTCACATAGCATTCCTTGCCAGGGCTTCCACTCACATAGCATCCCCTGCCAGGGCTTCCACTCACATAGCATCCCCTGCCAGGGCTTCCACTCACATAGCATCCCCTGCCAGGGCTTCCACTCACATAGCATCCCCTGCCAGGGCTTCCACTCACATAGCATCCCCTGCCAGGGCTTCCACTCACATAGCATCCCCTGCCAGGGCTTCCACTCACATAGCATCCCCTGCCAGGGCTTCCACTCACATAGCATCCCCTGCCAGGGCTTCCACTCGCAGAACAAAGCAAGGCAACCGCAAACTTTCTCCAGCATTCACTATACAGATACAGTGCCAGGCTCCCCCAATAAACTGTCCTAACAGGCCCCCATTTAATAACAGCACACAGCACGGTGAGACCCCCCCATTCATGTACAGTATACACACACTGCCGCGTGAGACCCCCCCATTCATGTACAGTATACACACACTGCCGCGTGAGACCCCCCCATTCATGTACAGTATACACACACTGCCGCGTGAGACCCCCCCATTCATGTACAGTATACACACACTGCCGCGTGAGACCCCCCCATTCATGTACAGTATACACGCACTGCCGCGTGAGACCCCCCATTCATGTACAGTATACACACACTGCCGCGTGAGACCCCCCATTCATGTACATTATACACGCACTGCCGCGTGAGACCCCCCCATTCATGTACAGTATACATGCACTGCCGCGTGAGACCCCCCCATTCATGTACAGTATACACGCACTGCCGCGTGAGACCCCCCCATTCATGTACAGTATACACACACTGCCGCGTGAGACCTCCCCATTCATGTACAGTATACACACACTGCCGCGTGAGACCTCCCCATTCATGTACAGTATACACACACTGCCGCGTGAGACCCCCCCATTCATGTACAGTATACACACACTGCCGCGTGAGACCCCCCATTCATGTACAGTATACACGCACTGCCGCGTGAGACCCCCATTCATGTACAGTATACACACACTGCCGCGTGAGACCCCCCATTCATGTACAGTATACACACACTGCCGCGTGAGACCCCCCCATTCATGTACAGTATACACGCACTGCCGCGTGAAACCCTCCCATTCATGTACAGTATACACACACTGCCGCGTGAGACCCCCCCATTCATGTACAGTATACACACTGCCGTGTGAGACCCCCCCATTCATGTACAGTATACACGCACTGCCGCGTGAGACCCCCCCATTCATGTACAGTATACACACACTGCCGCGTGAGACCCCCCCATTCATGTACAGTATACACACTGATGCGTGAGACCCCCCATTCATGTACAGTATACACACACTGCCGCGTGAGACCCCCCCATTCATGTACAGTATACACACACTGCCGCGTGAGACCCCCCCATTCATGTACAGTATACACACACTGCCGCGTGAGACCCCCCCATTCATGTACAGTATACACGCACTGCCGCGTGAGACCCCCCATTCATGTACATTATACACACACTGCCGCGTGAGCCCCCCCATTCATATACAGTATACACACACTGCCGCATGAGACCCCCCCATTCATGTACAGTATACACACACTGCCGTGTGAGACCCCCCCATTCATGTACAGTATACACACACTGCCGCGTGAGACCCCCCCATTCATGTGCAGTATACACACTGCCGCGTGAGACCCCCCCCATTCATGTACATTATACACACACTGCCGCGTGAGACCCCCCCATTCATGTACAGTATACACACACTGCCGCGTGAGACCCCCATTCATGTACATTATACACACACTGCCGCGTGAGACCCCCCCATTCATGTACAGTATACACACACTGCCGCGTGAGACCCCCATTCATGTACAGTATACACACTGCCGCGTGAGACCCCCCCATTCATGTACAGTATACACACACTGCCGCGTGAGACCCCCCATTCATGTACAGTATACACACACTGCCGCGTGAGACCCCCCCATTCATGTACAGTATATACACACTGCCGCGTGAGACCCCCCCATTCATGTACAGTATACACGCACTGCCACGTGAGACCCCCCCATTCATGTACAGTATACACACACTGCCGCGTGAGACCCCCCCATTCATGTACAGTATACACACACTGCCGCGTGAGACCCCCCCATTCATGTACAGTATACACGCACTGCCGCGTGAGACCCCCCCATTCATGTACAGTATACACACACTGCCGCGTGAGACCCCCCCATTCATGTACAGTATACACACACTGCCGCGTGAGACCCCTCCATTCATGTACAGTATACACGCACTGCCGCGTGAGACCCCCCATTCATGTACAGTATACACGCACTGCTGCGTGAGACCCCCCCATTCATGTACAGTATACACACACTGCCGCGTGAGACCCCCCATTCATGTACATTATACACGCACTGCCACGTGAGACCCCCCATTCATGTACAGTATACACACACTGCCGCGTGAGACCCCCCCATTCATGTACATTATACACACACTGCCGCGTGAGACCCCCCCATTCATGTACATTATACACACACTGCCGCGTGAGACCCCCCATTCATGTACAGTATACACACTGCCACGTGAGACCCCCCCATTCATGTACAGTATACACGCACTGCCGCGTGAGACCCCCCATTCATGTACAGTATATACACACACTGCCGCGTGAGACCCCCCCATTCATGTACAGTATACACACACTGCCGCGTGAGACCCCCCATTCATGTACAGTATACACACACTGCCGCGTGAGACCCCCCCATTCATGTACAGTATACACACACTGCCGCGTGAGACCCCCCCATTCATGTACATTATACACACACTGCCGCGTGAGACCCCCCATTCATGTACAGTATACACGCACTGCCGCGTGAGACCCCCCCATTCATGTACATTATACACACACTGCCGCGTGAGACCCCCCCATTCATGTACAGTATACACACTGCCGCGTGAGACCCCCCCATTCATGTACATTATACACACACTGCCGCGTGAGACCCCCCCATTCATGTACAGTATACACACACTGCCGCGTGAGACCCCCCCATTCATGTACAGTATACACGCACGGCCGCGTGAGACCCCCCCATTCATGTACAGTATACACACACTGCCGCGTGAGACCCCCCCATTCATGTACATTATACACACACTGCCGCGTGAGACCCCCCCATTCATGTACAGTATACACACACTGCCGCGTGAGACCCCCCCATTCATGTACAGTATACACACACTGCCGCGTGAGACCCCCCATTCATGTACAGTATACACGCACTGCCGCGTGAGACCCCCCCATTCATGTACAGTATACACGCACTGCCGCGTGAGACCCCCCCATTCATGTACAGTATACACACACTGCCGCGTGTGACCCCCCCATTCACGTACAGTATACACACACTGCCGCGTGAGACCCCCATTCATGTACAGTATACACACACTGCCGCGTGAGACCCCCCATTCATGTACAGTATACACACACTGCCGCGTGAGACCCCCCCATTCATGTACAGTATACACACACTGCCGCGTGAGACCCCCCCATTCATGTACATTATACACACACTGCCGCGTGAGACTGCCCCATTCATGTACAGTATACACACACTGCCGCGTGAGACCCCCCCATTCATGTACATTATACACACACTGCCGCGTGAGACCCCCCCATTCATGTGCAGTATACACACTGCCGCGTGAGACCCCCCCATTCATGTACAGTATATACACACTGCCGCGTGAGACCCCCATTCATGTACAGTATACACACACTGCCGCGTGTGACCCCCCCATTCACGTACAGTATACACACACTGCCGCGTGAGACCCCCATTCATGTACAGTATACACACACTGCCGCGTGAGACCCCCCATTCATGTACAGTATACACACACTGCCGCGTGAGACCCCCCCATTCATGTACAGTATACACACACTGCCGCGTGAGACCCCCCCATTCATGTACATTATACACACACTGCCGCGTGAGACTGCCCCATTCATGTACAGTATACACACACTGCCGCGTGAGACCCCCCCATTCATGTACATTATACACACACTGCCGCGTGAGACCCCCCCATTCATGTGCAGTATACACACTGCCGCGTGAGACCCCCCCATTCATGTACAGTATATACACACACTGCCGCGTGAGACCCCCATTCATGTACAGTATACACACACTGCCGCGTGAGACACCCCCATTCATGTACATTATACACACACTGCCGCGTGAGACCCCCCCATTCATGTACAGTATACACACACTGCCGCGTGAGACCCCCCCATTCATGTACATTATACACACACTGCCGCGTGAGACCCCCCCATTCATGTACAGTATACACACACTGCCGCGTGAGACCCCCCCATTCATGTACAGTATACACGCACGGCCGCGTGAGACCCCCCCATTCATGTACAGTATACACACACTGCCGCGTGAGACCCCCCCATTCATGTACATTATACACACACTGCCGCGTGAGACCCCCCCATTCATGTACAGTATACACACACTGCCGCGTGAGACCCCCCCATTCATGTACAGTATACACACACTGCCGCGTGAGACCCCCCATTCATGTACAGTATACACGCACTGCCGCGTGAGACCCCCCCATTCATGTACAGTATACACGCACTGCCGCGTGAGACCCCCCCATTCATGTACAGTATACACACACTGCCGCGTGTGACCCCCCCATTCACGTACAGTATACACACACTGCCGCGTGAGACCCCCATTCATGTACAGTATACACACACTGCCGCGTGAGACCCCCCATTCATGTACAGTATACACACACTGCCGCGTGAGACCCCCCCATTCATGTACAGTATACACACACTGCCGCGTGAGACCCCCCCATTCATGTACATTATACACACACTGCCGCGTGAGACTGCCCCATTCATGTACAGTATACACACACTGCCGCGTGAGACCCCCCCATTCATGTACATTATACACACACTGCCGCGTGAGACCCCCCCATTCATGTGCAGTATACACACTGCCGCGTGAGACCCCCCCATTCATGTACAGTATATACACACACTGCCGCGTGAGACCCCCATTCATGTACAGTATACACACACTGCCGCGTGAGACACCCCCATTCATGTACATTATACACACACTGCCGCGTGAGACCCCCCCATTCATGTACAGTATACACACACTGCCGCGTGAGACCCCCCATTCATGTACAGTATACACACACTGCCGCGTGAGACCCCCCATTCATGTACAGTATACACACACTGCCGCGTGAGACCCCCCCATTCATGTACAGTATACACACACTGCCGCGTGAGACCCCCCCATTCATGTACAGTATACACACACAGCCGCGTGAGACCCCCCCATTCATGTACATTATACACGCACTGCTGCGTCAGACCCCCCCATTCATGTACATTATACACGCACTGCCGCGTGAGACCCCCCCATTCATGTACATTATACACACACTGCCGCGTGAGACCCCCCCATTCATGTACAGTATACACACACTGCCGCGTGAGACCCCCCCACTCATGTACATTATACACGCACTGCCGCGTGAGACCCCCCCATTCATGTACATTATACACGCACTGCCGCGTCAGACCCCCCCATTCATGTACATTATACACGCACTGCCGCGTCAGACCCCCCCATTCATGTACATTATACACACACTGCCGCGTGAGACTGCCCCATTCATGTACATTATACACGCACTGCCGCGTGAGACCCCCCCATTCATGTACATTATACACACACTGCCGCGTGAGACCCCCCCATTCATGTACAGTATACACACTGCCGCGTGAGACCCCCCCATTCATGTACATTATACACACACTGCCGCGTGAGACCCCCCCATTCATGTACAGTATACACACACTGCCGCGTCAGACCCCCCCATTCATGTACAGTATACACACACTGCCGCGTGAGACCCCCCCCATTCATGTACAGTATACACACACGGCCGCGTGAGACCCCCCCATTCATGTACAGTATACACACACTGCCGCGTGAGCCCCCCCCATTCATGTACATTATACACACACTGCCGCGTGAGACCCCCCCATTCATGTACAGTATACACACACTGCCGCGTGAGACCCCCCCCATTCATGTGCATTATACACACACTGCCGCGTGAGACCCCCCATTCATGTACATTATACACACACTGCCGCGTGAGACCCCCCCATTCATGTACAGTATACACACACTGCCGCGTGAGACCCCCCCATTCATGTACAGTATACACACACTGCCGCGTGAGACCCCCCCATTCATGTACAGTATACACGCACTGCCGCGTGAGACCCCCCATTCATGTACATTATACACACACTGCCGCGTGAGCCCCCCCATTCATGTACATTATACACGCACTGCCGCGTGAGACCCCCCCATTCATGTACATTATACACACACAGCCGCGTGAGACCCCCCCATTCATGTACAGTATACACACACTGCCGCGTGAGACCCCCCCATTCATGTACAGTATACACACACTGCCGCGTGAGACCCCCCATTCATGTGCAGTATACACGCACTGCCGCGTGAGACCCCCCCATTCATGTACATTATACACACACTGCCGCGTGAGACCCCCCATTCATGTACATTATACACGCACTGCCGTGTGAGACCCCCCATTCATGTACAGTATACACACACTGCCGCGTGAGACCCCCATTCATGTACAGTATACACACACTGCCGCGTGAGACCCCCCATTCATGTACAGTATACACACACTGCCGCGTGAGACCCCTCCATTCATGTACAGTATATACACACTGCCGCGTGAGACCCCCCCATTCATGTACATTATACACACACTGCCGCGTGAGACTGCCCCATTCATGTACAGTATACACACACTGCCGCGTGAGACCCCCCCATTCATGTACATTATACACACACTGCCGCGTGAGACCCCCCCATTCATGTGCAGTATACACACTGCCGCGTGAGACCCCCCCATTCATGTGCAGTATACACACACTGCCGCGTGAGACCCCCCATTCATGTAGAGTATACACACACTGCCGCTTGAGACCCCCCCATTCATGTACATTATACACACACTGCCGCGTGAGACCCCCCCATTCATGTGCAGTATACACGCACTGCCACGTGAGACCCCCCCATTCATGTACAGTATACACACACTGCCGCGTGAGACCCCCATTCATGTACAGTATACACACACTGCCGCGTGAGACACCCCCATTCATGTACAGTATACACACACTGCCGCGTGAGACCCCCCCATTCATGTACAGTATACACACACTGCCGCGTGAGACCCCCCCATTCATGTACAGTATACACACACTGCCGCGTGAGACCCCCCCATTCATGTACAGTATACACACACTGCCGCGTGAGACCCCCCCATTCATGTACAGTATACACACACTGCCGCGTGAGACCCCCCATTCATGTACAGTATACACACACTGCCGTGTGAGACCCCCCATTCATGTACAGTATACACACACTGCCGCGTGAGACCCCCCCATTCATGTACAGTATACACACACTGGCGAGACCCCCATTCTCTGGAAGAGAAATTAAAGGTAGAATAGGTGCTCGCTGGACGATCCGGGCTCACCTCTCCGGATCAAAACAATAGAAAATGCCCACGGCACACACGCGCACACGCACACGCGCGCGCGCACACGCACACACGCACACACGCACACTGCAAGGTTAGACGAATATAAAGTTACATTTATTACATCATAAGATACAAACAATAAAAAATAGAGCGACGTTTCCAGCCTCAGAAAGGGCCGTTTGCCTTGAAATGTCGCTCTATTTTTTTTATTGTTCGTATCTTATGATGTAATAAATGTAACTTTATATTTGTCTAACCTTGGAGTGCTGTGTGTGTGTGTGTGTGTCTGTGAGTGTGTGTCTGTGTGTGAGTGTTGAGTGAGTGAGTGAGTGTGTGTGTGTGTGTGTGTGTAGCAAAAAAAAGCAGCGGAAATGCCAGTGGTACATATACAAATAGGATAATTTTAATAAAACAGGACAGTCAAATCCCTATATAGAAGAAACACATATGTATATCAATGAGACATGAATAAGCAACAATGACTAAAAATACAATAGTCGCCTGCCGTGACTAATTGAAGAGGATATTCAATATGTATGCACACATACAGGGGGGAACTGCGGCAGGAGAAGGGGTGTAGAAAAGTTAGTTCAGTGGTACCCTGTCGCACCAGAGCTATGTACGGAGGTAATGAGATATGAAAATGTAAATACAGATATATAGCTATATAGATAAGGCTAGGATATATCTCACCAGTGACCAGGTATAGATAGTGATGGATATATCCGCAGCTCAGCCTCCAACCTGCATACAGGGAGACCCCACATTGCTGATCAGGATGAAAACAGTTAATCACTCGCATGTGCTGGTCGCCAGGAAGGGGAAGAGGGGATCCAACAGCCATCAAACAGCCCCCCTTTACTCTGTGTATATCTCTTTTATATATACCCCTGGCACGGGCGCTCTGCTTCTTAGCTCTACTCATTTATCGGATTTGGTTCAATCCATTTTTAGAGCGGCATTTTCCTTCAGTAATTGCATTTCCCGGATCTTTCCTGTTATATTGTTCCCGGTTCACACTCCATTAATTATTTTACACCTAACACTCTCTTATCAGAGTGCTGGTTTATAGTTTTGTTGTGTGTGTGTATATCCCATATTTGCTGTCTTAGGCTGAGGCCCCAGTACCTCCGCTGCACGCGCGCCCGCGAGACTGGCGGCGCGTGCAGCCGAATCCCCGGTCTGCAGTGAGCTGCAGGAAGAGAGACCGGGGGTGAGGGGGGGGCAGCGTGGCGGGGGAGTGACGGGGGCGCGGCCATGACGTCACCCGGCAGGTTAGCCCTCATTGACTGAACCGCCGGGGGGCGTAGCCTAGCGCTCCGTCGCGAGTCCTGCTCTCAATCCTATTGATAGCAGGAGAAACTCTCGGCACAGCGCTGCGGCCCCCCCCCTCGCAGGGGGCCCGGCGCCATTGAGGGGAGGGCTCTCGTCCCTGCAGCGTCCGCCACAGCGGGCGCTGCAGTAGCATGCGGGGCCTCAGCCTTAGACAGGTCTGCAACCCTGCCTTTCACCATTAGCACACAGCACTTCCACTGCAGCAAGGGATTCTGGGAAATGACATGCAAATGAGCACACAATGCCACATTTTGCTTCAAATCCATTTTGACATGGACCCCTATAAGCTCATGCTTGCTGCATTGCACAGCTTTTCAGCACAGCCTGTGTGTGTGTGTGTGTGTGTGTGTGTATATATATATAATATATTAGTATTTAAGCATATTCATACATACAGAAGTACAATACAGACCCTAGAACTCCATAACTCCATCCAGCCCTCACTGGGTTCAATGGGTCCCATTGAACCCAGTGAGGGCTGGGCTTATGATCCCACATATTACATCGCTGCTCATGATTAGAAGCTGCTGGTGCTGCTGGGTATGTTCAATGTTCTGCTGCGTTCAACAGTTTTCCTACTGACTATTACCAAGAGGCAGCCGGCACAGGCAAGCCGGCACAGGCAAGCAGGGCAGGTGTAGCCCAGTGATGTGACTTCGCTGTGTCTGTATGGAGGCTGGGCTGTGAAGAAGGAGACCTGCACTCTTACTCCCCGTGCATCTGTATGACATGGAGGTTTCAGTCTCCCAGCGATCCCATAGCAGGGACATCCTTACTCTTCCACTTGGGCTTGGCAACAGTTCGGTTACCAAGAAATCCTCCCCTTAGGCATCCAGGGCACTAACATACACCCATCATTGTCAAAGAACAGACACAGGTCTCTAACACTATCATTACAGACTTGGTCGCTTACCACACGGATTCATTCTCTCATCCCATCACCTTACATCCTAAAGGACAGGGGTCCCCAACTCCAGTCTTCAAGGGCCACCAACAGGCCAGGCTTTCAGGAGATCCCTGCTTCAGCACAGGTGGCTCAATCAGTGGCGCAGTCGAAGACTGCGCCACTGATTGAGCCACCTGTGCCGAAGCTGTGACTGATTGAGCCACCTGTGCTGAAGCAGGGATATCCTGAAAACCTGACCTGTTGATGGCCTTTGAGGACGGACGTTGGCTACCCCTGTCCTACAGCAAAGATGCAAACTAGCATCCAGCAGTGTGATAACATCTGCCCACAGGGAGCAAGATACCGCCACAAATACCTTGGCACATACTGAGAAACGATTTAATTACACAGGATATTAAAGACAGGAAGCCAGAGGAGACGCTAAAGGAAGAATCAAGAGAGCACGCAGTCAGTCTAAAGACGTGAATAGATTTTTGAATGATCTGCTGGTTTACCCCTTGGGTGTCCCACAATGTCCAGGTGTCGTCACAAGAGCTAGCACTCCTGGCGGGCCGAATGACAACCAATGACATTATGAGGGAGTGACACGCACCTCCTTCCTACACTAAGGTGACATTTGTTCAATAAACATCCGAAGATTGGCCAGGGCTGGCTAATCATTGCATTAGCGCTCACGCCGCAGGGCTATGGAGTCAGAGTGGTACCACGGGTACACAGGCGCAGGAACGGGGCGCGAGACGCTGGCAACCGCTGGTCCGCTTTCTGGGGTTGGCACCCTTCTGGCATTTCCATTCCTGGGATAAGGCCTAGAAGCAAGCTTTCAGGGATAGATCAATATGGCTGCCAGGCATTACCACAGGAAGATCATTTGGGGCACAATAGGAAGGGTTACGACTGGGGGACACGGCTGGACAGGACATGAACATGCCTCGGAATGTATCCCGAAGGGGGCTGGAGCCTCCACCCTCCATTGCTTTGCAAGTCTCACTGGCAGCAAAGGAGTTAAGAGATAAGATATCTCCTGCGAGCGTCCTGTGCTTATTAATGTGATGTGTCCGTCTCTCTGGCACCCACACACGCCGTGCATTGCAGCGCAAAATAATGCAACACCGACGCCGAAGGGTCCTGCAAATCAACACGAAATAAGTCATATTTATCCAACAACACAGCCCACCACGTGGAGATGTGACAGACGCAAGCATTCAACCTGCTGGATCAAGGACACCTATATACTCCGACATCACAAGGACACCTATATACACCGACGTCACAAGGACACCTACATACTCCGACGTCACAAGAACACCTACATACTCCGACGTCACAAAGACACCTATATACTCCGATGTCACAAGGACACCTACATACTCCGACATCACAAAGACACCTATATATTCCGACGTCACAAGGACACCTACATACTCCGACGTCACAAGAACACCTATATATTCCATCACAAGCACACCTGGGGGAGCAGTGACAGAGAAGCAATCACAGGTGAGCAAACCCGAGGCCGCTTCCAACGTGCCAGTTACAGACGAGTATTCTGTGCTGCAGAACTGAAGCGGTGATTCAGTCACAAGGAACAGGTGGGGGACATATTTAGGGGCTTATTCTATGAAATAATGCACTTTCTACTCCTTAGGCCGAGGGCATGGTCAGCGCTTACACGCTGAGCCGCGCTCACACTTACCAGTGAGCCCCTGCAGCCGCAATGAGAGCGGCTTTCGCAGGGGCTCGCGCACGCTTCCGCAGCTCGTAAAATTTTTTAGTTGAGGGGAGCGATGGGCCGGTCACGTGAGTGGTTCGCCCAATGAGGGCGAACCTGCTTTGTGACGTCACTGACCCGCCCCCGGACGGCGTGCGGACTAAGGCCAAGGAAAGCACCCGCTTTCCCTCAGCCTCCGCGCGCCTGAAGTCTCTATGGACTCAGCCATGTCTGCAAGTCTCCCAACACAACACGTAGATTGTAAGCCCTTTGGGGCAGGGTCACCTTTACCCTTATGTTGTCATGCACGTCTATCCCATACTTTGTCATGTACATTATTGGCCTCCTATAGTAATGTTGTACAGTGCAGAGTACATGATCAGTGCTATATAAATAACGTTCGCTGACGTCCAGAGGAGTTTGCGGTCGATAACAGACAAAACCGCTGCCTCAGGTTCCACTGAATAAGCCGCTTAGATGGAAGCCATAATAAATATGGCCCAACAGAAATACGTGTCCTTTTTCTCAAGCTAGCAACACCCCCGGCCCCTAATTTTATTTGTTACCGGATGGGAATAGAGGGTCCCGGGAACTAAACCGTGCTACTGTCAGCTCTGGGGAGGGACTTCACAAGGTTCCCACGAAATTAGATTGTAAGCTCTTCGGGGCAGGGACTCCTTTTCCTCCTTGTCACTTTTATGTCTGAAGCATCGCTTCCCATTATGTGTTATTTGTTAGTTATACGATTGTCACGTGTATTACTGCGGTGAAGCGCTATGTACATTAATGGCGCTATATAAATAAAGATACACACACCAGTGGAAGGATCTACAGCTTTTTATGCAAAGATATATATTATTTGTGCTGTAGTGTTAAAGGCAAGACGTTTAAAATCTTCTTATTACAAGAGCAGAATACTCTTACCATCGGACCTCTCAGTATCAGGGAGGGAGGGAGAAGGAAGTCCGATAGCCGTAGGGACAGGTGACCAGACCAGGTGGCCCAAGAGGTTCTGATCAGCTGTCAAATTCTAGGTTTGTAGAAATATCTATTTACCAAACTACAAAAATGCCCATTTTTTGCCACTAAAATCAACCTAAGAGATTCTTCACAAAACCGCGGCAGCTATTATCAATAATGGCCATTCAAGTTATTGGCGGATAACAAATCGATAAATGGTTCTCACACTGACTTCTAAACGTAATAAAAGAAACCTCAGTGTGAGCGTGGAGTGCCTTACTGCAGGGGGCTCAACTCCAGTTCTCAAGCCCCCTCAACAGGTCAGGTTTTCAGGATATCCCAGCTTCAGCACAGGGAGCTCAATCAGAGGCTCAGTTGAAGTCCTGTGCTGAAGCAGGGACTGATTGAGCCACCTGTGCTGATGAAGGGATATATCCTGAAAATCTGACCTTTTGTGGGGGGCTTGAGGACTGGAGTTTGGGGGCCCTCTCTTATTGCATATCTTGTCCATTTTGGATCTGGGTGTTATCATAAAGGATTGCCAAGTAATGTGTCCATCCCTGTTAGGTACGGAGATTTAAACAGAAGGGGGCGAGCTGTCTTCATATACAGGCATACCCCGCTATAAGGACACTCACTTTAAGTACACTCGCGAGTAAGGACATATCGCCCAATAGGCAAACGCCAGCTCGCGCATGCGCCTGTCAGCACGTCCTGAACAGCAATACCGGCTCCCTACCTCTACCGAAGCTGAGCGCAAGCGGGGAGACTATAGAGCCTGTTACACATGCGTTATTTACATCAGTTATGCACGTATATAACGATTGCAGTACAGTACATGCATCGATAAGTGGAAAAAAGGTAGTGCTTCACTTTAAGTACATTTTCTCTTTACATACATGCTCCGGTCCCATTGCGTACGTTAATGCGGGGTATGCCTGTACAGAGTTTGGGGAGCAAATATTTTCCGGGATAGGGAAGTGTTCAAGGGCAGGTCTTCCCTTTACATCCGATACACTTAGGCTGCGGCCATAGTGCAAGAACAAAAACATTGCGTGAAGCAGTCCGGCCATACTGAGCGCGCAGAAGCGCAACAGCGCGGCAGGATTTGGAGGAGACAAATCCAGTCGATTTTTTTGCGCGACTGCCGAGTCACGTGAGCGTTTCAACAAATGAGGGCGAACCAGCCGGGTGACGTCAGGGCCACGCCTCCCCGTCATCGGAGTCCACAGATGGCTCAGGCCACAGGCGTGTACGCCTCCGTGAGCTCTGGCGCGTGCGCGCTATGTGCGCAGCCTTATTTGGGGGTGATGTGTCAGAGCAAAGATGAGACAAATTGTGTCATATTCATCTTGTGTGTCTGTGCCAGTTTGGGGGATTAGGGGGTTACATGAGGCGAACATTATAATGAGTTGTGTCTCCGTGCGTCAAAAATATCCGTCAGGTCCGATGTGGCGTAAACTTTTCTGGCCAACAATTTCACGCAAACGAACGCAGAAAATGGAGCAATGCGTAAAAACGATCTTCTATGCATCTTACTCGGTGTATCTCCAAAAAGCCCCATTATCTTTTTGCAGAAAGTATGTTATGGGGTAGGGGCGAGTACTAAATGAGTAACAAACAGACATAACCGTGTGTAAAAACATAGCAACTCCAATTCCAGCCCCTATGCTAGATACTGATCCTGCACCCAACTCCCAGTCACCCCATATCCTCCACCCAACACCCCACATCCTCCACCTAGCCAACCCACATCCTCCAGCCAACACCCAGCAACCCCATATCCCCCCCCCCAACTTTCAGCCCCCCCCACATCCTCCACCCCACAACCTCCAGCCAACACCTAGCCACCCCATATCCTCCACCCAACACCCCATATCCTCCCCCCAACTCCCAGTCCCCCCAACTCCCAGCCACTCCACATCCACCACCCAACTCCCAGCTGCCCCATATCCTCCCCCCAAATCCCAGCCACACCATATCCCCCCCCCAACTTTCAGCCCCCCCACATCCTCCTCCCCACAACCTCCAGCCAACACCTAGCCACCCCATATCCTCCACCCAACACCCCACATCCTCCCCCCCAACTCCCAGCCACCCCACAACCTCCACCCAACTCCCAGCCACCCCACAACCTCCACCCAACTCACAGCCACCCCCCAACCTCCCACCCACCCCGCATCCTCCCCCCAACCTCTCACCCACCCCGCATCCTCCCCCCAACCTCTCACCCACCCCGCATCCTCCCCCCAACCTCTCACCCACCCCGCATCCTCCCCCCAGCCCCGCATCCTCCCCCCAACCCCGCATCCTCCCCCCATCTCCCATCCACCCGCATCCTCCCCCCAACTCCCAGCCACCCCGCATCCTCCCCCCAACTCCCAGCCACCCCGCATCCTCCCCCCAACTCCCAGCCACCCCAAATCCTCCACCCAACTCCCAGCCACCCCGCATCCTCCACCCAACTCCCAGCCACCCCACTCCCAACTACCCCCACAATGTGGGCTTCTTGCTGCCCCCTTGTTCTACTCCGAGGGGGCAACACGCTCCTCATTAAATAGCCTGAGATTAGGAACCTACAAACTAAAAAAGCGGGGGGCGGGAGGGGGACATCTGGCCCAGTGTCCCGCCCCCTCTTATGGGCACTACAGGCAAACTGTCACCCCACCTTCCCAACATTAACCCTTGCAATGCTGTCGCACAGCAACACGTTGCAGCCCCCTGTGTGGCACCGAGAGGACCCCACTAGCGATAGGATCAGAAGAAGGGGACAGTGTGACTACAGAAGGTGGTGATAGGATCGGGCACCGAGAGCCACATGTCACTGTCCCCATGTGCAGGATCAGATCCGGGGGGGGGGGGGGCTGGTGGTTCCCCCTCCTTACCTTTCTCTTGCAGGGGGGTGTTCACGTCTTCCTTGCTGACCTGGGTGAATATGGACGGGTTGTCCATCACCCCCGGAGACCCCTGCCCTGCCGCCGCTGCAGCCACCTCACTTCTTTCTCAGACCCCAAGCCCAGCGGGAGGAAGAGTGGGGGGGTGGGGAGAGGGCGGGGGGCATGGGAAAGGAGGGGAGAGAAGGAGGAGAGGGGAAGGGGGGAAATAAAGAAAAAGCAAAGAAAAGGGGGCGATTGCTGGAAACTTTGTTACAACATGGAGTTCTTCGCTTCTCAATTCCTGCTACAAACATGGAACCCAGGGGCGGTTTCAAGGGGCCCCGTTAAAGCGGCGATGCCCCCATCGTCCTCTGGGGGCAGACTGACTGCTGCAGCTACAAGTCTCATGTTATTCCCACATAATAATACTCTCACTCTAATTCAACCTCACTCTCTCTAATTCAATCTCACTCACTCTCTAATTCACTCACACTCACTCTCAGACCCACTCTCTAATTCATTCACTCTCAGACTCACTCTCTCTTATTCATTCACACTCACTCTCTAATTCATTCACACTCACTATCAGACTCACTCTCTAATTCATTCACACTCTCACTCACTAATTCATGCACACTCACTCGCAGACTCACTGTCTCTAATTCATCCACTCACTCTAATTCATTCACACTCACTCTCAGATTCACTCTCTAATTCAATCGCACTCACTCTAATTCATACACACTAACAAACTCAATCTCTCTAATTCAACCTCACTCACTCTCAGACTCACTCTCTCGAATTCATTCACATTCATTCTCAGACTCACTCTCTCTAATTCATTCACACTCTCACTCACTCTCTAATTCATTCAAACTCCTTCAGTCTCACTCATTCACACTTTCTCTCATTCACTCACTCTCCCACCCTAAAACATTTCTTTCTCTCCATCTCATGAATGTGGATATAGTCGTTAAGAAAAACCATCATGGACGCAGCCATCTTTAAATGCCCTCTTAAACTCCCCATTGGCTGGGAGAATATGGCAGTAGGATCCAATGAAGCTTCAATTCCAGCCACTGCCCTCACTTGCATGGGAGAGCCAGCCAATCAACTGTGAGGATGAGACATGCAGGGTTCGACTGAGCCACTGATTGAGCCACCTGTGCTGAAGCTAGGATATCCTGAAAACCTGACCTGTTGGTGGCCATAGAGCAGCGGTGCGCAAAGTGGGGGCGCAAGACTCACTGGGGGTTTACAGAGACCCCCGCAAGCTTCCGAATGCATTTAAATTAATGCCGGGGGAGCTGCAGGGCCTCTGTAAACTTCTATTTACCTTGTTTCAGACGCTCCTGGTCACGCGTCGCCGTGGCAACGCGTCATGTGACGTCACGTGATGCCAGGACGTCTGAAGCAAGGTAAGCGGGGGGGCGCGAGGAGAGGGGGACAGATGGCAGGGGGGCGCAGGGAAAGAAGATTGCGCTTCCCTGCCCTAGAGGACTCGAGTTGACCACTATACAGGATATGTGTATTTGAGACCAGTACCTTAACAAGGAGTATTAAACACATTGTAGGGGCTGACCTAGAATAAGATCACAGCATCGTGGGAATCTACTTGCAGTATTGTAGGCGTATGAGAGACAATCCGAGCTGGGATAATTGGTGAACCTTCACCGCTCCAGTGCTAGGTGACCAGCACCGTGGCTCTTTGAGTGGGTGTATATTCAAAAGGGCCAGTCCTAATAACAACCAATATCAAACACAGCCTGTATTCAGGGGTCTACGTGACTTATGCAAACAGAAAATGATATATGGTATAGTAGAAATGAACCCTATTAAAATCTTAATGACCACGGGGTATAATACATTCTTTAATAAGAGGTATGTGTCCCTGGTATCTCTGGGAGAGGTATGTGTTCCTGATATCTCTGGGAGAGGTATGTGTTCCTGATATCTCTGGGAGAGGTATGTGTTCCTGATATCTCTGGGAGAGGTTTGTGTTCCTGATATCTCTGGGAGAGGTATGTGTTCCTGGTATCTCTGGGAGAGGTATATGTTCCTGGTATCTCTAGGAGAGGTATGTGTTCCTGGTATCTCTGGGAGAGGTATGTGTTCCTGGTATCTCTGGGAGCGGTATGTGTTCCTGGTATCTCTGGGAGAGGTATGTGTTCCTGGTATCTCTGGGAGAGGTATGTGTTCCTGATATCTCTGGGAGAGGTATGTGTTCCTGATATCTCTGGGAGAGGTATTGTCACAGTAGCTTATGACAAGATATAATGAACACCAAATATCTGGGTTGAACTGAACGAGGCTTAGATATTATAAAATATATTTATTCCTTAAAAAAGGTGAACACAGCAATATAGTACAATTAACAGACAAGAAGGTAACACTTACTTAGGGTTGGGGGATGGAGAAGTATCAGCTAGCAATTCTCCAGTAATCCGGTGACATTCCAGGTGGAATCAGAAGCACAACTAAAAACTGTAGGGTTGACACAGTTTATATACCTGTGTAACCCTATTCTTAACATTGAATACAGACTATTGGTGAACAATTATCTGTATCCAAACCCTAACGTGGAGACACAGATTAACCCATGCCCCCCAGCTAATTAGCCCATGTGTACTGGGACTCTATGCGTAGCCCCATAATTAAATCAGGGGCAACGACCAGTCTACCAAATGAAGTATCTGCATTGTTTGTAGGTGTAGACATAACACTTACAAACCACTCCAGTTTGATGATTCTCCACCCTCAGGTAACAATTAGAGTGGCAGAGTCTGTTGATTAGTACTTAGGCTCAATCATCCGGCTGCCCTTCCTGACCTATTTAGCATAGCAGATGGAGTCTGCATTTTTCAGAGCAGATCCAAAATACCATACATATACTCTTTAATATCTACACATATTAATAAGTTCCATTCTGGTGGGCTCAGTGGGTCGAAATTTGCCAGTTTTTAATGCCTACATTGACTCCACATATTGGCCAAATATCAACTCTCTGTGACCTCCAGAACTGGAGATACAGAAATGCACTTTAAAACATTAAAATACAGGATTATAATGAAACATGGGAACAGGGAAACATACAGTTTCCTGACATGACAAGGTGTAAGCCACATTCCTGGACCGCAGTCCAGTTAACCCCTTGCCTCCTTGGTGAGGTCAGGGGGTGGCCATATGGGGTGCAACCCCTTTAATACCGGGCCAACCCCCCTCTCCCTCTACAGGTATGTGTTCCTGATATCTCTGGGAGAGGTATGTGTTCCTGATATCTCTGGGAGAGGTATGTGTTCCTGATATCTCTGGGAGAGGTATGTGTTCCTGATATCTCTGGGAGAGGTATGTGTTCCTGGTAACTCTGGGAGAGGTTTGTGTTCCTGGTATCTCTGGGAGAGGTATGTGTTCCTGATATCTCTGGGAGAGGTATGTGTTCCTGGTATCTGGGAGAGGTATGTGTTCCTGATATCTCTGGGAGAGGTATATGTTCCTGATATCTCTATGAGAGGTATGTGTTCCTGATATCTCTGGGAGAGGTATGTGTTCCTGGTATCTCTGGGAGAGGTATGTGTTCCTGATATCTCTGGGAGAGGTATGTGTTCCTGATATCTCTGGGAGAGGTATGTGTTCCTGGTATCTCTGGGAGAGGTATGTGTTCCTGATATCTCTGGGAGAGGTATGTGTTCCTGATATCTCTGGGAGAGGTATGTGTTCCTGATATCTCTGGGAGAGGTATGTGTTCCTGGTATCTCTGGGAGAGGTATGTGTTCCTGGTATCTCTGGGAGAGGTATGTGTTCCTGATATCTCTGGGAGAGCTATGTGTTCCTGATATCTCTGGGAGAGGTATGTGTTCCTGATATCTCTGGGAGAGGTATGTGTTCCTGGTATCTCTGGGAGAGGTATGTGTTCCTGGTATCTCTGGGAGAGGTATGTGTTCCTAGTATCTCTGGGAGAGGTATGTGTTCCTGGTATCTCTGGGAGAGGTATGTGTTCCTAGTGTCTCTGGGAGAGGTATGTGTTCCTGGTATCTCTGGGGGGAATGGAGGTATTGGTACCTCATTATGATAGGATGAGGGGTATCTGTTCCCGGTATCTTTTGGCCAGTGGTAAGAGTCTCCAGGTGAGCTGTTAACCTGTCCGATGCCTTGAAATCCTATCAAACATTATCTGCTCGTGGAGGGATTTAGAGAATGTTCAGTCCGCGCTCTTGCTTTTTATGGATGTGGAGAATTGATTCCTCTCTGTCCTCTTGCAGCTCCTGTAGTTCGAGGCGTCTTCCCCCACCTCAAAGATGGATCCCGGCGGAGAACTCCGACGGCAGAGCCAGGCAACCAAGAAAAAAGGAACACAGAAGCGCACCAAGGTAAGAGTAGTATAGTGTATTACAAAAAATAGAGAAAAGTAAACACTTACATATAGTAAAACTTTAATACATCTCGATCTAGGCGATATCCTCTTCAGTTAGGCATCACTCGAGAGGGTATACAGGGGCGATATTCAATCCTTCCAGATAGCTGTCCCGCGCGCTGGGGCTGACTCTGTAGCACTAGCCGCAATCTAACCTCCACGAGTGTAAGCGTGGTTGGGAGCGTAGTGCGCATGCGTAGGAATGAAGCCCTCCGTAGCCGTCTGTGGATGCCTGTCCGTTTTGGTATTCGCGACCGGAAAAGATACACTTGTGTGTATGCCAGCTACTAAGGTAAGTAGAAGCTAGTAACACAATTCGCGACACGTTTCCTATACCAAGTATACTTCATCGTGGAGGGATTTACACTGCTTACAAGAAGAGAAATCTGTGTGTGCGGAGGAGACGTGCTCGACATGAGTTTATTCTATGAACCTGCAGTGGAATATGTATCATGTCCGGTATATGTGTGTTAAAATCTGCAGGCGCGCCCGATGTAAGAAGGCCGCAGTGATTCCAACGCTGCAGGGATTTGGCACGAATAACACAATAACACATTTTATAGACCCTGCAAAAATAGTCTCACACCAACAATGAAAACTTCAGGGAGCACGGACAGCACAATATGTCATTAGGGTTAAAATGGGGGAAATAAAGGCAATGTAAAATATATATATATATATATTTTATTTTTTGGACTCGTTTAAGTGGGACAGCACCCACAGCACTGGTAATATGTATTGCCCCTTTAAGAGCACTGACATTCTTCACACAAACAAGCTGCCTGGAGAGGAGGTGATGGATTCCTCTGGGCCTCTTTGCCCAGGGGTGCCCCTCTCCCCCCTCTCTGCCTCCCTGTGAGGGGTACGCTTAGGGGGGCAGGGGGAGGCCCCGGGGGAACCTTTAGGGAAAGGTTTTTTTTGTTGCTTTCCTTTAGGAGAGGGGGGGGAGCCTGGAAACCGACCAGGGAGCTTCAGCAAAGTGCCAGACTCAGGTCCAGGCGTAGGGCGGGAACAGGCCTGTGACAGCTTGTGCAGCCCCTCCTGTGGCCTCTGCACTGACAGCTCGCTGGCACCCAACTGCCAAGCTGCCAGGGAGTGTCTGCAAAGCGCAGCACCCTGCACAGGAGCAGCACCTTCCCACCCCTGCAGGGTTAGCCACCCAGGGCTATATTTATACACTGGGGTGACTTCACGTGTATGGAGTACAGAGTTTTACGTGGGGGTGCAGGACACATCCGCCACTCACCCTCACATCTGCCTCCCACCCTCACATCTGCCTCCCACCCTCACATACGTCCCCCACCCTCATATCCGCCCCCCACCCTCACATCCGCCCCCCAATCTCACATCCGCCCCCCACCCTCACATCCGCCCCCCACCCTCACATCCGCCCCCCAATCTCACATCCGCCCCCCAATCTCACATCCGCCCCCCAATCTCACATCCGCCCCCCACCCTCATATCCGTCCCCCACCCTCATATCCGTCCCCCACACTCACATCCGCCCCCCACCCTCACATCCGCCCCCCAATCTCACATCCGCCCCCCACCCTCATATCCGTCCCCCACACTCACATCCCCCCCCCCACCCTTCATCCGCCTCCCCGCCCTCACATCTGCCCCCCCCCACCCTCACATCTGCCCCCCACCCTCACATCCGCCCCCCACCCTCACATCCGCCACCCCACCCTCACATCCCCCCCCCACCCTTCATCCGCCTCCCCGCCCTCACATCTGCCCCCCCCCACCCTCACATCCGCCCCCCACCCTCACATCCGCCCCCCACCCTCACATCCCCCCCCCACCCTCACATCTGTCCCCCCCACCCTCACATCCGCCCCCCACCCTCACATCCGTCCCCCCCCACCCTCACATCCGTCCCCCCACCCTCACATCCGCCACCCACCCTCACATCCGCCCCCCACCCTCACATCCATCCCCCATCCTAACATCCGCTCCCACCCTCACATCCGCCCCCCACCCTCACATCCGCCCCCCACCCTCACAACCATCCCCCATCCTAACATCCGCTCCCACCCTCACATCCGCCCCCCACCCTCACATCCCCCCCCCGCCCTCACATCTGCCCCCCCCCACCCTCACATCTGCCCCCCACCCTCACATCCGCCCCCCACCCTCACATCCGCCACCCCACCCTCACATCCCCCCCCCACCCTTCATCCGCCTCCCCGCCCTCACATCTGCCCCCCCCCACCCTCACATCCGCCCCCCACCCTCACATCCGCCCCCCACCCTCACATCCCCCCCCCACCCTCACATCTGTCCCCCCCACCCTCACATCCGCCCCCCACCCTCACATCCGTCCCCCCCCACCCTCACATCCGTCCCCCCACCCTCACATCCGCCACCCACCCTCACATCCACCCCCCACCCTCACATCCATCCCCCATCCTAACATCCGCTCCCACCCTCACATCCGCCCCCCACCCTCACATCCATCCCCCATCCTAACATCCGCTCCCACCCTCACATCCGCCCCCCACCCTCACATCCATCCCCCATCCTAACATCCGCTCCCACCCTCACATCCGCCCCCCACCCTCACATCCCCCCCCCACCCTCACATCCGTCCCCCCCACCCTCACATCCGTCCCCCCCACCCTCACATCCGTCCCCCCCCACCCTCACATCCGTCCCCCCCCACCCTCACATCCGTCCCCCCCCACCCTCACATCTGTCTCCCCCACCCTCACATCCGTCCCCCCCACCCTCACATCCGCCCCCCACCCTCACATCCGCCCCCCACCCTCACATCCGCCCCCCACCCTCACATCCGCCCCCCACCGTTACATCCGCCCCCCACCCTCACATCTGTCCCCCCCACCCTCACATCCGCCCCCCACCATCACATCCGCCCCCCACCCTCACATCCGCCCCCCACCGTTACATCCGCCCCCCACCCTCACATCCGTCCCCCACCCTCACATCCGTCCCCCCACCCTTCATCCGCCCCCCACCGTTACATCCGCCCCCCACCCTCACATCCGTCCCCCACCCTCACATCCGTCCCCCCACCCTTCATCCGCCCCCCACCGTTACATCCGCCCCCCACCCTCACATCTGTCCCCCCCACCCTCACATCCGCCCCCCCCACCCTCACATCCGCCCCCCCCACCCTCACATCCGCCCCCCACCGTTACATCCGCCCCCCACCCTCACATCCGCCCCCCCACCCTCACATCCACCCCCAATCTCACATCCGCCCCCCACCCTCACATCCGCCCCCCACCCTCACATCCGCCCCCCACCCTCACATCCGCCCCCCACCGTTACATCCGCCTCCCCACCCTCACATCCGCCCCCCACCCTCACATCCGCCCCCCCACCCTCACATCTGTCCCCCCCACCCTCACATCCGTCCCCCATCCTAACATCCGCTCCCACCCTCACATCCGCCCCCCACCCTCACATCTGTCCCCCCCACCCTCACATCCGCCCCCCCCACCCTCACATCCGCCCCCCCCACCCTCACATCCGCCCCCCCCCACCCTCACATCCGCCCCCCACCCTCACATCCGTCCCCCATCCTAACATCCGCTCCCACCCTCACATCCGCCCCCCACCCTCACATCCGCCCCCCCCACCCTCACATCCGCCTCCCCCACCCTTCATCCGCCCCCCACCCTCACATCCATCCCCCAATCTCACATCCACCCCCCACCCTCACATCCACCCCCAATCTCACATCCGCCCCCCACCCTCACATCCGCCCCCCACCCTCACATCCGCCCCCCACCCTCACATCCGCCCCCCACCCTCACATCCCTCCCCCACCCTCACATCCGCCCCCCACCCTCACATCCGACCCCCACCCTCACATCCACCCCCAATCTCACATCCGCCCCCCACCCTCACATCCGACCCCCACCCTCACATCCGCCCCCCACCCTCACATCCGCCCCCCACCCTCACATCCCTCCCCCACCCTCACATCCGCCCCCCACCCTCACATCCCTCCCCCACCCTCACATCCGACCCCCACCCTCACATCCGACCCCCACCCTCACATCCGCCCCCCACCCTCACATCCGACCCCCACCCTCACATCCGTCCCCCACCCTCACATCCCTCCCCACCCTCACATCCATTACTGGGGACCCTCATGCAAGAAATGCGCACTCAGAAAGTTCTGGTTTTAAAAATGAACGCTGTCCACGGCAGCCACTCAGCAAAGAGAATGTTCCGCGTCATTCCACTCGCTGAGAGTATCACTCCTGGTGGTTATTGCGAATTCCTTTTGGACCAGGAAATCAGCCCTTCATTTCTCTCTGAACCAGAGGTTGGCAATTATAAGAACACACAGGTCCTGCCACATGGGACCACCTCGTTCCTAGCAGGGGGTCTGCTGCTGCACACACGAAAAGAAAAAGAAGGTCCTGTATAAAGCACTCAAAATGTATGGGGGAAAAATAAGAATTTTATTAAAACACAGAATATAATATATAAAAAGTGTAAAACATCACCAACCTAAGTAAAAATGCTGCAAAGCATAAACAAATATATATAAACCCAAAGTAAACTAATTTAAATTAATATATATACCTGTAATGACTTAACACCTGAAACACACCTATGCTAGAAAACATATAGTAATATCTGTGACAGCACACTGTGGCAGGATCACCGTGGTTAGTGAGGAGGCAACACAATTCTTCCGGTGAAATTATATGCTGGTGGTTTTATTTGTCCAAAAATATAACAAAACAATGGGTGCTCTGTGCCTTTAAGTAAAACAAAACATAAACCAAAAACCTATCCCCGTTAGGGCAACTAACTAAACAAAAGTACAGTCTATCTACCTGGCTGGCTAGTTAAACTAGACCAGACCAACAATATTCAGTAACACCACTTGGCTCCTTACCTGGGAGCTTTATTCCCCTCAGAACAGCAAAAATATGAGCAGCCTGTGTCTGTCTGTCTGTCTGCTCTCCTCTGTCCTCTCTCAGTGTCTGAGAGAGACTGCTGCTCCAGAAGCATTTCCTCTTCCTCTTTAAAAAGCAGGTGAGCTTACTTAATTAGGATCACCTGTGGACTGCCTAATCAGTGGGCTTAACTCCTCGCATACTGGAAAGCAGGCACACTGCCACACCCTACTCATGTATACAGAGTCTATGACTGTCACATATACCCCTCCCCAGCGTAACATTACCGAGTGGACCGGCCCGTGCACCGAGACTGGGCATCCTAGAAAGTGCATCCGCATTACCGTGCAGTATGCCTGGCCGATGCTGCACGGTGAAGTTGAAGGGTTGTAATGATGGAAACCAGCGGGTAACTGTAGAGTTCTTTTCTTTGTTTCTATGCATCCACTGCTCCGGTTTTGCTCCCCCCCCACCCCCAGCTCCGTTTTTGCCCCCCCCCACCAGCTCCGTTTTTGCCCCCCTCCCCCCACCCCCAGCTCCGTTTTTGCCCCCTCTCACCCCCAGATCCGTTTTTGCCCCCCCCACCCCCGTTTTTGCCCCCCCCACCCCAGCTCCGTTTTTGCCCCCCCACCCCCAGCTCCGTTTTTGCCCCCCCCAGCTCCGTTTTTAACTCCCCCCCGTTTTTGACCCCCCCAGCTCCGTTTTTGACACCCCCCAACACACAGTGATAGACACACACAGTGACAGACACACACAGTGACAGACACACACAGTGACAGACACACACAGTGACAAACACACGCTGACACACACACACACACTGACACACTGACACACACTGACACACACACACTGACAGACACAGTGACACCCCCTCTTCCCCCCCACCTGCCTGCCCCTCACGCCGCCTCCCGTCTCCCGCCTCTGCCTTTCACCCACCCGCCACCTCACACCCCTGCGCCCCACAGCCGCCGCCCGCACTCAACAGACACCTGCCGCCTTTCACCCACTCGACACGCATCCGCCGCCTCTCACCCACCCGACACACTCGACACACGCCTGCCGCCTCCCGCCCCTACGCACCGACATCACTGACCTGTCGCCGCACCCACTCACCACCCACCCAGCGCCTCCCGCCTCACACCCACCCGCCACACTCACACCCCTACATCACTGACCAGCCGCCGCCCGCACTCACCAGACACCTTAGCGGGACACCCACCCACAGCCAGCACTCACTACCCACTCGCCACCCATACTGAACACCCACAATTTTACAATCCGCTGTGTCTTTCCCCTGTTTGTGGATCACAGAGATAGACGCTTGGAGCATCGAGCCTGGGATGGGGGCACCGTCCATGCATGAGTTATACAGCTTTAGGAGGTGAGGAGCTAGAAGATTACGGAATTTTTTATAATATAGGTTGGAAAAGCCATCTTGGCCGGGGGCTTTGGATGCTTTCAGTGATTTCATTACCTCCAGAAGCTCCTCTATAGTGAAGTCTGCCTGTAGTGCGTCCCTCTCCTCTCTGGTCAATTTAGGTAGCTGGGCCTCTTTTAAGAATGTCTTCAGTTGAGCTTGCGTGGTTTTATTGTGGACCACTTTCGCTCCATCATATAGGGTCTCATAGTATGATTTTAATTCTTCTACTATTAATTTAGGGTCAGAAGTGAGATTCCCTTGCGCTGTCCGGATTGTCTGAATTTGGGAGACTTGATTTTTGTCTCTAAGCTTATTGGCAAGTAGTGTATCTGGCTTGTTCGCCTTTTCATAGAATTTCCGCTTAGACCAGGACAGCTCCTTCTCAGCACGGGAGGCCAAAAGTAAATTTAGTTTAGTTTTAGTGTCTAACAACTCCTTAAGGGTCATTGCATTTTTGTTATCTTTATGGAGGGAGGATAGGACCGATAACTCTGATTTTAATTGGGTGATTTTGTTGTCCTTCTCCCTCTTCCTCTTACTTGCGATCCCTATGAGCTCTCCTCTCAGAGTTGCCTTATGGGCTTCCCATAGGGTGGACTGTGAAACCACACTTCCCGTGTTCTCCTGAAAGTATACCCTGATTCTATCCCCCACTTTTTGTGAGATTTCGGGGATTTTTAACAATAGCTCATTAAGTTTCCAGTTCGCTCCTGGTCTGTCAAGACTGAAGTCTGTGCACCGCAGCTCTATCGGCGCATGATCCGACCACGAAATATCGTGGATTCCCGAGTGGGAGATCTGAGAAACCATTCTGCTAGACACAAAGAGGTAGTCAATCCTGCTGTATCTGTCGTGTGGGTGAGAGTAAAATGTAAAACCCTTTTCATTGTGATGTTGCTCGCGCCATACATCTAAAAGATTATTGGTTCTCAGTCCTCTGTTCCATGTTGTTCTAACTTTTGACCGGTTGTGGCCGCCTGGGGTACATCTATCTAACAGCGGGTCAAGAGTCTGATTAAAGTCCCCCCCGAGGACAACACAACCTTGTGCTAGTTTTCTGAGTACGGAGAAAAATCTCTCCAGGAAAGCCTCTGCGTTGTCACTCGGGGCGTATATATTTGCAATTGTGATAGGTTGACCCCGTATTTCCCCTATAACAATCAAAAATCGGCCGTTCTTGTCTTTTTTGATGGTTTTTACTGTTAATGGCAGTCGGTTGTGAAGTAGTATAGCTACTCCTCACTTTTTCTTGCTAGCAGAGGACGAGAACCAAGTTTTATTTTAAACTTAAGTTTATTTAATGGGGGGACCCCATTAACTTCTACCGCTTGGCTAAACCCATTTTTCAACTGGGGATCATTAGCCTGTTCCCTACCAAAATTACTTGGTGAAAGTTCTAGACTTCCAAAACCTTCCTCTTCTGGAATTTGGTCGGTTACATCTACGGGTAACTCGGACTCCTGAGTGTCAACAAGCCCTGTCTCTGACAACTCCTCATCCTCTGTTCTCCCTCTGTTAGGAGTAGTAACCAGTGCTAACTGGGATGGGGGTGGACCTCTTTTTTTGTCCTTCCTGCGTTCTCGTTTTGATTTAGGGGTTTTAGACACTTCAGAGACTAATTCAGGGTCTGTAAATGGAAAAACATAATCCGGAGTAGGATTGTTTAAGGTGAGTTGTCCTCTGATCAGGGTGTCAAAACCAGGAAAATTACAACCTAACACTAGGGAATGGGGTAACTTTGGTACAATTGCTGCCGTAGTTTGGATGACTTGCCCCTCGACTTTTACTTTGATCGGTGTCGTGGTGTACGGAAGCGTACACCCATGCACACATAATAGCATGGTTAATAATGCAGCTTCTCACCCTGGCGTAACTGGAGAGGCTTAATCAACTTCCCTGATACCAAGTTAATATCACTCCCTGAGTCTACCAGGGCGGAGATTGGTTTACTATTTAAAATCACCGTGGTGAGGAAGTTGCGGGTATTATTATCCCCGCGGGTCACACATGCCACTCCACAGAACTCTGACCTCACAGAGCCATATGCACACTCCATTGGTTCAGGCAACTTAGGGCAGAGAGCCTTAACATGTCCCACCTCCCCACACTCAAAACAAACAATTGGTCCAGTTCGGTCTTGAAACCGTTTCAGAGATTTAGAGTTTCTGTCCTTATCCAGGTTTTCTTCCACTCCCTCAAACCGTGCGGCCGGTCGCGGGTCTTTGTTCCAGCGCTGGCTTCTACTGTTCATGTTGGGCTGCGGGTTTTGGTTTGTGCGAGAGAACGTGGAGCGACATTTCACGGGTGGCTTGAAAACCTTCCACTGCGCCTACCATGGCATCATAAGTGAGAGGATCTCCTTGTCCCACCCTATGTCGGAGGTCCTGGTGTAATGCTCGAATGAAGCGGTCTAAAACCACCATCTCAAGGATCCGGGTTGGGCTGTATGCTTCTGGTTTTAGCCACTTGGTCGCCAGATGGATCAAATCCCATAACTGGGATCTGGTTAACTTCTGTTACTGGTATCTCCATGTATGGAACCTTTGCGCACAGACTGCAGGAGTCACTCCAATCCTTGCAAGGATTTCGCTTTTTAGACGGTCATAATCTGCTGCTGCTTCTTCATCGAGGTCACAATATGCTTTTTGACTTTGCCTAGTAGAAAGGGTGCAATCATCCCAGCCCATTTGGAGCGGGCCCAACTTTCCCGGGAAGTGATTAGCTCAAAGGACCATAGGTAACCCTCTACGTCATCTTGCGGCGTAATTTTCTGCAGGTATAGGTTCGCCCTGATGGGCCGCACCTTGGCTACACTGGTCGAGTCCATAGTAATCTGGGCCAGGCGTTGAACCAGCCACCTCTTTGTTTCTGCGATAACGCCAAGCTGGGCCGCAAGTATCTGGTTTGTCTCACGTTGTGCCGCAGCGCTTTCAAGTCCCTGTCTGTTAGTTTCCTGCTGAACAGCGGTGCTGTGTAGAAGGGCCTTCACAACGTCCTCCATACTGACAGTAACAGTCCACACAGAATCCACCAGTCGCAATGTGCAGCTCTGTCCCTTCTACAGGGTGTTCGGCATCCCACTTCTGACACCACATTTGGCAGGATGACCGTGGTTAGTGAGGAGGCAACACAATTCTTCTGGTGAAATAATATGCTGGTGGTTTTATTTGTCCAAAAATATAATAAAACAATGGGTGCTCTGTCACTTTAAGTAAAACAAAACATAAACCAAAAACCTATCCCCGTTAGGGGAACTAACTAAACAAAAGTACAGTCTATCTACCTGGCTGGCTAGTTAAACTAGACCAGACCAACAATATTCAGTAACACCACTTGGCTCCTTACCTGGGAGCTTTATTCCCCTCGGGACAGCAAAAATATAAGCAGCCTGTGTCTGTCTGTCAGCTCTCCTCTTCTCTCTCTCAGTGTCTGAGAGAGACTGCTGCTCCAGAGTCATTTCCTCTTCCTCTTTTAAAAGCAGGTGAGCTTACTTAATTAGGATCACCTGTGGACTGCCTAATCAGTGGGGTTAACTCCTCGCATACTGGAAAGCAGGCATACTGCCACACCCTACTGATGTATACAGAGTCTCTGTCACAATACAGAAATACAAGCCAGGGGAAAAGATAAATTCCCCTGGGGTGTAAATAAGACCGGCCCGTCAAACAATACTCCTACCTGTTACGCCGATGCTCGCCACAAACCGGGACCGGACCGCGGGGCTGAGGTGGGGTTATATAATCACCGACCTTAGTCCACGCAGACTGATCCGGAGTGCGCAGTTCGTAGTCGTACATCGCAGGGTCAGGATTGGAGAAGGCAGCATCGTCGTTAATGAAGCAGGAGTTCGGCAACAGGAAGTCAGGAGTGCCCCGCTTCAGCTTAGGAGCGTGAGCGCGGGGGTGGCTTCTGCGCGAGGAGCGGCCTCGGCCCATGACGCCGATCTCAGCAGGAGGAGACAGCAGGCTGGCCGAAGTTCACCGCAGGGCAGCGTCGAGAAGAACCAACGCTTCAGCGCAGAAGTCCAAGGCAGGCCACTGCAAGAGGATCGCAGCAGGCCGCAGGAAAGGAAGGGTAGCCACTGCTAGGAGGGAATGCAGCAGTTACCAGTGCTGGCATCAACGCTTCAGCACAGGCGTCCAGGGTAGGCCACTGCAGAAGAATAGCAGCAGGCCGCAGGACAGGAAGGGTAGCCACTGCTAGGAGGGAATGCAGCAGTTACCAGTGCTGGCATCAACTCTTCAGCACAGACGTCCAGGGTAGGCCACTGCAAGGAGATAGCAGCAAGCCAGTGCTGGCAACAACGTTTCAGCACAGACGTCCAGGACCAGGCCTCTGGATACTCAGGAACTTGGAAGGTAAGAACGCTAGGAGAGAGGCCTGGGGTGGTTTGTAGCAGAGACAGTAACATAGAGGTAGGAATAGTTATGCTCGGCCCTGGTTCAGTGCCGACGCCTAGAATATAAAGGGCGGAGATCCAATCACAGGAGGAGGGTGTGTGAGAATTCCTCCAATGAAAGAACACAGGGCAGAAGCTGCAATGAGAGGCAGCACCTGTGCCATAGATTGCCAGAGGAAGCTTGCAACTGCACAGGTCTGCAAGGCAATAGTCAAAGCCAGTAGTGGATTCCTTACAGTACCCCCCCCCCCCCCTTCAGGTGAGGCCTCCGGACGAACAAGATCCATCACAGATTAGGGGGACAGGGAATTGTTCCTAAACCTCCTTAGGCGAGAGGTGGCGTTGAAAGCCCATAGTTTGTTGGGATTCCTTACAGTACCCCCACCACTGGGTGAGAAGCCTGGGTGAACAGGACCATTCATAGGTCTGGGAGACATTGAGTTGTTCCTGAAGTGTCTCCGGCGAGAATTAGGTCCACAATCCAGGTGTACATTGGCGAGTGCCATGAAAGACAGCGGTGGTACTGCAGTTCTTGGTACATGAACAATGGGACCTGAGGGCTCTGGAATGGGAACATCAGAAAGGCAGTAGCCAGGTGTCCGGTGCATAGTAATAGTCCAAGAGTACGGGACACAGGACACAGATTGTCGGACAAAAATGGCAGAGGGACCTTCAGAGAAGGCAATGTCTTTGGTGAAATCAGCACGGAGGAAGTTGCGAGAGTCTTTAGCTTCCAAGGAATTCCGGGTGGTGGTTAGCAAGGGAATGGGGCGGGAGGGTTCACTACACACTATTGCATCGGTACTTTTGATACCAAGCAGGGTTGCTATCCCAAGCAATTTGCGAGAGTCTGTAGCAGTGTGTATGCAACTCTTGGTCATGGTACTGGCAGTTGAAGAAGGATCCGCTTCCTTTGGTTTGTGATCTTTAGAGAGAATCAAATCCGAAATTGTGGCCTTGGCGAAGGACATAATAAGCATGTCTATACTCATAGTGGACCTATAGAGAACAGGGACGGACGCTTCAGGTAAAGCGACGAGGTCCAGTAAGGGTGTCTTCATCTTAGGGAGAGGCCACTTGCCATACAGAAAGGGCACTTTGGGCACCGCACAGAGACCTGCGAGTAAGGAGTCTGTTTGAAAAGTGAGAAAACAGATTTTATCCAAAAAAAAGGCAGGCGGTTAAGCGGTGCATCAACCTTAGGGAAAAAAGTCTTGGGGTTAAAGCTGGGTGCCTCCAACACAGAGAAAGAAGACAGAGAACTAGAGCTTGGCTTCGGAGTGGAGGTCCCAGGTACCCAGGTCTCACATGATACTGTGGGAGAAGCAATGCAAATTGTTACTGTTTTAAACATAGGGTTTTTAACATCGGTAGCTCCAGGCACCTTTTTGAGAGGTAACCCTAGTTTTGGGACAGGACAGTCAATAGCAAGTACCCCAAGTATTGTGGAAGACACAGAGAAATATAAGTCCATTTTAAAGACGGAATCTTCTGAAAAAAGGGAAAGTTCCAAATGCGATACCCCTGAGTTCGTGATAGTAGACATACAGTCAGTAGTGGATACCCCGAATACTGTGGGCGAATCAGCGTGAAACAGTATTATTGCAGGAATGGGCATCCCAGACTTAAAGTCATTTTTAATCATCCCGGAGGCTGTGGCATGATCCGTGAGAGAAACTGGGGTAAACTCTCCAACAGACACAAGGGACATCTTGCTTGTTTCAGAATTGGGTCCCTGAGAATCCCTAGTGAGGGCATCAGACTCCATGGGAGACTTCGTGACAGGGGTTTTGGAACTGATTAAAGGAATTGCAGGTATCACAGATTTAATAGGAGAAATACCTTGCAAAACAGAAATTTTAGTAAAGGTGATAGGCATCACAGATAGGACAGACAGAAGTAAGCTAGGCAAGGTTGCTTCTATAACAGAAGATTTGGCAGCGGCAAAGCTTAACTCAGCGGCTGCTGGAGAACTTTTAACTACAGTGAGAAGGGACTGCAGATTTACAAAGTCAGGGATAAAGGGAGTCTCAAACTTGAAAGCCTGATCCTTCAAAAAGAAGGGCCCTAACTTTAATTGTACTAAGGGAGCAACAGCAGATGCGCTGATCTCAGAAGGGGTCACTTGGAAAGGAGCATAATATGTACTGTTCGCTTTAAACCCTAGGATTTGAGAAAAGGAGAACTCAGACAGTGCAAGTGGGGCAACCACGACTGTGCTGGTCTCTGAAGTGGGTATTTGGGAAAGAGTGTCTGGGACATCAGAAACGACAACAGATTCCACGAAAAGGGGTCTATGCTCAGAAGCAGGGGTCTCAGCTCTCCGAGTGACAGACGGGGTGAGTGAAATACCTAGGAGTAGGGATTCTGCGAACAGGTTTAGAGAAACAAATGGCTCCAGAATACTTTTTACTGGAGCCAGTATTATTGCCGAAAGTTCAGGGGGCATAGCCCCGAGAATTTTAGCCGAGTCAGAGGACAAAAGGGGTTGATCCTCTGAGGCTAAGGAGGTGTCCCTGACTGACGAACTAAAGGGATCTACCAAGGAAGGTTCACAGGGCTGACCTGCAGGGGTTAACATAGGAAAAACCCCAAGGGTTAAATTACTCTGTACCTGAGAATCAGAGAAATAGAAGCTAGTCTCCGAGAGTGGGGTCATAGGGGGTTCTGCCTCTTGCCCTAGGGACCTATCCTTAGACTGCGGAATACTAGGGTTAGCAGTAGGGACCTCACAGAGCAGACTAGCAGGGGTTAATACAGAAAAAACCTCGGAAACAGAGCTTAGAATTTTTGGTTTAGGAAAAGAGGGCAAACAGGATTCATTCTCTGGTGCTAGGGAAGACACACTGACCTGGGGACTGCAGGGATTTACAGTGGGGGACGCATAGGCCTGACTAGCAGGGGTTAAGATCGAAATAACCTCAGGGACAGAATTTAGGGAGGTTAACTCGGGATTAGGGAGCGTGGCAGCTTCTTCCTTAGCAGGCAGCGACAGAGAAATGGTTTGACCATTCTTAGGAGAGAGAGGTACCCCCACAGGTTTAGCAACAGAACTGACAGAAAAAGGTTTGTGAATAGTCTGTGCGTGGGCAGCAAGTAGAGGTTCACGCTCGCTTATGTTTTTGTCAAATTCCAGGAATAATTTAAGGGTGGTGTCTATGGACTGAGCCGGTACCCCAAAATCCGCAGGTTCAAGACCTGGAGTAGACATAAGAAGGAGTAGTTGGGAGTACTGGGCTTGTAACATCTTCTTCACCTCTCTACATTCCTGAGACCTTGTAAGTATTTCTTTACGCGTTAGTCTTTCTGCAGGGGTTAACCCTTCATACATACAGGCAAGATTAGGTGGAGGCAGTCTTTCAAACAGATACTGTTTTTCAAACAGGGACTGGTCCGCAGCCTGGGACATAGGTACAGTTAAACATTTACCATCCCCCGCCACGGCGCGGTCCGGTTTTAATGGGCCGAGCATACTGTTACGCCGATGCTCGCCACAAACCGGGACCGGACCGCGGGGCTGAGGTGGGGTTATATAATCACCGACCTTAGTGCACGCAGACTGATCCGGAGTGCGCAGTTCGTAGTCGTACATCGCAGGGTCAGGATTGGAGAAGGCAGCATCGTCGTTAATGAAGCAGGAGTTCGGCAACAGGAAGTCAGGAGTGCCCCGCTTCAGCTTAGGAGCGTGAGCGCGGGGGTGGCTTCTGCGCGAAGAGCGGCCTCGGCCCATGACGCCGATCTCAGCAGGAGGAGACAGCAGGCTGGCCGAAGTTCACCGCAGGTCAGCGTCGGGAAGAACCAACGCTTCAGCGCAGAAGTCCAAGGCAGGCCACTGCAAGAGGATCGCAGCAGGCCGCAGGAAAGGAAGGGTAGCCACTGCTAGGAGGGAATGCAGCAGTTACCAGTGCTGGCATCAACGCTTCAGCACAGACGTCCAGGGTAGGCCACTGCAAGGAGATAGCAGCAAGCCAGTGCTGGCAACAACGCTTCAGCACAGACGTCCAGGACCAGGCCTCTGGATACTCAGGAACTTGGAAGGTAAGAACACTAGGAGAGAGGCCTGGGGTGGTTTGTGGCAGAGACAGTAACATAGAGGTAGGAATAGTTATGCTCGGCGCTGGTTCAGAGCCAATGCCTAGAATATAAAGGGCGGAGATCCAATCACAGGAGGAGGGTCTGTGAGAATTCCTCCAATGAAAGAGTACAGGGCAGAAGCTGCAATGAGAGGCAGCACCTGTGCCATAGATTGCCAGAGGAAGCTTGCAACTGCACAGGTCTGCAAGGCAATAGTCAAAGCCAGTAGTGGATTCCTTACACTACCTAGCAAAGTCTATTATAGACTTAAAGAATTGATTTGATTGTGGCACTACCTGTGTGTTTGCTATGTACATATAAAAGTCCCATCCAAAATCCACTATGAGCTATGTATATAGCATCACTATAAGTGATTTAGTCGTAAAACAAACAATACACCAATGTGTAAAACCAATTGTTAGGTGTTGTGCAGTGCGTCACAAAGAAATGACGCCAGAGTGTGGCGTCAGAGGCGGAGTTTGGACGCTGTCTGTGGCACACATTATATGTAATACTAAAGTGCAAGTACGCGCCACTTTTGTGCGCTATTAATATGTCGAAATTGTCAGTCACGTCTTTCTTGGTGTATGAAACACATGCGAGTGGACGCAAACATTTCTTACTGACTCCGAATGTATGAACACAGTCGTCCGGTCAGCAATTTTTCCCATTGAAGAACTGTGCAGATGATTGATGATGAGGTCGGAAATATGTATATGTCTGTTATTTATGTGCATATATCTAATGAATATCTTCTAAATTAGGTTTTTATTAAGACTAAGCCAAAACGAAGCTGAACCTGACGAAGCTCTTTTGCTGGTGAAACGCGCGTCGGGCAGCTAGCTTTATGCTATACACAGCAGACACTGCAACGGTTCTGCAGTAGGGATAGTTGGCGGGTGATTAATGCACTGTAGGGTTTAGTAAGCAGGATATTTGTCTCCATCCAAGGCCGCGTTTATAGTGGATGTGCGCGACGGAGCGCATGACGTCACAGGTCTGTCACTTGCACGAAACCTACACCGAGGTCTGAGGCGACAGGGAGGCGTGGTCGTGATGTCACGTGAGCGGATCACCCTCATTGGCTGAACCGCGCACGTGACCCAGCCGTTGCGCGGCAAAGACAGAAGACAAAGACAAAAACCGCGCGCTCTACGGGCGGCCTCATAAAGAAGAGGTTTGTTGTTCGTGCCGCACGCGCGCGCCGTCCCTGCCACTATAAACACGGCCTAAGACTGCTCATCAATGCCACGTTAGTCTGCCACTGTTGCATGGCTACTTTTTTACTCTCCTCCAATTAACATGGGCTTCCCGTGGCCCTGCCTGCACGCAGCTGTTTCACTCAGTACACTGATGCCACGGAGGTTTCCACTGCAGCTACATTGTATGTAGTGTGATAGTGTTGTTACCATGTGTCTCAGCTATTGAGTCTATTATCACCAGTGGCTGTGACACTGTCTGTGTTATAGAGCAGAGTGTTACTGGCATTCTATGATCTCCCCATCTGTGGTTTGTATCTATTCAATATATTAATGCCTAAGCTTCCACTGCCCGCAGCTATATATATATATATGAGCTGGAATGAGCGGTATATACTCCAAGCTCATTCTGTCCCACACTGCGGTATTGCTATTTACCCATTAAGGTTTATTATCTCACGCTCAAGCTTCGAAGTATAATTTTACTCCAATTACCTACCACCTGTAGCCTCACAATTTATTCATTGTACCTTGTGACATTACCACTTCACCCTACTAATATATTTTGTAATTAATGTTCAGATTTGTATACAGTGATATATATTTTAATTTTAATTAGTAAACGTTATGTTTTAACTTGTGGTGTGCAAGAAGTGAATTCTTTGCCAAGAGCGTATCTCATACGCCCTTCATCTCGTCTGTTTTATTAAGACTAGCAACATATTATTATTATTTTTTTACATAGATCTTACCAAGTACTAATAAAATAAAAGAACATTAATAATTACCATCTGGTAGACGAGCGAATACCGGCACCTACTACGGAGGCCACGCGCTTCAGTGCACGCCTCCGCCGCGCGCTCCTGCAGCCCAGCGATGTTGGGTCACGGCGATTGGGTGTGTGGTGGGGGCGTGATGAACTCGTCACGGAGCTGGTTGGCCTTTATTGGCAGAATCAGCTCACGTGATGCGGCTGCAGCCCGAAATTTCAATTTGGGTTGTGGCGGCAAAATGTCGCGGCGTCAACGCTGTACTTTGTCGCCACAAGCAGTTTCTAGTGTGACAACTCTCATCCACTAGCCTCAAAGAGTGGCGAACGTGCGCTCGCACACGTCGCGTAGCAGGCAGTGTGAGCTAGCCCTATGTATCTCTGGAAGCAGGGGGTGCCCAGAGCTGAAATTAAGGGGCTTCGGCTCCGGAGATCACCTGCTTCATTCTTGGGTAAAAAAATAAAAATGAATAAAAGAGCTTGGATAGCCGCTTTAAGGCAACCTCTGTTTTTAGTAAATTATCCATGCTTGTTTGCTAAGATGCAATAGTAACCCAACCCCTTGAATAGTCTAATGTCGTAAAAACCCTCTAGAGCATTCAATGACCAAGTCATGAACTGCACACCTGTGTGCACCTGGCTTCTGTATGTGACAGGGGCTAAAACATCCAGTTATTCAGGTGACTCACTTACCTCCTCGCAGGGCACTAAAAATGAGCAGCAAGTGCCCAAAAACCGTGACCCCACACCTCAATACGGTACCATCACCACCGCCAAGAATAATTTCAGGCCTTACCCTCAGGATTACCTGGTCCCGTTTACTAGAAAAATAGGTAACAACGCAAAAACCCAATATAGCAAAATGTGTCTAAAAATACGGTTAATCTTTTCGAAAAGGTACTAGGTTCAGTTAAGAGCCCAAAGACGGTGCTTATTACATTTTAGATTTAATATAGGAAAAGTGGTACAGTGCTTGTTTTACAGAAAAGGAATGTTACAAAGACATACAATATAATACATGCAGACAGGTCTAATAACGGGGTACATAACGCCTAAATACGTAACCACCTGCTAGACTCCTCCAGGGGTCGTCATATGGAAATATAAGAATTCGCATGTTATGGAGAGAACACTCCTCTGTTGAATTCTAGTTTTCATACCGCAAATAATTTTTATGCTCGAAACTTTGCTTCTGTCACTAGGACAGGCCAACCCTTTGTGTGTATGTCTTAACTCCCACTCATTAGATCTCTTGTGACATTTATGGCTGGGAGAAAAAAATGATATTTTAAAATCAAATGAGAGTATAAAATACCCTATAACTCTCTCCCTGTAACCCCTAGAGCAGGGTGCGCAAACTGACAGGGAGAGAGAGGGGAATGAGAAAGACAGGGAGGGAAGGGAAGAATGACATAGAGAGGGGGTGGAAATGACAGAGAGAGGGATGTGAGAATGAGAGGTTGGGAGAGTGTGACAGAGAGAGAGGGAAAAGAGAATAACGGAGAGAGGGGGGGTGTATGAATGTTAGAAAAAGTCTATTAGGTATAACAATTTAATTTTTCACTTAGATAGAATAAAAATTTGAGTGAATTCTGTGTGGGAAAATGGGGGGGGGCGCAAGATGAAGGTTCACCTATGGTGCCAAATACCCTTGCACCGGCCCTGCTGACATATGGAACTCGGGCATTTGTCATATTTGGTATTGTTAGACACGTCTGACTTTGCCAGCCACAAATCTATATTTATTATCCTTGTGAAGTGCATCAGATTTCAATTATCACACCTTTTTTAAATCTGTAAGGAAATGTAGAGTGTCCTTTCATTCACCTTTCCTGCTTACCAGGGGTAGGGGGGGTCTTAGGAATTTATGCGACTGCCTTCTTTGAAGATACAAATGTCATTCCAGGTCAATTTCTGGTGCGCCTGGACCCCCTCACCCATCAAAACATATTGGTTTTCATTATTGACCAACAAATGCAGGTTAAGCCAGATGACCACACAGGAGACAGAGAAAAAATAATATTTTAAAATGCGAGTTAACCCCTTGGTTGCTGTATTGTTAACACAACTGAACAGAATAAAGGCATTAATGTGACAGAAACATTGAAAGTTTAAAATTATATATGAAAAGGCTTATACTTGTCTGATGTTTTTGTAAAGGCGCAGATAATTTACACTTAACCTATTAAATGTTTTTTTTTTTTTTATCTGAATTAACTTTAAAGTTGTGTTTTTCCGCTTAGGGCATTCTTTATTTAATTTTTCGTTGGGGATGAAGCAGGGGGTCTCCGGAGCTGAACTCTGTTAATTTCAGCTTTGGGGACCCCCTGCCTCTATAGGCCATACCGGTAGCATCCTTCGGCTGGGAGAGCAATAGGCAGCTCTAATCTCCCACGGCACGGGAGCCAATAGGGCTGCGGGACAGTTAACAACCAGGAAGTAACAGTCATGAGCGTCTCCGGTAAGTATCTTGGGAGGAGGGTGTCCTTAGAGCTGAAATAAACGGGGTTGAGCCAGTGCCACGTTAAGGCATTGGTGGGCCCTGGGCAAAGTATGAACTAGGGGAGCCTCGTTGCTTTTCAGAAAATACCATACACTTTGATCAACTAAATTGTATAATCACTCACTATTCATACAGCAGTCGAGAAGCATTGTGATTGGTTAAACGGATTTCATTTCCTTTTCCGTTTTTTTTTTGTTCGCTTTCGATTTTCAGCTGTTTCTTTAGAATGATCTAAAGATTGAAAATATGGAAACTCCCCCCACCCCCAAGACCCCCACTCCTACCCCCTGCCCCCCCCCGGCCACATCATGCTCTCCCTCACGTGTGCGTGGGGCCATGGGCAACTGCCCCAAGGTCATTACACTCTGTTCACATTGCTCGACCTCTCTGCAGCCTTTGATACTGTGGACTATCCTCTTCTCCTTCACATTCTCCATACTCTAGGTGTCCATACAAAGCTCTATCCTGGATCTCCTCTTACCTCTCCCATCGTACTTTCAGAGTCTCATTTGCTAACACCTCCTCCTAATCTGTTGATCACTCTGTGGGGGTACCCCAGGGCTCTGTCCTGGGACCTCTTCTCTTTTCTCTTTACACACTCTCTTTAGGTGACCTAATCACATCTCTTGGGTTCAAATATCACCTCTATGCTGATGACACACAAATGTACTTGTCAACCCCTGACCTTACACCTGCTGTACAGACCAAAGTCTCTGAATATCTCTCCACTGTATCATCCTGGATGGCCTCCCGCAGACTCAAACTTAACATGTCAAAGATGGAGCTTCTCATACTTCCTCCTATGCCTAATCCTACTGCCCCCTTCTACATTCCTGTTGGCAGAACTATCATACACCCAGTATCACAAGCACGCTGCCTAGGGGTCATATTTGACTCCTCCCTCAAATTCTCCTCATATTCACAATGTAGCTAAAACCTGTCGTTTTTGCCTCCATAATATAACAAAGATACGCCCTTTCCTATGTTCCTCTACTGCTAAAACTCTACCACAGGCCCTCATTCTCTCCCGTCTCGACTATGGCAACCTCCTGTTGTCCAGCCTTCCTGCCTCTCACCTGTTTCCCCTACAATCTATCCTTAACGCTGCTGCTAGAATCACTTTACTCTCTCCTAAATCTGTCTCAGCGCCTCTCCTGCTGAAATCCCTCTCCTGGCTTCCTTGAAATTCCGTATTACTTACAAAATTCTCCTCTCTTTTAAGGCTAGGCACGCTTCTGCCCTCCTTACATCTCAGCTCTAATTTCTCACTATACACCTGCTCAACACTTGCGTTCTGCTCAAGGATGTCCTCTGTCCCCTTTTGTATCCAAAGACCTCTCCCACTCACTGCCCCACACCTCTGGAATGCCCTTCCCCTCAATATCCAACTAGCACCCTCTCTATCCACCTTTAGAACCTTTCTTAAAACACACCTCTTCAACGAAGCGTATGGGTAGCTCCTCTGGCTGATGCTGTACATCTCAGATGCCCTGATCTTGGCCCCTTGCAGATACATTTACCAGAACACCCTCCTACTGTCTCTGTAAGTTCTTCCCACTTAGATTGTCAGCTCTTGGGGGAAGGGACTCCTTTTCCTAATGTTACTTTTATGTCTGAAGCGCTTCTTCCCATGATGTGTTATATTATTATGTCACGTGTATTACTGCTGGGAAGCGCTATGTACATGGATGGTGCTACATAAATAAAGATATGCACATATATATTTGATAAAAGGGTCCAAGGTTCAGCTCCAGAGACCCCCTGCTTCATACCCATATTAAAAATAAAAGACATTATTGTCCGGACATGCTGCTTTAAGCAGCAGACTCCCTTTACGGACTAACCCCGACACATTTCACCTGCTTAGTGCCCCTGTGTTCATGTCTCTGTGGCACTGTGCACGTGAACAAGAGACTTGCGAGATTTCCAAAGCTGTGGTCACTCAATTCACTTGTTGGTCCAATAAAAGTAATTGCAAACCAGGACGAATCTACATGTAAATATAAAGAGAAAACAAACGCATAGGACCTCTGTCTGTTATTTTATATATAGCACTGAGCTGGACAACGTAGAATCCAGGCACAATAAATCCCTGCCCTGAAGAACTTGCAATCTAATTGTGGTGTCCAAGGAACACAGAAACGCTTTGCACGCGGTCACATGCATTATTTAAAGCGGAGATGAGGGTTTGAGCGCAGCGTCTTTGCGATCCCTCATTGGTACAGCACAGCGAGTCTCCCTTTATCATAAGCAAGACATTGCATTGCTCAGGTTTGCATTATACCTGGTGGTGGCGGCTTGCTTTTGTATAGCGCTGCTAGTTTTACGTAGCGCTTTACAGAGACATTTTGCAGGCACAGGTCCCTGCCCCGTGGAGCTTACAATCCATGTTTTCGGTGCCTGAGGCACAGGGAGATAAAGTGACTTGCCCGAGGTCACAAAGAACCGACACCGGGAATTGAACCAGGGTCCTCTGCTCCAAACTCTCAGTGCCAGTCAGTGTCTTTACTCACTGAGCCGCTCCTTCTCCTCCCAGTTTGGGAATACATTAGTTCTAACTCTGCCCAAGCAGGTGCAAGGATTTCCTTACAGATAACAGGACTCGATTGCTACAGTCGAAGTTCAGAATTGGACGTTAGAGACAGTGTGGTGCAAAGCAGGCGGCTCAAATTAGTAATGAAAGAGAGAGCAGAAAGTCGCTGCTCTAATTGCACCCTGGGCCTGGCCGTATGGACAGACTTTAAATGGCGATAGCATTAAAACTCCTTTGGCTCAATTATTGATCGGCTCTCGCTCTGGATTTCTACTTCTCAAACCCGTTAATTACTTTTCCAGTTCAGGATCTGATAAAAAGTTTGTTACGAGTGTTTCAAGTCACAGTGAGATGTCACAGTTTGGCCTCTTTTATTAAAGTCGTTAGGGATGAACCTGAATGATTTGGAGATAACTAAATATTTGTGTGTTAACATTTTCAACGCCTGTCAGAATATTCCAGCATCTAGTCAGCTTTTTTTTATAAAACATTTCAACAATCATTAATTTCCAATCAGTTTCACTGATTTTTAGCATCAGTGTTTCATAGACTTCAATAGAATCTCGCTGATAAAATCTTCTCTTTTCTATTAATAGCATTTTTTGTAGAGAAGCTCCAGATCTCACTGATTTGGGTTCTTGGAGTTGGCATATCTGTCTTTTCCTGTCGCCCCTTCTCTCTCCATCTGCTGCTGCCGTGTTTGCGCTGCTGCAGTGTTTGCGCTGCTGCAGTGTTTGCGCTGCTGCAGTGTTTGCGCTGCTGCAGTGTTTGCGCTGCTGCAGTGTTTGCGCTGCTGCAGTGTTTGCGCTGCTGCCGTGTTTGCGCTGCTGCCGTGTTTGCGCTGCTGCCGTGTTTGCGCTGCTGCCGTGTTTGCGCTGCTGCCGTGTTTGCGCTGCTGCCGTGTTTGCGCTGCTGCCGTGTTTGCGCTGCTGCAGTGTTTGCGGCTGCTGCAGTGTTTGCGGCTGCTGCAGTGTTTGCGCTGCTGCAGTGTTTGCGCTGCTGCAGTGTATGCGGCTGCTGCAGTGTTTGCGCTGCTGCAGTGTTTGCGCTGCTGCAGTGTATGCGGCTGCTGCAGTGTATGCGGCTGCTGCAGTGTTTGCGCTGCTGCAGTGTTTGCGCTGCTGCAGTGTATGCGGCTGCTGCAGTGTTTGCGCTGCTGCAGTGTTTGCGCTGCTGCAGTGTATGCGGCTGCTGCAGTGTTTGCGCTGCTGCAGTGTTTGCGCTGCTGCAGTGTATGCGGCTGCTGCAGTGTTTGCGCTGCTGCAGTGTTTGCGCTGCTGCAGTGTTTGCGCTGCTGCAGTGTATGCGGCTGCTGCAGTGTTTGCGCTGCTGCAGTATTTGCGCTGCTGTAGTATTTGCGCTGCTGCAGTATTTGCGCTGCTGCGGTGTTTGCGCTGCTGCAGTGTTTGCGCTGCTGCAGTATTTGCGCTGCTGCGGTGTTAGTGGCTGTCACAAGGTGGGTCCGCAGTGCTGGAAGTATTAGGCAATGTTACATCTGTTTCTACGTTGCTGCTCCCTTAGGGTGCAGGAGCAGGAAAGTTGGCTCCCGTTAGCAGAGAAAAAACCCTAGAATTAAGTTCCTATCTACAGACCTTTTGCCAAAACCTTTAGGTTTGTTGCGTCTGAAGTGGGTGAGAGCAGAATTGTTCACGGAGTTACAATGTTATTCTGAGGTCCAGTGACCAACAGAACTCATGTTCTCTGGGCAGTTACTGCACGGCCTCCGTGTGGTTGTGGATGAGGTCTTGCGATTCCTCGGGGAGTCCATATAAGAACTGGTTGTGCCTCCCGCGGGACACAAATGTTGCTCCATGTGCCAGGCAGCACGTCCAAATCTGCAAAGGGACAGAGCAATGAGACAGGCTTGGATTTGTCACAGCTGAGACAGACATACCCCACCGGGACAAAGGGACAGAGCCGTGCTTTCTGCATATTCACCGCAGCGTATTCCAGGTGTTCCCTGAATGGTTTCCCTAAGTCTGTCTCTGCCACCCTGTCCTGTAAGAGAATAAACTCACTGTGGCTATTGATGTAACTTGCCTCAGTGTTATTGTGTCATTCAGTGGTGATGAGGAGACAGTGGCTGGGCAGCAGGTCCTTTCTGTCTCTGAGTAAGTATGTCACCCTATGAGGAGTAGGATGTAATGACTATTGGTTTCATCATAGGGCCACCAAATCCCCCACCAGTTGGAGTGACGGGATTGATGGGCCATTGGTCCCTCTGTGGGAACCTATCACTATGTCATGTCATACTTCTGATGTTCTGTCACTAGAGACATAACCCCCCCTGCCCCCCGAGTGCTCCGTGTCTTACCAGGTACACTGTGAACAAGGCGTACAGGACGAGTACGACACCGATGACCGCATAGAGGGCGATGCTGTCCAGCGTTGGGATGTACACAACCACAAAGTACAGGTTAATGGTGATGATCAGGACTATGAGGAGGATAGTGACCGCTTTACCCACGCTGAGGACGAGAACGGACGGTATGAGGACTCTCTGATTACACCAATGTCTCACCCTGCTCATACCTCTGTAACATGCACAGCTATCTCTCACTGTAACACGCACAGCAATCTCTCACTGTAACACGCACAGCTATCTCTCACTGTAACACGCACAGCTATCTCTCACTGTACCACGCACAGCAATCTCTCACTGTAACACGCACAGCTATCTCTCACTGTAACACGCACAGCTATCTCTCACTGTAACACGCACAGCTATCTCTCACTGTAACACGCACAGCTATCTCTCACTGTAACACGCACAGCTATCTCTCACTGTAACACGCACAGCTATCTCTCACTGTACCACGCACAGCTATCTCTCACACTAACACGCACAGCTATCTCTCACTGTAACACGCACAGCTATCTCTCACTGTAACACGCACAGCTATCTCTCACTGTAACACGCACAGCAATCTCTCACTGTAACACGCACAGCTATCTCTCACTGTAACACGCACAGCTATCTCTCACTGTAACACGCACAGCTATCTCTCACTGTACCACGCACAGCTATCTCTCACTGTACCACGCACAGCTATCTCTCACTGTACCACGCACAGCTATCTCTCACTGTACCACGCACAGCTATCTCTCACTGTAACACGCACAGCTATCTCTCACTGTAACACGCACAGCTATCTCTCACTGTAACACGCACAGCTATCTCTCACTGTACCACGCACAGCTATCTCTCACTGTACCACGCACAGCTATCTCTCACTGTAACACGCAAAGCTTTCTCTCACTGTACCACGCACAGCTATCTCTCACTGTAACACGCACAGCTATCTCTCACTGTAACACGCACAGCTATCTCTCACTGTAACACGCACAGCTATCTCTCACTGTAACACGCACAGCTATCTCTCACTGTAACACGCACAGCTATCTCTCACTGTAACACGCACAGCTATCTCTCACTGTAACACGCACAGCTATCTCTCACTGTACCACGCACAGCTATCTCTCACTGTAACACGCACAGCTATCTCTCACTGTAACACGCACAGCTAACTCTCACTGTAACACGCACAGCTATCTCTCACTGTACCACGCACAGCTATCTCTCACTGTAACACGCACAGCTATCTCTCACTGTAACACGCACAGCTATCTCTCACTGTAACACGCACAGCTATATCTCACTGTAACACGCACAGCTATCTCTCACTGTACCACGCACAGCTATCTCTCACTGTAACATGCACAGCTATCTCTCACTGTACCATGCACAGCTATCTCTCACTGTAACACGCACAGCTATCTCTCACTGTACCATGCACAGCTATCTCTCACTGTAACATGCAAAGCTTTCTCTCACTGTACCACGCACAGCTATCTCTCACTGTAACACGCACAGCTATCTCTCACTGTAACACGCACAGCTATCTCTCACTGTAACACGCACAGCTATCTCTCACTGTAACACGCACAGCTATCTCTCACTGTACCATGCACAGCTATCTCTCACTGTACCATGCACAGCTATCTCTCACTGTAACACGCACAGCTATCTCTCACTGTAACACGCACAGCTATCTCTCACTGTAACACGCACAGCTATCTCTCGCACAGCTATCTCTCACTGTAACACGCAAAGCTATCTCTCACTGTAACACGCACAGCTATCTCTCGCACAGCTATCTCTCACTGTAACACGCAAAGCTATCTCTCACTGTAACACGCACAGCTATCTCTCACTGTAACACGCACAGCTATCTCTCACTGTAACACGCACAGCTATCTCTCACTGTAACACGCACAGCTATCTCACACTGTAACACGCACAGCTATCTCTCACTGTAACACGCACAGCTATCTCTCACTGTAACACGCAAAGCTATCTCACTGTAACAAGCACAGCTATCTCTCACAGTAACACGCAAAGCTATCTCTCACAGTAACACGCACAGCTATCTCTCACTGTAACACGCACAGCTATCTCTCACTGTAACACGCACAGCTATCTCTCACTGTAACACGCACAGCTATCTCTCACTGTAACATGCACAGCTATCTCTCACAGTAACATGCACAGCTATCTCTCACTCACGCAAAGCTATCTCTCACTGTAACACGCACAGCTATCTCTCACTGTAACACGCACAGCTATCTCTCACTGTAACACGCACAGCTATCTCTCACTGTAACACGCACAGCTATCTCTCACTGTACCACGCACAGCTATCTCTCACTGTAACACGCACAGCTATCTCTCACTGTAACACGCACAGCTAACTCTCACTGTAACACGCACAGCTATCTCTCACTGTAACATGCACAGCTATCTCTCACTGTAACACGCACAGCTATCTCTCACTGTAACATGCAAAGCTATCTCTCACTGTAACATGCACAGCGATCTCTCACTGTACCATGCACAGCTATCTCTCACTGTACCATGCACAGCTATCTCTCACTGTACCACGCACAGCTATCTCTCACTGTAACATGCACGGCTATCTCTCACTGTAACATGCACGGCTATCTCTCACTGTACCATGCACGGCTATCTCTCACTGTAACACGCACAGCTATCTCTCACTGTACCATGCACAGCTATCTCTCACTGTAACATGCAAAGCTTTCTCTCACTGTACCACGCACAGCTATCTCTCACTGTAACACGCACAGCTATCTCTCACTGTAACACGCACAGCTATCTCTCACTGTAACACGCACAGCTATCTCTCACTGTAACACGCACAGCTATCTCTCACTTTACCATGCACAGCTATCTCTCACTGTACCATGCACAGCTATCTCTCACTGTAACACGCACAGCTATCTCTCACTGTAACACGCACAGCTATCTCTCACTGTAACACGCACAGCTATCTCTCGCACAGCTATCTCTCACTGTAACACGCAAAGCTATCTCTCACTGTAACACGCACAGCTATCTCTCGCACAGCTATCTCTCACTGTAACACGCAAAGCTATCTCTCACTGTAACACGCACAGCTATCTCTCACTGTAACACGCACAGCTATCTCTCACTGTAACACGCACAGCTATCTCTCACTGTAACACGCACAGCTATCTCTCACTGTAACACGCACAGCTATCTCTCACTGTAACACGCACAGCTATCTCTCACTGTAACACGCAAAGCTATCTCACTGTAACAAGCACAGCTATCTCTCACAGTAACACGCAAAGCTATCTCTCACAGTAACACGCACAGCTATCTCTCACTGTAACACGCACAGCTATCTCTCACTGTAACACGCACAGCTATCTCTCACTGTAACACGCACAGCTATCTCTCACTGTAACATGCACAGCTATCTCTCACAGTAACACGCACAGCTATCTCACTGTAACAAGCACAGCTATCTCTCACTGTAACACGCAAAGCTATCTCTCACTGTAACACGCACAGCTATCTCTCACTGTAACACGCACAGCTATCTCTCACTGTAACACGCACAGCTATCTCTCACTGTAACACGCACAGCTATCTCTCACTGTAACACGCACAGCTATCTCTTACTGTAACACGCACAGCTATCTCTCACTGTAACACGCACAGCTATCTCTCACTATAACATGCAAAGCTATCTCTTACTGTAACATGCACAGCTATCTCTCACTGTAACAAGCACAGCTATCTCACTGTAACAAGCACAGGTATCTCTCACTGTAACACGCACAGCTATCTCACTGTAACAAGCACAGGTATCTCTCACTGTAACACGCACAGCTATCTCTCACTGTAACACGCACAGCTATCTCTCACTGTAACACGCACAGCTATCTCTCACTGTAACACGCACAGCTATCTCTCACTGTAACACGCAAAGCTATCTCACTGTAACAAGCACAGCTATCTCTCACTGTAACACGCACAGCTATCTCTCACTGTAACACGCACAGCTATCTCTCACAGTAACACGCAAAGCTATCTCTCACAGTAACACGCACAGCTATCTCTCACTGTAACACGCACAGCTATCTCTCACTGTAACACGCACAGCTATCTCTCACTATAACACGCAAAGCTATCTCACTGTAACACGCACAGCTATCTCTCACTGTAACACGCACAGCTATCTCTCACTGTAACACGCACAGCTATCTCTCACAGTAACACGCAAAGCTATCTCTCACAGTAACACGCACAGCTATCTCTCACTGTAACACGCACAGCTATCTCACTGTAACAAGCACAGCTATCTCTCACTGTAACACGCACAGCTATCTCTCACTATAACACGCTAAGCTATCTCTCACTGTAACACGCACAGCTATCTCTCACTGTAACACGCACAGCTCTCACTGTAACACGCACAGCTATCTCTCACTGTAACACGCACAGCTATCTCTCACTGTAACACGCAAAGCTATCTCTCACAGTAACACGCAAAGCTATCTCTCACTGTAACACGCACAGCTATCTCTCACTGTAACACGCACAGCTATCTCACTGTAACAAGCACAGCTATCTCTCACTGTAACACGCAAAGCTATCTCACTGTAACAAGCACAGCTATCTCTCACTGTAACACGCAAAGCTATCTCTCACTGTAACACGCAAAGCTATCTCTCACTGTAACACGCACAGCTATCTCTCACTGTAACACGCACAGCTATCTCTCACTGTAAAACGCACAGCTCTCACTGTAACACGCACAGCTATCTCTCACTGTAACACGCACAGCTATCTCTCACTGTAACACGCACAGCTATCTCTCACTGTAACACGCACAGCTATCTCTCACTATAACATGCAAAGCTATCTCTCACTGTAACATGCACAGCTATCTCTCACTGTAACACGCACAGCTATCTCACTGTAACAAGCACAGCTATCTCTCACTGTAACACGCAAAGCTATCTCACTGAAACAAGCACAGCTATCTCTCACTGTAACACGCAAAGCTATCTCACTGTAACACGCACAGCTATCTCTCACTGTAACACGCACAGCTATCTCTCACTGTAACACGCCCAGCTATCTCTCACTATAACACGCAAAGCTATCTCACTGTAACAAGCACAGCTATCTCTCACAGTAACACGCTAAGCTATCTCTCACAGTAACACGCACAGCTATCTCTCACTGTAACACGCATAGCTATCTCTCACTGTAAACACACAGCTATCTCTCACTGTAACACGCACAGCTATCTCTCACTGTAACACGCACGGCTATCTCTCACTGTAACACGCACGGCTATCTCTCACTGTAACACGCACGGCTATCTCTCACTGTAACACGCACGGCTATCTCTCACTGTAACATGCACGGCTATCTCTCACTGTAACATGCACGGCTATCTCTCACTGTAACATGCACGGCTATCTCTCACTGTAACATGCACGGCTATCTCTCACTGTAACATGCACAGCTATCTCTCACTGTAACATGCACAGCTATTTCTCTTCTTGCCAGTGGCAGCCATATTGGTGAGCCCTCCCACAAAAAAATCTTTAAAGGGCTCCACTCTCTCACTCCCCCCCCCCCTCTCCTCTCTAACGGCCCCCCTTTCTAATCCCCCTCCTCTCTAACTCCCCCCCTTTCTAATGCCCCCTCTCCTCTCTAAATCCCTCCTCTCGAATTCCCCCTCTCCTCTCTAACTTCCCCTCCTCCTCTAACTATCCTCCCTTCTCTCTCTGTCTCTCTCATTCTTCCCCCTTCTATCTCACTCTATCCTTCCTGCTATCTCACTCTCCCTCCTCTCTAACGCTCTCACGCTCCCCCCTCTAACTCAATCCCACACCCAATTTCCCCCTCCTCTCACATAATCCCCATCTTTCACTCCATCTCCCCCGCCCCCCCACCCTCGCCTTGTGGGCAATGTGAGACAGGGGCGAGGCCTCCGGCCCCGCGTGGGTGGGAAGCTGGGGCCACGTGGTGGATGGGGAAGTTGGGCCCCTTGACTTCTGAGTGAGCCCAATTTCCAGCAACGACCGGGACACTGGTTAACAAGCAGGGGGATTGGCGTGAGGACCCGTAGCAAACAGAGGCCCCCAGCAGCCCAACATGGAAGTTGGGCCAAACCTCTGGCCAGGCCCAACCTTCAACCGCTGGCCAGATGCCCCCCCCCTCTCCCAACTCTTCTTGCACTGTAGCATGCCCAGCTATCGTTCTTAATGCTACTCCTCATTAATGTGCAAGACACATGTACCCATGTTCTTGCAACTCTCTCTCTGTACAAAAGCACAGTTCTCTCTTTCCCGTCCTATCGCACTGCACGAGGCACAGCTACATCTCATTGTGAGAGTTACTCTCTGATGCTACTTACAGGCCATTGGTGAAGTCTTTCATCAGTGGGTGCATGCTGGTGAAGGTCAATATGGGGAGCAGTGCGAAGGGCAGCTGTAAGGGAAGGACACATTGACAGAGCAGTGATTAAGCATCATGTGCGATACCTAATCACCCCACCCAAACCATCTCCTATCAATTGATAGGACATTTCCCCAGGCCCTTTACCAAGATGCTCTGTAGGACGTTCAGAAGGTCGTTCATCCCTGTCAAGTGCTCCACATCCTTAAATGCAGCCACAAACACAGTGGGGATAATGGCGCAGGATCTGGTGAAGAGCACACGGTAGAACCGTGACCACTTCAAATTCAGGAAGCCCTGGAAAGAGGGACCAGCAAGGTGAGAAGCAGTGGACCAACCCCTGTTTTAGCCATATTCCTTTGTTAATCAGTATCGCTGACCTGAGGAAGAGAGGAGAACTCTCGAAAGCTTGTCCTATGACATAAATTGTTAGTCCAAATAAAAAAGGTATCACCGAATACTGAAGAACTCATTTATTCTGCACTATCGCAACTGGACTAACACGGCTATTTCCGTTATATATATATATATATATATATATATATATATATATATATATATATATATATATATACATATATATCATATAAAAATATTACTTGTGCACTAAGGGATACAGTGGAAGCACTGTGTGCTAGGTGATAATGGCGAAAGGCAGGGTTGCAGACCTGTCTAAGACATGCAAATGAGCATACAGTAATATTTCCATTTGCTATATATATATATATATATATATATATATATATATATATATATATATATACACACACATATATATATATATATATATACATATATAACAACATACAAGGTTTTGCTGCTTGAAAAGCATGACTGATTCAGTGCTGCAAGCCAATGTCTGCAAGTGTCTCTAAAATAAGCTTTGACCACAAGGTGGCGCATATATACCACAAACTGCACGCATCCCAACACTGGGTATATTTACATATCCCCACCATGAAAGTTGCTCTTTACAGAATCGCATGTAGGTAGAGAAGGGCGAACTATTCACCAATATTTAAATCCGCGCACAAACGGCATTTAAATCACAAGTGCAAATATTCATGGATTGATTAGAAGTACTTCAATTCAACCAAACTTCACAAACAAAAAGCCTTTAGAAATGTATGCAATTCTATTAGAGAGAGAGAGAGAGAAAACGAGAGACAGAGAGAGAGAACGAGAGAGAGAGAGAGAGAGAGAGAGAGAGAGAACGAGAGAGAACGAGAGAGAGAGAGAGAACGAGAGAGAGAGAGAGAGACCCCTAAAACCCACCTTTTATACACCACGTTGAGAGCCACCTGAGACACTTGGGAGATATGCTAATCTAACCCATTTGAATATACTTTGCATATCCACATTAGCATGTGGCACACATTAGAATATTTGTCGCCTTTGCGGATATCAACAAAAATTCTCCTGAATATTAGCGGGTTTGATTTCCGCCCACCTCTACATGTAGGCATTAGATAGAATACAGGAGGGGTTCCCAAGTCCAGCCCTCAGGAACCCTCAACAGGCCAGGTTTTCAGGGTATCCCTGCTGCAGCAGGGATAACCCTAATACCTGTTGGGGGTTCTTGAGGACTGGAATTTATAATACAAACAGACAGGTCTCTGTGCAGAGGAGCTTACAATGTCACAGCTCTGTGTTTCTCAAGCACAATCTAAGAAGAAGGCCTCACTCTTTATTTACCTCCATCACAAACTGACCGGCATAGGTCCCGGTCATTGTGGAACTCTGTCCAGCAGCCAGGATCCCCACAGCCCAGATATAGAGAGCAGCGGGTCCAAAGAAGCAGCCGAGTATAACGCCCTGCGCAGGGAGAGAGGGCGAATCAGTGTAATATCTGCCTTTGTATTGCTCTGTAATTACCAGCAATAAAACCTGTGCTTAACTGGGGGCAAAGTACTGCGCCCCATTTACCAAACAGCACTGATCCCAGTGACAGTAATAGGATTATCCTCGGAGAAAGCTAGTGCCGTTTTTTTTGCCCCAGTCTTACACCTGAAAGTTCCTGCAAATGTATGAATTCGTATATATGTTCTGTTTATGTGCGTGCTAGTATGTGTATGTTATGTATAAGAATACTGTGTGCGTGTGTACTTGTTAAGTCTGTATTTGTGTGTTTTAATATATATATATATACTAGCTGAGAGCCCCGGCGTTGCCCGGGATGTTTGTGGTGTGGGTGTGGCATTTGGGTGAGGAGTGGTCAACGCGGCCCATGTGCGGTGGTAGTGCTGCTGTGGCTGTACTGATGGTGATTGTATCGGTGTGCTGATTTTGGAGGGTTTGGTGCTGATGTGGGGGTGCGGATGTGGGGGTGCGGATGTGGGTGTGCCGATGGGGGAGGTGCAAAGGTGCCGATGTGTGGGTGCTGATGGTGTTGATGGGGGCTGGGAATGGCGGGGAGCCGAGAATGCCAGTGTGCTGGGGGGGCATGGGATAGCGGTGTGCTGATGTGGTTTTGCTGGGGATAGTGTGTGTGTGTATACGTGTGTGTGTATACACACGTGTGTGTGTATACACGTGTGTGTGTATACATGTTTGTGTGTGTGTATACATGTTTGTGTGTATACATTGTATGTGTGTGTGTGTGTGTATACATGTGTACGTGTGTGTGTGTGTGTACGTGTGTGTGTGTATACGTGTGTATACACATGTGTGTATAGACGTGTATACACATGTGTGTGTAGACATTGTGTGTATGTATATATTGTGTGTGTGTGTGTATACATGTGTACGTGTGTGTATACACATGTGTGTATACACATGTGTATACACATGTGTGTATACATGTTTGTGTGTGTCTATACATGTTTGTGTGTATACATAGTATGTGTGTGTGTGTGTGTGTACATGTGTGTGTGTGTACATGTGTGTGTGTGTACATTTGTGTGTGTGTACATTTGTGTGTGTATACATTTGTGTGTGTGTATACGTGTGTGTATACATGTGTGTGTATACACGTGTGTGTGTGTGTATACATGTGTGTGTGTATACAGTATGTGTACATGTGCGTGTGTGTATGTCTCCATGTGTGTGTATACACGTGTGTATATACACATGTGTATACACGTGTGTATACACGTGTGTATACATGTTTGTGTGTATACATAGTATGTGTGTGTGTGTGTGTATACATGTGTGTGTATACATGTGTGTGTGTACATTTGTGTGTATACATGTTTGTGTGTGTATACACGTGTGTATGTGTGTGTGTGTGTGTGTATATACATGTGTGTGTGTATACATTATGTGTATGTATACATGTGTGTGTGTGTGTGTGTGTACGTGTACATGTGTGTGAGTATACGTGTACATGTGTGTGTGTGTACGTGTCTACGTGTACATGTGTGTGTGTGTCTACGTGTACATGTGTGTGTGTCTACGTGCGTGTGTATACGTGTGTGTGTGTCTACGTGTGTGTCTACGTGTGTGTGTGTATACGTGTGTGTGCGTATACGTGTGTATGTGTGTCTACGTGTGTGTGTGTGTCTACGTGTGTGTGCGTATACGTGTGTGTGTGCGTATACGTGTGTGTGTGTGTCTACGTGTGTGTGTGTGTCTACGTGTGTGTGTGTACACGTGTGTCTACGTGTGTGTTTGTACGTGTGTGTTTGTACGTGTGTGTGTGTGTCTACGTGTGTGTGTGTGTGTGTATACGTGTGTGTACGTGTGTGTGTGTGTGTGTAAACGTGTGTGTCTGTGTGTATACGTGTGTGTCTGTGTGTATACGTGTGTGTCTGTGTGTATACGTGTGTGTCTGTGTGTATACGTGTGTGTCTGTGTGTATACGTGTGTGTCTGTGTGTATACGTGTGTGTCTGTGTGTATACGTGTGTGTCTGTGTGTATACGTGTGTGTCTGTGTGTATAGGTGTGTGTGTGTGTATAGGTGTGTGTGTGTGTGTGTGTATAGGTGTGTGTCTGTGTGTATAGGTGTGTGTCTGTGTGTCTACGTGTGTCTGTGTGTCTACGTGTTTCTTTGTGTCTACGTGTGTCTGTGTGTCTACGTGTGCCTGTGTGTCTACGTGTGTGTGTGTGTATACGTGTGTCTGTATAGGTGTGTGTGTGTGTGTGCGTGTGTGTCTGTCTACGTGTGTGTGTGTCTGTCTACATGTGTGTGTGTGTCTACATGTGTGTGTCTGTGGACGTGTGTGTGTGCCTACATGTGTGTGCGCCTACATGTGTGTGTGTGTGTGGTCTCTGTGTGTGTGTGTGTCTCTGTGTATGTGTATGTGTATGTATATATATATATATATATATATATATATATATATATATATATATAGTGTGTGTGTGTATGGAGGGTTGAGGCTGGCAATGAAGGAATGGGGGTGTGTGGGGGGAGAGCTGCTTACCTTGCAGTCGGCAGCATGTTCCTCGAGGTGAGGCCTCCTGCAGGGCGGGAGCCCCCCCGCTGCCTCCGGCTCGAGGTGAGGCCTCCTGCAGGGCGGGAGCACCCCCGCTGCCCTCCGGCTCGAGGTGAGGCCTCCTGCAGGGCGGGAGCCCCCCCGCTGGCCTCCGGCTCGAGGTGAGGCCTCCTGCAGGGCGGGAGCCCCCCCCCGCAGCCCCCCGGCTCGAGGTGAGGCTTCCTGCAGGGCGGGAGCCCCCCCCCCCCCGCTGCCTCCGGCTCGAGGTGAGGCCTCCTGCAGGGCGGGAGCCCCCCCGCTGCCCACCGGCTCGAGGTGAAGCCTCCTGCAGGGCGGGAGCCCCCCCGCTGCCCTCCGGCTCGAGGTGAGGCCTCCTGCAGGGCGGGAGCCCCCCCGCTGCCCTCCGGCTCGAGGTGAGGCGGCGGTGCCGAGGAGCGTTGCAGGCGGCGCCGGGTAGGCTGGTCTTTGCTGTGAGGGGGGTGGGAGAGGTGAGCCGGTGCCGAGGAGCGTGCGGCGAGGCCCGTGGGTATGCTGCCTCACCCATCCGGCCGCTCCCACGTGGATGTGAGGCGGGAGGCAGCGTGTTGTGGCCGCTCCCCCGCGTGTGTCCCGGGCGCTCGCTCCGCTCCCCCGCTGACTGTAGCGGCGCCGGGGTGTGAGCTTGGGGGGGGGGTAAGCTTGGGGGGGGGGGTGAGGTGTGTGTGAGCTTGGGGGGGGGTGGGAATGTGTGTGTGTGTGTGTGTGTGTGTGTGTGTGTGTGTGTGTGTGTGTGTGTGTGTGTGTGTGTGTGTGTGTGTGTGTGTGTGTGTGTGTGTGTGTGTGTGTGTGTGTGTGGTTTTTTTGTGGACCTTTGGCCCGTCACTCCGCCTCAGGGGCGGGCCAAGGGGGTGGTGTGAGTGTGTGAGGCCAATGAGAGGTGTGCGGGGGCGGGCGGCCCAAGGGACCAATGAGATTGCCGCTAGGGACACCGGACATCCAGCAGGCAAACATACAGTGCTTTCACTAATATAGTATAAGATATATATATATATATATATATATATATATATATATATATATATATATATAGTATCTACAATGTATGAGTATGTATTCATATATGTATTCTGTATGTATAGTATACTGTATGTATAATGGAATACACACACACTAAAGTAACGCCCAACGCAGTCTTCTGCTATGAACATGTTTTGTCCTTTTTGACAACAAGTAATAAGTTACTCCTGAACCGCATTGAAGTACTGTAGTGTTATTTTGTTGTGTTATTTTGGTTTCCTTGCTTTCCTGTTTCCATTGTGTACATTAGTTCTGTATTCACTTTGGACTCAGCAGTTACAATGTCATTCTTTTCTCCCTGTTACTATTGGTGGACGATACCCACGGTAACCGGATATACCCCTACCCGCAGTGTAGCATTTAATCCTCTTCAATGGGCTAATATATTTTCACCTGTTTTTTGTCTATGAAACACACGGCCCTCCCCACCTAGCATGTAAATGACACTTGCCTTTTCTTATTTGATGCTCGATGTTTTAACATGCTTTATTATGCGTATAACACGTTATTTTTTTTGACTGGCGCGTCCCTGTTTAGAACGCAGTACTAGGGTAGTTTCCGGGTTTTCATGAATACATGTATTATAATGGTATATACTGTATGTTAGTATGCGAATTCGGTATTTGATATGTATGTGTTAGTATATGTTCCTTGTAGTGTGTGTATATACATGTATATAAAATACTTGTACGATGTATGTACGTGTTTTCAGGAGTCAGAGAAGGTTCACGTACCCCTTTGTAGATGTCGACAGATAAGGTCTCATTGTCAGCAGGAAACACCCCAGCGTGGGGGCTGCTGCTGTTCAGACAAACGTCGTGCTGAAATACACGAAACCAGACAATAAACCCCTGAAACTGACTGCACAGTGACACCCCTTACACACACAGTGCAAATCTATCCCAAAAAATCATACTCTGCTTATATGCACAAGCTAATCATCTACCCCAGGGGTGCGCAAACTGGGGGGGGGGGAACACGGCGGTTGCAGAGGCCCCACGCTCTTCCCAAAGGCATGTAAATTAAATGCCGGGGGGCCGCTCAAGGCCTCTGTAACTTCCCTTACCGTGACTCAGTCGGCTTGGGCGACGCGTCAGCAAATGATGCCATGGGGTCACGTGACGTCACATGACCCGGCGGCGTCATTTGACGCTTCAGACTAGGTAAGGGGGGGGGGACGCGAGCAGTGGGGGAGGATAGAAACAAACAGCTAGATGCCCAATACACAGACGTCCATCATGAGGCGTCGCTTGTTAGCAGGCTCCGATTTCCTATGACACCCAACAAACACAAGACAGCATCTCCACCGTGTAACCCCCTTGTAATGTAATCCGAACTTTGAGCTGCAACACTCTAGGGATCTCCTAACTCTATCCACCCTGATGGCAACATTCCAGCAGACTGTATAGGCCCAAACATTCTACTCACTGCGTCCTGGTTGGTCTTGTTGTAGAAGGCCTCTGCAAACACAGCCATGACAAATAGGTTAATGAGGAAGGAGATGAAGAGCGCGATGCTCGACTCTATCAGGAAGTACTTGTTGGCTTCGCTCACCTCCTCCTTCTTTGAGCGGTCGACAACGCGAGACTGAGGAGGTAGAGGATACCATTACTATTACACTAAGCAGACTGCTCTTGGAGTCAAGATGGCCGACCTGGAGAACATGAAGGCCTTGTTAATGATTACTTCAAATGGTTTGCTAAGTAAGGAGTAGATGCATCCCAGGCCATGAAAACTTAATGGAATCAACAAAAGCATTCTTCACAGATGTGTGTTCAGAACTTCAGAGCCTTTCCTGGTTTCTTCTCCACATGTACTGTATACATGTATGTACATGTATATACCATGTGCAGCTCAACCCCGTTATAGTGCGATCCGCTATAACGTGGATCCGCTTATAACGCGGTTTCAGCGTGGACCCCAAATTTTGCACACACACTGCACACACTCACTGCACACTGCATACATTCACAGCACACTGCACACACTCACAGCACACTGCACACACTCACAGCACACTGCACACACTCACAGCACACTGCACACACTGCATACACTCACAGCACACTGCATACACTCACAGCACACTGCACACACTCACAGCACACTGCACACACTCAGCACACACTCACAGCACACTGCACACACACAGCACACTGCACACTGACACACACACACACAGTCTCACACAGTCAAATACACACACACAGACACACTGTCTCTTTAAGGGAGCTTGCTCTCGCAAGACGGAAGCAGAAGCAGGAAGCAGAGACAGGGAGAAGAGCTGCCAGATGCCGGGTAAGTGCTGTGTGCTGTTGCCGCTGCCCCACCGGGTCTGGGAAAGCTGGGAGAGTTCTCAGATTTCCCCCTCCGGCGGACACGGTACCACCACAAAAAAAAAAAAAAAAAAATCTCCCCCCTGCATGCTCCTGTCAAAATGGTTCCGCGACGTAAAATAGTGTTGTGGCGGCATGCCGCATCGTGCTGCCATGACAACGGGACGCCCTGTGGCGCCCCATTGCAATGACAACATGATGTCTCATGTGACGTCCCGTTGTCATGGCAACGCAACGCCATTGGACATCGCTGAGCCGTTTTGACAGGAGCATGCAGGGGGGGGAGATGCCGCCACCGGAGAAGGTAAAACATAAAAAATATATAAATAAAAAACTTTTTTTTTTAAAGTCTCTGTGTTATCATTCAGCGGAAGATGGCACCCCGCTTACAAAGGGGGTTACCCTTATAATTACCTTGACAAGAGAGGAGTGAAGGTAAATATTGTGCGGCATGATGATGGCTCCAATGATCCCGACGGCCTGGAGGAGCTCGGCGGACCCACAGCCAGAACAGTACGGGTAGAACATGCCCTTTAGCACCTCCCGCTGGTCAGGTTGCACCACCACATACTACGACACAAGAGAAAGAGCAGCTCAAGGATACTGTGCTCCCAGGCTCAGGGTGCCTCCCGGGCTCAGGGTGCCTCCCGGGCTCAGGGTGCCTCCCGGGCTCAGGGTGCCTCCCGGGCTCAGGGTGCCTCCCGGGCTCAGGGTGGCTCCCGGGCTCAGGGTGGCTCCCGGGCTCAGGGTGCCTCCCGGGCTCAGGGTGGCTCCCGGGCTCAGGGTGCCTCCCGGGCTCAGGGTGCCTCCCGGACTTAGGGTGCCTCCCGGACAAGTTCTCGGGCTCAGTGTGGCTCCCGGACAAGCTCCCGGACAAGTGTTGTTTTCTCCTCTCATGGTTTAAATATCAACTATTTAACCCTTTTGCTGCCAGAGGGGCCAGGGTGGCAATGCATTGCTGGCCTCTTTGGCTGCAGAGGGGGATAACAGGGTTTTATGTGATTTTTAAGGGTATGAAGCAAAGTCACATAATAATCTAATCGTTCAAAGATTTGCAGCATGAAAATGAACCAAAAAGCTGGAATAGGTAACTCTGAAATGAGGGGAGCTGGTATAAAAGGGGGGGGGGAGTCATGTATACTTGAAGCAAGGAGGATTGTCAGGCTAAAAAAAACAAGTTATGGAACCAATGCTCAATAGTCTGGGACTGTTACAGCTGCCAACAAACATGGGGCAGTTTGGGTGTCTTGATCTTTAACCCCCATTTAAGCATTCTGGTAATTCTGACCCGTTAAGCGATGCTTAGAGACAGGACGTAGGATGCTGGGCTGACCCCCAGTGTCTAAATAGAGAAGCAGAAATCCTGTGTTTAAAGCATTAGTCCAAGCTGCCGTTTCTCCCTCTCCCCCCTCCCCCTTTAATATGTGCATCAGTACAATCCACACGATGATAAGTAATTAGTTAAGTTGCTGATCGATCTGTTCTCCTGTGATCGATCGGCGAAGATTCAGCTCGGGGGGTTCACTAAATGGCTGTCAGTGCAGCAGAAGAGGACCAAAGATGCAAAGTTCTGTGTGGATGATCATGTGACCAGGCAGTTACTAGATACAATTGGTGCACTGCTAGAGAGAGGGCGGGGCTCAAAAAGGGGTGTGCCAGAGCCTGTTTCAGAAAAGGAAGGGGATGTGTGGTTGCCATGAGGACTGGAAAGACAGCCACTGATTGAGCCACCTGTGCTGAAGCAGGGATACCCTGAAAACCTGACCTGTTTCGCGTTTCGCGTAAGAGCTACCCTCCATTTCTGTCTGCAGCATGGTGTCCAAATAAAGAAAAACTTTTTACTTCAAAGCTGTCATCCTGATCATTACATGGCTGTGCTCTGATACACTGCCTCGTGCGGAATCCTCACTGATCTACAGCCATTTCGGATGCACGCCTCAAGACAAGAAGAATACAGGCTTTGTTCATGTGAGTTTTACCCTTTATTTATACTGGAAGGTATACATTAGGTGGTTGCAAGCGTGTGTGACATTGTCCCTATTAGGTGTGGTGTGGTGGAGCTAATCGTTCTCCATTCACAGCACCCCTTGGACTTCAATATATATATGTCCAATACATTACGCTCACCTATATACCATATACTCACTTTATTGTTATATGCCTGCTTCACTCTATCTTCAATCAAGAAATCCTATATGGATGTTATGAAAACTGTTTCCTCTATGGTCATTTGAGCACTATTGATGAACTTTGTTCCTCTATCCTTTGTAACAGGACTAGTTGCTGTCACCATTACCTCATAGCCAAACGTCACTGCCATTATAGTGATGAGGAGGGCGAAGAATGCTTCCAGCTTCCTGAGACCTGAAAGGAATAGTTAAAGGTAGAGTCACCAGGCTGCAGACAGAACCGCAGGTCACGAGAAGCGGCTAATGCAAGTTCTTCGCGAGGTTATAATACCCCCTGCTCAGGCAAGAGGCACTCCAGGAGTTTGGTTAGCATTCAAGCTATGTGTCATGTGCACAACACAGAGGAAGTTGGGTTACCATCAGGGGATATCACACTAAGAGGATAAAGTGTATCAAAGACTTAAGAATGAACCATAATGCAATATCACCATAATAGTGTACTATGAAATATGACTATTCTTGCTCTAATTCTAAGTTAATATCAGCTGTGGCTACAGGGTTCTTCATGCAACCAAGAGTTGGGTCTTCATTAGTTATATTAACCCTTTGGCATCACACAGGTGATTAATCCTTTCATTGCACCTATACAGTAATATTACAGATAACCCAACAGTACATCACATTGTAGATCCAAGAAATTCCTGTTGGGAATTTTAAAGCTGCTATAATTGGAAAGTATTCACTCGCAAGAAGGTTACGCGTCTCTTTAGGGGTATCCAGTGACTATACTCTAAACCAGGGGTGACCAGCTCAAATCCTCAAGGGCCACCAACAGGTTAGGTTTTCAGGATATCCCTGCTTCAGCACAGGTGACTCAATCAGTGGCTCAGTCTTTGACAGCTGAAGCAGGGATATCCTGCTGGCGGACTTGGGTTGCCCACTCTTGCTCGAGTCTTTACTATTATTGTTGATAATTTTCATTTAAAGGTTCCGTCCAACTTAGGGTAAAGTAAACTAATGGCTGTAAAGGGTTAAAGTGGGGTGATTGATGATTTTCAGAACAAATAAACACGTCTAAGTATGTTTCGTACATACATTATTATTATTAAAATATTATTATTATCATCATAATTTATTATTTATAAAGCCCCAACATATTCCACGGTACAATGGGGATATAGAGTGATATACATTATGTGTATATGTATGTATATATATTGTGTATCAAGCATTCATTATCTTGATTTAACTTGTTAAATAAATCACTCTGTTTCATTTTACATGGGAATGAACATTTGAAGCATCAATCCAAACAAATCAATATTTTTGTCAAATCATTTGAAATTGGGTGTTCCCAGACTCAGTGGATCAGTTGGTCAACCCGCTGAACCCGATCACTTACAGATTCCTAAAACGAAAGTGCTATGCCCTGGCGACCTTATGACCTTACCAGGAAACGGTCCATCCTCTTGGTACAATATGCACCGGTGTGTTTAAACATGCCCAGTGCTACATTGCTTTTCATTTGAAGCAATACATGAGGAATTCCACCTTTCCGAATTCAGTTCCCATAAAACTTACCATATTTATCAAGGAATAAAAAAAATAGTGTATCTATGATGGTGATGAGGACCCCTCCCCACAGTGGAATCCTGCCAGACAGAAAAACATGTATAATATTATATACACACACACAATGCAATCTCTAAACAATTTCCTCATCAATTTTCAGTTTACTGGGTGTCTAGGACAGTGTTTTTCAACAGGGATTCCTAGTAAGCCTTGCATTCCCTCAACTTCCCTGCAATTTTCAGGTCACTTAAAAATTGTACCAAATACAGAATAATTTACAATGCATCTGATCTCAGACACGCTATTAGAGAGGGTTGGTGTTCCTTACAATGCACCTGATCTCAGACGCGCTATTAGAGAGGGTTGGGGCTCCTTACAATGCACCTGATCTCAGACGCGCTATTAGAGAGGGTTGGGGTTCCTTACACTGCACCTGATCTCAGACGCGCTATTAGAGAGTGTTGGGGCTCCTTACAATGCACCTGATCTCAGACGCGCTATTAGAGAGGGTTGGGGTTCCTTACAATTTATCTGATCTCAGACATGCTATTAGAGAGGGTTGGGGTTCCTTACAATGCATCTAATCTGAGACGTGCTATTAGAGAGGGTTGGGGTTCCTTACAATGTATCTGATCTCAGACGCACTATTAGAGAGGGTTAGGCCTGATCAAAATGTCACAATATAATTATTGGGTTGCTTAACCAAAAAAAGGTTAAAAAACACTGCTGTAGGAAGACACAGCCATCTATTCTTGCCCTCGTCATTCTATGACTCATGCTCCAGTGTTTCCCTGTCTTTGTGCTGTCACAGCTACTATTCCCCGGTGAGGATTTGTAATGTATTTACACTGTACGGCAGATAGGAATTGTGCAATGCTGGAAATTCGCCTTGGCTGTCGTTTTATTTCAATACGGAAACTCATGATGTCGGAAACAGACAGTCTGCCAGAACTCGATGCCCGCTGCATTCACCCCTGTAGTCCTAGTGAATTTGGTTACTTGATTAGGTGTGTTACTGGGAGGAAAACGTCCTCAACTCCAGAATCAAGAGGCTTAATGCACTACCCGAATCAAGAGGCTTAATGCACTACCCGAATTAAGAGGCTTAATGCACTACCTGAAGTCTAACCCCAGACAGAATTATTTATTTACATTTTGTTTAAGCCCCAGTCATTAAAAGATCACTCAGTGCTTGAACTTTGCTACCTACCAGGGGGAGGGGGAGAGAGAATATCTATATTGGCAAGAAGGCACTGCAGGAGTTGGGCTTCCTATAATATACCATTTAGGCAATGTAGACATCTTACAAAAACATCACACAAAACAAATGGAGCTGTTGTAGCATTAGCCTGCATCCCCGCTAGAGTGGCGTTTGCGGCGGTTACTTACATATATAGATATATGTAAGTCCCCGCTCACGCTATGCGCGCGCGGGCACACACGCTCACCCGCGCTTGGTGCTTAGATGAACAAAAAAAATTATACTTTCCCGCGCGCTCAACTACCCGCAATGCCCCCCCCCCCCCCGCGCGCGCGCGTGCGTAAATGCAGGATACCCGGGCTCATGCTTGGAGCGCTCTCCAAGCATGAGCGCGCTCAGCGCCAGCGGGGAATCAGCCTTAGGGTTGCTAGGGGGCCTCTGCACACAATGGTGAAAGGTGCAACTCGCTCGAGACACACACACACACCTCTCTCATTGCTCCATGCTGTTTCCTCCTTTCCGTGACCCCAGGCTCCTGACACCTCCCCATGATTGGCTGCATTACCCAGCAGCAGCCAGTCAGGATGGAGGAAGCTGCCCAGCCCCCGATCAACAGCCCTGCTCAGGGAAATCTACAAATTTATCGACCAATGCTTTAACCACAATGTTTGTCTGTCCCTGCTGGTAACCCAACCCCTGCAATGACCTCTTTCTGTTATTGCTGCATCCGATATGTAGATTTGTTGTAGGTGGTGATGCCTTTAAGGGGAGCAACGTTTGAAACCTCACAGGTCTCTCCTTCGAGAACAGTGATAAGGACGCATATATAACATATCATTATACTGTATATACACCATTGAAGTTAAGGGATGTGCCCACAGACATGTGGGTGAAGCATTGCGTGGCAAGGGGAGAGATGTCTTACCGTCCAGCAGACAGGAGGCTGAATGCGATGGCCGTGCCAATGACCTCCTGCATATCTGAGCCGATGATGGCTATCTCCACCAGAAGCCAGAGAATCACACGGGGGACCTGGGATACAGGGAGAGTGACACAGAGCAGACAGGGGGACAGACAACGAGCTTCACTGGGGGGAGCAGCTAACAGGACAGACTGAGTGACATACAGTAGGGACTAACGGGAATAGGGATGAACAAGTAAGGTAACAGACTGAGCGACACAGAGCGGTCACTGACAGAAGCAAGTCAGGTGGCTGACTACGGGTCACATGAACTGTCATCTCAAAGAGGATCCGAATAATACCAAGGGAGTTGTCTAAAAGGAGCAGACAGGCTGTGGCAGAGAGTACAGCACCTGTTTGATGCTCTGACACACAGGTACTAACCATTCAGTGGAAATCTGTATGGACAGACAGCTTTAGAGGAGTCTGGAAGAATAAAAGGACCATGCACACGTTTCCACCATTACCTTGGGGTAGTAGGCATGGCAGACCTCAGCCAGGTCCTTCCCTGTGACCACTCCCAACCGCACCGCCAGCCTCTGACACACTAGCCCCAGCACGGTGGCACCGAGGAGAACCCACAGGAGCTGACAATAAGAAGCACACAGGCTCAGACAATACATCATTATTTATATTTATCCCCACATAGCACTGCCAGTGTGCGCAGGAACACACAGGATACACGAGTATACTGCGTGTCTATATGAGTACGACTGTGAGTCCATGAGTATGACTGTGTGTAAATTAGTATGACTGTGTGTAAATGAGTATGACTGTGTGTAAATGAGTATGAGTGTGTGTAAATGAGTATGACTGTGTGTCCATGAGTATGACTGTGTGTAAATTAGTATGACTGTGTGTAAATTAGTATGACTGTGTGTAAATGAGTATGACTGTGTGTAAATGAGTATGACTGTGTGTAAATGAGTATGACTGTGTGTAAATGAGTATGACTGTGTGTAAATGAGTATGACTGTGTGTAAATGAGTATGACTGTGTGTCCATGAGTATGACTGTGTGTAAATTAGTATGACTGTGTGTAAATGAGTATGACTGTGTGTAAATGAGTATGACTGTGTGTCCATGAGTATGACTGTGTGTAAATGAGTATGACTGTGTGTCCATGAGTATGACTGTGAGTCCATGAGTATGACTGTGTGTCCATGAGTATGACTGTGTGTCTATATGAGTATGACTGTGAGTCCATGAGTATGACTGTGTGTAAATGAGTATGACTGTGTGTCCAAGAGTATGACTGTGTTCAAGAGTATGACTGTGTTCAAGAGTATGACTGTGTCCATGAGTATGACTGTGTCCACGAGTATGACTGTGTCCACGAGTATCACTGTGTCCACGAGTATCACTGTGTCCACGAGTATGACTGTGTCCACGAGTATGACTGTGTCCACGAGTATGACTGTGTGTCCACGAGTATGACTGTGTGTCCACGAGTATGACTGTGTCCATGAGTATGACTGTGTGTCCGCGAGTATGACTGTGTGTCCACGAGTATGACTGTGTGTCCACGAGTATGACTGTGTCCATGAGTATGACTGTGTGTCCACGAGTATGAGCGTGTCCACGAGTATAAGTGTGTGACCATGAGTATGACTGTGTGACCATGAGTATGACTGTGTGTCCATGAGTATGACTGTGTGTCCATGAGTATGACTGTGTGTAAATGAGTATGACTGTGTGTCCATGAGTATGACTGTGTGTCCATGAGTATGACTGTGTGTCCATGAGTATGACTGTGTGTCCATGAGTATGAGTGTGTGTCCATGAGTATGACTGTGTCCATGAGTATGACTGTGTGTAAATGAGCATTACTGTGTGTAAATGAGTATTACTGTGTGTTCAAGAGTATGACTGTGTCCACGAGTATGACTGTGTCCACGAGTATGACTGTGTCCACGAGTATGACTGTGTCCACGAGTATGACTGTGTCCACGAGTATGACTGTGTCCATGAGTATGACTGTGTCCACGAGTATGACTGTGTCCACGAGTATGACTGTGTGTCCACGAGTATGAGTGTGTGTCCACGAGTATGAGTGTGTGTCCACGAGTATGACTGTGTGTCCATGAGTATGACTGTGTGACCATGAGTATGACTGTGTGTCCATGAGTATGACTGTGTGTCAATGAGTATGACTGTGTGTCCATGAGTATGACTGTGTGTCAATGAGTATGACTGTGTGTCCATGAGTATGACTGTGTGTCCATGAGTATGACTGTGTGTCCATGAGTATGACTGTGTGTCCATGAGTATGACTGTGTGTCCATGAGTATGACTGTGTCCATGAGTATGACTGTGTGTAAATGAGTATTACTGTGTGTAAATGAGTATTACAGTGTGTCTCTGAGTATAACTGTGTGTAAATGAGTATAACTGTGTATAAATGAGTATTGCTGTGTGTAAATGAGTATAACTGTGTGTAAATGAGTATTATTGTGTGTCCCTGAATATAACTGTGTGTCCATGAAGCTTGTAACCTAATCTTGATAGATAAGAGTGGTATAGAAATGACATAAAAAGGATATCACATAATAGGTGTAAAATTAAATTTCATCCCATTTGCTGTCGGAAGGAAAGGACTTGCAATGCATGGACCTGGGGGGGAATCCACACGCCTTCCAAAAACATATTGCACTGTATAATGATATCCCGTTCCCTCCCATCTCCTTACACCTCTATCGGGGGTTCCTATCCGCACTGATATCTTTAACTCAGCTCTTTGCTCTTTTCCATCTCTTTTTAAGCATGCTATTGTCCCACCTATTCTCAAGAATAACCCCACTGACCCCACCTCCCCCTCTAACGGTGGCCCAGTCTGTCTCTCTTGCCTTTTCCCTCTAAACCTCCGGAACCACGTCTTTCTTTAAGCAGTGGGGTCGACCAACATTTTCTTTGCATTTATTTATCTCCTTCACCTTGAATCCAGCGATTGACCCACACTGCAGGTCCGATTCAATGTTTCCAGGATCCAGGTATGCAATGCTCATCAAGAACCCCGGCCCTGTGAATGCCCAGAGCTTCCGAAAGCTGAAGCCAGGCTTTAGGGAGAGAAGAGAGTGTGATATGTTACATAGTATCTCCCAGATCAAATAGACAATGCAGAATAATATGTGGCAGGGGGCAGCAGGCGCATAGTTGATATCATACAGTTGGAAAGGGACGGCTGACTGTCAGGGGTGGAAGGGGCAGCAGATTGTCATAGGGGGCATATCTGGTATCATAGAGGTGGAAGGAGGCAGAAGACAGTAAGAAAAGAAAGGGGCCGCAGACTGTGGTAGTGGGTAGAAGGGGGCAGAAGAGTGTTGCATGGAGTAGAAGGGGACAGAAGACTGTGGCATGGAGTAGAAGGGGATAGCAGGCTGTGGTAGTCTGTAGAAGGGGACAGCAGGCTGTGGCATGGAGTAGAAGGGGACAGCAGACTGTCGCATGGAGTAGAAGGGGACAGCAGACTGTGGCATGGAGTAGAAGGGGACAGCAGACTGGTAGTCGGTAGAAGGGGACAGCAGGCTGTGGCATGGAGTAGACGGGGACAGCAGACTGTGGCATGGAGTAGAAGGGGATAGCAGGCTGTGGTAGTCGGTAGAAGGGGACAGCAGGCTGTGGCATGGAGTAGAAGGGGACAGCAGACTGTCGCATGGAGTAGAAGGGGACAGCAGACTGTGGCATGGAGTAGAAGGGGACAGCAGACTGTAGTCGGTAGAAGGGGACAGCAGGCTGTGGCATGGAGTAGAAGGGGATAGCAGGCTGTGGCATGGCGTAGAAGGGGGCAGCAGACTGTGGCATGGAGTAGAAGGGGACAGAAGACTGTGGCATGGAGTAGAAGGGGATAGCAGGCTGTGGTAGTCGGTAGAAGGGGACAGCAGGCTGTGGCATGGAGTAGAAGGGGACAGCAGACTGTCGCATGGAGTAGAAGGGGACAGCAGACTGTGGCATGGAGTAGAAGGGGACAGCAGACTGGTAGTCGGTAGAAGGGGACAGCAGGCTGTGGCATGGAGTAGACGGGGACAGCAGACTGTGGCATGAAGTAGAAGGAGACAGCAGACTGTGGCATGGAGTAAAAGGGGACAGCAGGCTGTGGCATGGAGTAGAAGGGGACAGCAGACTGTTGCAGAGGGTGGGAGGGGGCAGCAGACTGTGGCATGGAGTAGAAGGGGACAGCAGACTATGGCATGGAGTACAAGGGGACAGCAGACTGTGGCATGGAGTAGAAGGGGACAGCAGGCTGTGGCATGGAGTAGACGGGGATAGCAGACTGTGGCATGGAGTAGAAGGGGATAGCAGACTGTGGCATGGAGTCGAAGGGGGCAGCAGACTGTGGCATGGAGTAAAAGGGGACAGCAGGCTGTGGCGTGGAGTAGAAGGGGACAGCAGACTGTTGCAGAGGGTGGGAGGGGGCAGCAGACTGTGGCATGGAGTAGAAGGGGACAGCAGACTATGGCATGGAGTAGAAGGGGACAGCAGACTGTGGCATGGAGTAGAAGGGGACAGCAGGCTGTGGCATGGAGTAGAAGGGGACATCAGACTGTGGCATGGAGTAGAAGGGGACAGCAGACTGTGGCATGGAGTAGAAGGGGACAGCAGACTGTGGCATGGAGTAGAAGGGGACAGCAGACTGTGGCAGAGGGTGGGAGGGGGCAGCAGACTGTGGCATGGAGTAGAAGGGGACAGCAGACTGTGTCATGGAGTAGAAGGGGACAGCATACTGTGGCATGGAGTAGAAGGGGACAGCAGGCTGTGGCATGGGGTAGAAGGGGACAGCAGACTGTGGCATGGAGTAGAAGGGGACAGCAGGCTGTGGCATGGAGTAGAAGGGGACAGCAGACTGTGGCATGGAGTAGAAGGGGACAGCAGACTGTGGCATGGAGTAGAAGGGGACAGCAGACTGAGGCATGGAGTAGAAGGGGACAGCAGACTGTTGCAGATGGTGGGAGGGGGCAGCAGACTGTGGCATGGAGTAGAAGGGGACAGCAGACTGTGACATGGAGTAGAAGGGGACAGCAGACTGTGGCATGGAGTAGAAGGGGACAGCAGACTGTGGCATGGAGTAGAAGGGGGCAGCAGACTGTGGCATGGAGTAGAAGGGGACAACAGGCTGTGGCATGGAGTAGAAGGGGACAGCAGACTGTTGCAGAGGGTGGGAGGGGGCAGCAGACTGTGGCATGAAGTAGAAGGGGACAGCAGACTGTGACATGAAGTAGAAGGGGACAGCAGGCTGTGGCATGGAGTAGAAGGGGACAACAGGCTGTGGCATGGAGTAGAAGGGGACAGCAGACTGTGGCATGGAGTAGAAGGGGACAACAGGCTGTGGCATGGAGTAGAAGGGGACAGCAGACTGTGGCATGGAGTAGAAGGGGACAGCAGACTGTTGCAGAGGGTGGGAGGGGGCAGCAGACTGTGGCATGGAGTAGAAGGGGACAGCAGGCTGTGGCATGGAGTAGAAGGGGACAGCAGGCTGTGGCATGGAGTAGAAGGGGACAGCAGACTGTTGCATGGAGTAGAAGGGGACAGCAGACTGTGGCATGGAGTAGAAGGGGACAGCAGATTGTTGCATGGAGTAGAAGGGGACAGCAGACTGTGGCATGGAGTAGAAGGGGGCCGCAGAGTGTGTCACTGGATAGATGAAGCCAGCAATCTGTTTAGAAATGGAAATGTCCGAACATGGTAAATTATTAATAATGCTACTTTTATGTTGCCAGAGAAGGTTAATTCACGGACACAGAGCATTGTGGGATAGGGACCTCATGAATTGCACATATACACAAATACTCTTTATGATTCATGGTGAACAACAGATCATTGAAACAAAGCCTGTTTTCTTGCCCCAACCATCGGCATCACATGACAATGCTACATAATCTCAGGACCATCCAGATGGGTTTATATGAGGTCACGTCATGAGAAGATCAACATTCCAATGGGGTGGGATTGCTGTATATTGAATCCACTACTGTACAGTTAGATACATTCTATGGGACCCTGCGATATTTACCACGCCGTGATATTCCATAAGATGCCTCATGGGGTCAGGGTCCACCTTTACTGCCCGATTACTTTCCTCAACCCTGTCCCCCCCGCCCGCCCGTCCCTCTCGTGTTTATCTATATACGGCTTACGCTGTGCTTTTACTTTTAATTGTATCTGCTTTTCACAATTGTCTGTATATATACGCCTATTAATGTTTATACACACGCACACGCACATCATTATCTCCTCGCATACAATGCCTCCACTGCCGCTAGGGATTCTGGGTAATGACATGCAAATGAGCACAGTGTCACCTTTTACTTTTTTTTTTTAACCATTTTCACTTGGATCCCTATAAGCTTATGCCTGCTGCGTTACACAGCTTTTCAGCACAGTCTGGGTTAAAGAAGCGCAAAGCCAGTAACCCTACTCACAGACAGCTGTTTTGACCATTTGGGTCTTTTCAGTGTGAGGATGGTTATATTGCAATTTGAAGCTGAGATAGGTTCCCACCACACAATAAATAAGTTATGGTGGGTTAAAAAAGTGACACAAACCATTCCACCGTGCAGCGTAAAGAAAATACAAATATCACACACACACACACACACACACACACACACACACACACACACACACACACACACACACACACACACACACACACACACACACACACACACACACACACACACACACACACACACACACACACACACACACACCTACCCTAGATTATTGGGGCAACAATTTAATTCCCACATTCTGCATTACACCTGTATTTAGAATGACTTATTATTCTATGTATTTAGAATGACAATGTAATTGCAATGGCCTGTTTCCCCATGTATGATTAGTGTAAAGTGAGGAGTACACTGAATGAGACGTTCTCTGACGCGCTTCGCACTCACCCCGCCAGTGCTGGGGATGGGGATCCTCTCATCCAGGTAGGTCCCGTCTTTGCGATGCTCGGGGGTCTCTGTGGCCCCATAGCTTCTTTTCCTTGCAACATCTTCCAGGAAGAAAGACACAATGAGGCCAGCGACGCTTTCCCCTGCCATGCAACTGCAGCACATTGCTACAACTCCATGCCAACTTAGTAACGTAGAGTATTAATAAAGTACATAGAGTATTAATATGGTAATATAGTACAGGACAGGGCTTATAGAGTCTTATTACAGTACAGTCTTGTAGCACATGCGGGCAGAGGTTTAAAACCGGAGAGGTATTTAGGGGGGAAATATTATAGAGTGTTTATTAGCCGAGGTTTCGAACAACATAAATACAGCTAGTTTCAGCAAACACTAACACAAGAACGCAGTCCCTACCTGTGGGTTGGAGAGCTATGCCCCTTACCCACAATAACATATATTCAGTGTGGGGTACGGTTTACCTTCAGGCTCCCGGCTTCCTCCTGACTCAAGTGTGGCAGTCCTAGGGCAGGGTACCCCAATCCTCTGTCCAGTGTGTCCGTCTGTCCCGTTGCTGGTGGTCCCTCTTGCACCATCCAGGCTTCCTGTGCCAGGCCCTGAAAGTATGTTGCCCCTGCATCATTACATGACAGGGGATCCCCCCGGTAACAAGGATACTATGGGGAAGGCTTGGGGGGAATGCTAATGCTTGGTGTAAGGTTGAATCGCAGGGGATATAGGGGACAGGGTGGGGAGAGGTGCAGTGACAAACTGGGCTGGGTTTCATTATATCGGATTTAAGGCTGCGGCCAGGGTGCATGAGAGCGCGCTGGCGCTCATCTTGCTCGGGGAATTTGTGTCCTGCTAGTTGCGAACGTAGGGGGAGGGTGTCGGCTGCGCGGCAATGACACCAAGGAGCTGGTTCGCCATCATTGGGCGAACCGCTCACGTGATGCGCCGGCCAGCAGCAAATCAAATTGATTTGTCGCGCCAAGCAGCTGAGCGCCGTGCGCTCACGGGCACGTGCACGCCCGCGCTCACGCTGGACAAACACACTGTAGAAATGTGTTTGATCGCGCTGAGTGTGAGCGAGCGCGCCCTCTCAGCATCACCCTGGCCGCAGCCTTAGGCCGTGTCCGAAGTAGGACGCGCTAGCTTCCGCGCTCCTCCTCCCCAGCGTCACACTTGAAAAACAAACTTGTTTACCTTAGCCTATTATAGTCCCAGGTGCACAAGGGGTCATGCCCGGCCCCCTCTCTGCTGATATACACGATATATCCTGATTGCACTAAAAACAATCTACTCTTTGATAAAGCGATACCCAGCGCGAAGCGCGTGGGACACAGTGGCCATCTGCTTTTTTTTTTATCCATGTGCTAAATAAAGACCTTTTTCCCATTTTTGCATCTTTCACCGACACAGTGGCACATAGTGACAGACACACTAATACACACACAGTGGCACACAATGATACAATCACAAATGTGGTGACCAAAGACATACGCAAGCACCTTAGAACACAATAGTACCCCACCTGTTAAGAGAGCGGCTTGCAAAGACTAAATGCATGTACAGTATTGGAAAAAATGCGCATCCCTAAACTATTCAGCACTAAAATACACATATTTGTTTGTGACGCTTATTCAATATGCTCTGAAGACGTCTCCCATGTGCGGGAGGAGAATTCAGCTCCCTGTAAAATTAATGGTGTTGGTACTAAAAGTCTTCCCTGGCACAGGAAAAATACCTTCCCAGCATATTGAGTAAGGATTGGTGTCCGTTAGACAAACTGATATTTATCTCTGCTATTTTGCCCCAAAGGAGGTCCCAATGGCGATTAAAATATTGTTACATTTGTTTGGTTTGGAACAAGTGGTGGCAGCTGTTCTAGGTCACGGGTGCACAATCTTCCTCTGCGCCCCCCTGCCGGCTGCCCCCCCCCCCCTCCTCACCTTGGCTCTGGTGTTCTGACGTCATGACATCACGTTACCATGGCAACGCGTCGTCACGTGACCCCTCGGCGTCCAAGCCAAGGTAAGGAGAAGTTACAGTGGCCTTCGCCGCATCCCCGGCATTTAATTTAAATGCCTTCAGGATTAGCGCAGGGGCCTCTGTAACCGTCGCACCCCCCGCAGACAATCTCGCACCCCCCCCCTGGGGGGTGGGCCCCCCAGTTTGCGCACCCCTGGTCCAGGTCATTGTCTTCAGAAAGAGCAGTATTCACAGCTGCACAATGAGCAGAGATCGGCAGAACTGAAACCAGGCAAAGAGGAAGGATGTTAGGAAGCCCTTGTGTGGCAAACATTCTGGAACGTATCTCTATATATAAATCCTGAGCCCGCCTGTGTGTCTCACTATCTCCTACCTATACCCTAGTTACCCGCTCATGTTATACAATGTATGTATGTCTTAATTTATATAGCGCCATTAATGTGCATAGCGCTTCACAGCAGTAATACATGTGACAATCATATAAATAACAAATAATACAAATAACACAATGGAAAGAAGCGCTTCAGACATCCTTGAGCGGAACGTAAGAGTCGGGATGGTGCGTAGCGAGAAATTAGGGCTGAGATGTAAGGAGGGGCAGAAGAGTGTAAAGCTTTAACAGTGAGGAGGAGAATTGAGTGCGAGATGCGGGATTTGATAGAAAGCCGGGAGAGGGATTTCAGCAGGGGAGACGCCGAGACAGATTTAGGAAAGAGTAGAGTGATTCTGGCAGCAGCGTTGCTGTTACAATCTATGAGAAATACCAGAGAAAATGGTTGAATTTTTGAATTTCAAAAATATTGAACCCAAACGTTTGGCAGAATCGTTTTAGGTCCTTATTCAATATACAGTGAAGCTGCTTCTCCGTGTCAGAGAAACCGCTGAGCTTCATTTAAGTGAATAGAAATAAAAGACTTCTCTTCCGTGGAGAAGCAGCTTCACAGCAAAGTGTTCAGCTCTTAATCACCCGACTGGGTTTATTCCGTAGCCCCATCCTGAATTCTTATCAATTATTTCTGAGCTTATCGTGTAAATCAGTTACAGTATCTGTTTCATTTTAAGTTTATTTTCATCTTTCATTTTTGCGAAGCTTTACAAATATGTGCAATTCAACAGGTAAATTACACCCTCACTGTGACAATTCAAGAAAGGTTTATTCTAGAAAATGCTACGTCATTAGTATCATAAAAAGTACTCGACTGAATAACATGTTTGCACCTTTTACCTCTATAGCCCTCTCCCGTCCTAAACCTTTCCCCTAATCTCTTCCTAACTATGAATCGCTTTTCCACTCAATATTCGCCAAGCACCTCCACTTTCCATATCCAAATAGCTGTGGGAGGGCGGGTGGGGCATTCCCTGCTTTGCACCTGTGAAGTTACAGTGCTTACAAAACACTGCTTTAAACATTGCTCTGCTCACTTCTGGAATGCTGCCAGCTGCTGGAAACTGCTGTGAACTATTAGATTTCCTCCAGGACAGGGGATTACAGCTCCAAACTGGAGCCCCATGAAAGGCTATCTTCCTGTGATGAGATTACAGGGCCACGTACATTCATAGTTACACATTCCCAGCAGCCACAGGCAGAGATGGCTGGGACAGTCACAAGGGCAAGGACGCCACCCTGTGCCACGGAGGCGGACGCGTGGAGACGGGGCAGGGACGCTGAGAGTAAGTAGTATTGCAATGTGGGGAATTTTATTCATCAGCTCAGTGTCAAGCAGTGGTTAATGGGGCGTACAAATAGTCAAAATAGATCCCAATCCTTTTAAAGATGAGCAAGCTCATTGGGTTTCTGCTACAACTGGGAGAAGCGCACAAAGGGGAGTGGTCCTTTCCAAAGAGATGCAAAAAAGAAAGGGAAGGTGGGATGCACTTCTGAACCTGAATGGTGCTATAACCCCAAGAGGGGCATACTATGCATTGCAAACCCCTCTGGCAGTCAAGGGGTTGATAGATAGATAGATAGATAGATAGATAGATAGATAGATAGATAGATAGATAGATAGATAGATAGATAGATAGATAGATAGATAGATAGATATAGATAGATAGATAGATAGATAGATAGACGGCACTCCGGGTCTTGTAAAAAATGAAAAGTTTATTAAACAGGTCCTAGAGTGCCTGCTACTGTAATTACTATTCCTTTATTCCCAATTCCTTTGCAGTTCATGCACCCAAGCCATACCCCATTTTTAGTGGAGTTTCACTATCATCTATGAAAGATTATATATATATATTTTATATTTGGGGACCAATGTGTGCATGGCCTAATTAACAGTGCCCTCTCTGAACAAATCCTATTTCATGTAATCCCAACACTCCTTAAGCAGCCACGAAACCCGCCACAGTAACTTTGAGGTAATGTGATGTGTGCGATTTGTCAGATTAAAGGAGCTCTCAGGGTAACAGGATGAAAGAGGAGACGGTGCCAGCCAAAAAGTGCAGCAAGGGATGGTACTGTCTTATTAAGCAAGGAGGCAGACATCTTTACGTTAAACACGTACTATAGAAGGTTAGAAAGGTGATATTTGTAAAGACGATACTTCATCCTTTTAAAAACAAAATAAATGGGAATTAAGCATTTTGGGTAAAAACTAGTTTTACTTTATTCTAAGGATAAACACGTTTTCTGGTGCGAAACCCGAATTTCGCAAATTTCCGGTTTGGGAATCCGAACGAAATACCGAGAAGGGTTCGCCCTCCGATTCGTTTCTTTGCTGTTTCTCGCATGACATTTTTCATTATCTGGGTGAACGTTCGAAGTTGCGAGCAAAAAAAATCCCGCAAGTTTTTGCGGGAGGAAAAAATGTTAATGAGTAAATTTCTCTAGTGCAGAATAAATGAGTACGTCAGTATTAAGCGATACCTTTTTTATTTGGACTAACAATAGATATTATAAGACTATCGCAACTGGACTAACACGACTATTTCTACTTAATTCATACATTTCTATCAAATTTTGCCAACATGTTGATTTTGTTTCTATAATAAAAAAAACGTTTAAATCTCAAAATATTTAGAACCAAATTCACAACTAAACAGCGATGAAAGTGTTGACTCTGTAACGGTACTGTACCTACCTCTGTCATCGTGAGAACCCATGGTACCTGCTTCTCATGTGCTCAGCACACCCAGGCAGACCCGATGTGAGTGAGGCATGTAGGAGTCACGCAGGATTACAGTATCCTGGCTTTCACAGCCCTTAAAGGGACAGCTCACGAGGCGGCCCTGCCAACTTTGTGCCTGTTGCTTGAATGAGGAAATCCCCTCTGTGATTTTTGCAAATAAGGTCACAGCCCCTACTATACTTCCTCATCTCCTCCATCACCAGAATATTGTGCAAATGCAACACTACCTCTGCTGGCTTCACGCCACTGCTGGCTTCACGCCACTGCTGGCTTCACGCCACTGCTGGCGTACAGGTGCAAATCACGTATCACGTATCACACGTGTATGGGATACAACCCTTTCATATCATATTTGTAAGTCATTTACAAAGCAGCATTAGTTACTGCATATTAATATATACTGTATATATATATATTTGTTTTAATATGTGCAGCATTTGATTACCTTTAATGAAAACTAATTACCTAAGCCAGAGGTGTGCAAACTCTTCTCTCTGTGCCCCTCTGCCAGCTCTCACCCCCTGTTCGCGCCCACCCCCACGCTCGGCTCCAGCGTCGCAGGGTCATGTGATGACACGTTGCCATGGCAATGCGACGTCAAGTGACCCCGCAATGTCATTTGACGCCAGGTTGCCATGGCGACGCATCGCTGGAAAGGTACGGTAAGAGGCTTTGCGCGATCCCCGGTAATTCATTTTTAAATGCCTTTGGGGAAGCGCGGGGCCTCTGTAACCGCCGCGCCACCCCAGTTTGTGCACCCCTGATCTAAGCTGCCGATCAATTTGTTCTCCTGTGATCAATCGGCAAAGATCCTGCTTCCTAGTGCACACTAAATGGCGGCGTTTCAGTTTCAATTAATCCTTCAGTCAGTGTAATTCAGCAGCTACAATGTATCCTTATATTACTACAGTAACGTTGTCTATTGTTACAGTTTGCAACTCAGATAGTCTTCTGCTGGCAACATTGGCAACAAATGATCACAAACAGGAAAGTGTTACACAGATCTTGCACTGCTGGGGAGATGTGCTAAAACCTGCTATAGAAATCAAAGGATGCTCAGTATATTAAAACTCATTAAAAATGGCATTAAAAGTTTATTTATTTTGCAGATTGCGCACGAGCAGCTAGCAAGTGCCGATCACACGTGCGTGGGCGGCAAGCAGCGATCGCACGTGCCGACCCCCAATTCTGCCGCCCCAGGCCCGAGCCTTTCGGGCCTAATGGGAAATCCGCCACTTCGAGGCACTGATCGGTCAGCCTGCTATAGTCTGTGCGGACATACTCCGCCTAGTAGCAGTTCTATACTGACCTATTCTCAGGACCTTGCTCGCGACGGAGTGCACACTCACTTCTATGCTTCACTGTTAGAAGCTATATCACGGATTACATGTTGTGTTATTATCCCCGCTGGGTTTGAACTTTTGGTACTGATAAAAATATTTTTAATATATATCATTACCTATTTACTACAAGAAGGGGACACAGACTGTTTAAACCAGGGGTCTCAAACTCTGTCCTCAAGGGCCACCAACAGGCCAGGTTTTATGGATATCCCTGCTTCAGCACAGGTGGCTGAATCAGTAGCTCAGTCTTCGGCTGTCTTTGAGTGAGCCACCTGTGCTGAAGCAGGGATAGCCATAAAACCTGGCCTGTTGGTGGCCCTTGAGGACTGAGTTTGAGACCCCTGGTTTAAAGCATACAAGTTACAATGTTGAAGGTATATTCAGATATAATGCATGTGCGCTGTACAGTCTGGTCTCTACAGCATTGCTAGTCTGTAATGACTGACTGCTCCCCAGGGTAACGGCGTGCATCAATAGGGGTTATCCTGCGTATCACCCCACCTTGTGGCGAATCTCTGGGGACAGGGTCCTCTTTCCTGACCTCTTCAAGTGGTCTTTGCATTTGACCACAGTGTATAACAATATTGTCATGTATTGACTCTCATGGTATCATGGATTCTCCCATAATTACAGGGCCGGGGTTAGTGTCAGCGGTCTGAGGTCGCGAGCAGAGGACCAAGGAAGGATAGGTTGACTTTTAAAGCACAGTGCTTTGGATAAAAGGTCAAAGCCCGAATACTAATAGGTATTGAGTATCACCACTTCTTTTAAGATTAGGAACCCTATATCTGTAAGGAGAATACAACCCCTTTGGTGCATGTTTGGCCAGCATTGCATTGCTCATTGGAAGTCTGCTTATTCCAGCTACAACGGTCTAATAAAATCCAGTTATATATCCCTTGTTGGTGTTAGGTAAAATGTCAGGGAATAGTTCCCAAATCTACAGTCATTTTCTGTTCTCCATGAATATTATTATTATTAAACTATAGTCAAATAACATTGCTTGGGGAGCCTTAAAAATGGACGCCAATGGGAATTTTGTAACAGCTGCTGTCAACTCGGAGCCTGGCATATCTGAAATGATGGTACAAAGGTTAACAATTGTACGTGATTGCATTACCTTTATGGCAACTTTACTATATATATATATATATAATAGCAAAAAGTGGCACTGTGCTCATTTTCATGTCATTTACCAGAATCCCTTGCTGCAGTGGAAGTGCTGTGTGCTGGGTGATAATGGTGAAAGGCTGGGTTGCAGACCTGCCTAAGACATGCAGATGAGCATACAGTTGTATTTACATATATATATATATATATATATACTAGCTGAGAGACCCGGCGTTGCCCGGGATGTGAACCATGAATAAGTATGTGTAAATGTTGTATGATAATGTGTATTGCAAAGTTTTAATGTCATGTGAATGTTATGTAATATTTTAGAAAAGTGTGTTTGTAAACCAACAACAGTAGAAAGCACATGAATGTTGGTTGTGTGTGTCTGAATAGTGTGTGTATGGGTGTTGTGTGTGATAGTTGTTTGTGTGTGGGGTGTGTGGGTGAGTGTGGGGTGTGTAGGTGGATGAGTGAGTGTGGGGTGGGTGTGTGATGTGGCAGAATACTGTGTGTATGTGTGTTGTGTGTGATTATTGGTTGCGTGTGTTGTGGGTGGTTGAGTGTGGGGTGTGTTGTGGGTGGTTGAGTGTGGGGTGTGTGGGTGGATGAGTGAGTGTGTTCTGGGTGGGTGAGTGTGTGGGTGAGTGTTGGGTGGGTGAGTAAGTGATTGTGTAGTGGGTAGGTGAGTGAGGGTGGGTTGGGTGTGTGTGTTGTAGTGTGGATGAGTGTGTTTTCTGTAGTGTTGTGTGTGTGTGAAAAAAGAAATAAAGTGCGCAGCTACTAAAACGTGACGTGGTTGGTAGTGACAATAAAGTGATTTAAATAACTTAACTTAAATGGAGCGTCTGCAGCTGCGATGGAGGGGGGGCTCAGGGACCCCCTAAAGCTAACAGATAAATACAAAAAAGACACAGCGCACAACGCTCATAGTGCATTAAAGATAATTTTTACATAAACAATGCATAGGTGAGTAATGTGCGTACATCAAATGCAGTAATAACAAGCAGTTTCGGGATATGTTACCCAACGCCTCCGGAGACCGGATTAGGTGTCCTCACAGGGGTGGAAACGCTGGTCCCACTGGTGCAGGGTCCTATTGGGGTAGGTGCACAACCTCTGCTGGTTCTTGCTCCCTCGAGCACGAGTAGAACGGGAACTGCTGATCCTTGCAGTGCTTCAGCAAAGCGAATCTGGGCATCAGCTGGGCGCTGGCACTCTCCTCCGTGTGGAGCACTTCCTGGTTGATGACGTCACCACGGGGATTCGGCGCCGTTCAAACTCGAACAACTCGCGCAGTAGGGTGCTAATAGAAGGATAGAGCACTTGTCAAGAACGTCCTACGCGTTTCGAAACCAAAGTTTCTTCATCAGGGACTGAAATTGAGTGGTTTCAAGTAAAATCTAAATACCCCGCGATCGTGCCTCATTGGCTCTGCCGTCGGCTCTATTGTCCAATGGGAGAGCAACAGGGGCGGGGTTAAAGTCCCGAAAGGCAAGCGTCACTGGTAGTTATAGACATATATAAAAAAACTTTCACTAAACTTTATTAACAACAACAATGTTTACCATGACGCGATTGATGATACTCCGGACGTCTTGTTTGAAGAAGCCACTGCAGATCCATATGACGCCCTCATGGAGATGTGTGTGATTCAGGATTCAACGGTTGCCTCCTCCATGGATGATACTGTTGTGCCTTCCTGCAGCGAGCAGTTGCAGCTAAATCAGTTGGGAACTTGCATGCAGTTTGATTGTGACAAACAGGACTATTGTTGTCGGAGGAACTTGGAACCTGTTACACCACTAATGAGGAGTGACGACATCAGAAGTATTCCCAGCGGAAGAGCGGAGACGCGGCGACACCTCGAGGCTTCTCCTGCACATGAGTATAACTCATACAATGCTGTTTTTTATTGTACTCTTAAGTCAAAACTGATTTAGCTGCAACTGCTCGCTGCAGGAAGGCACAACAGTATCATCCATGGAGGAGGCAACTGTTGAATCCTGAATCACACACATCTCCATGAGGGCGTCATATGGATCTGCAGTGGCTTCTTCAAACAAGATGTCCGGAGTATCATCAATCGCGTCATGGTAAACATTGTTGTTAATAAAGTTTAGTGAAAGTTTTTTTATATATGTCTATAACTACCAGTGACGCTTGCCTTTCGGGACTTTAACCCCGCCCCTGTTGCTCTCCCATTGGACAATAGAGCCGACGGCAGAGCCAATGAGGCACGATCGCGGGGTATTTAGATTTTACTTGAAACCACTCAATTTCAGTCCCTGATGAAGAAACTTTGTTTTCGAAACGCGTAGGACATTCTGGACAAGTGCTCTATCCTTCTATTAGCACCCTACTGCGCGAGTTGTTCGAGTTTGAACGGCGCAGAATCCCCGTGGTGACATCATCAACCAGGAAGTGCTCCACACGGAGGAGAGTGCCAGCGCCCAGCTGATGCCCAGATTCGCTTTGCTGAAGCACTGCAAGGATCAGCAGTTCCCGTTCTACTCGTGCTCGAGGGAGCAAGAACCAGCAGAGGTTGTGCACCTACCCCAATAGGATCCTGCACCAGTGCGACCAGTGTTTCCACCCCTGTGAGGACACCTAATCTGGTCTCCGGAGGCGTTGGGTAACATATCCCGAAACTGCTTGTTATTACTGCATTTGATGTACGCACATTACTCACCTATGCATTGTTTATGTAAAAATTATCTTTAATGCACTATGAGCGTTGTGCGCTGTGTCTTTTTTGTATTTATTTGTGTGTGTGTGGTTGTGGGTGTGTTGTGTGTGTGAATTTAGTGTTGTGTGAGTGTTGTGTGCTTGTTGTGTGTGTGTGTGTGTGTTGTGTGCGGGTGTGTTGAAAGTGTGTGCAATAAATGACACAGACGGCTGAATGTGTATTGTGTTGTGAATCAATTGTATTGGACCGTAGAGCTGATTTCCTGTGTGAGGTGGCAGCGGAGGGTGTGTGTTGTTGCGCAGATTTGGGGTGGTGGCGGGTTGAGGTGCAAGGGGAGGGGTGTTGCAGACTTGTAAATCAGCATGGTGTTGAGTGTAGTGTGTTTGTGGCAGCACGGTGAAGGGGAGGTGTGTTTGGGGCGGGAAGGGTGTGTTGTTGTGTTTTGGCGTCCATGTGGGTGTGTGTTAAAACGTTGTGTAGGGGAGGTGGGTTGAATATGCGGCAGCATGCGTTGTGGTGTGGGGGTTAGGTAGGGGTGTGTGGAAGTGTTGTTTAGTGTGGCGTATCAGCAGAGGAGGGTTGTGTGTGTGTATGAGGACGTGTGTGGTGGGTGAGGGCGTGTGCCGTGGATTAGGGCATGTGTGTGTTGGTGTGTTGCGTGTGTGTGATGTGGTGTGTGTGTGGTGTGTGTGGTGTGTGTGGTGCGTGGCTGAGGGCGCGTGGCGTGTTTGAGGGCGCGTGTGTGCGCGTGGTGCGTGGCTGAGGGTGTGTGTGCTGCGTGAGTGCGTGCGTGGGTGAGGGTGTGGCGTGGCTGAGGGTATGTGGCGTGGCTGAGGACGTGAGGCGTGGCAGAGGGGTTGTGCGGGCATGTGATTGAGGGGGCGTGTGGTTTACTGTTGTGTGTGTGTGTTTGTGTGTAAGGGACACAGTGATCCTGTATTGTTTTAGGAAGCAGACATGTGTCAGGAGGTGTTGTTAAATGGAATGAGTGCTATGTTATTGTGTGAAGCACTGATATTGCATGAGGTTGAAGGTGAGGTGTGTTGGGCTACAGGAGGTGTTGGTGTGTTTGCAGGCTACGTGTGGCGATGTGGGGTGCGGGGAGGGGGGGTCACGGTATGGTTTGTGGGGTGGTGAGGGCTACGGGACAGTTTTGATGTGGCTGGCTAAGGTAGTGTTTTTGAGGGGGGGGGGTCCGGCGTGCTATGGTAGTGTTTGTGGGGGGGAGGGGTGTCCGGGTGGGCTACGGGAGTGTTTTGGGGGGGGGGGGGGGTCCCGTGCCTATGGTAGTGTTTGTGGGGGGGGTGTCCGGGTGGGCTACGGGAGTGTTTTTTTTTTGGGGGGGGGGTGTCCGGCGGGCTATGGTAGTGTTTGGGGGGGGTGTTCGGGTGGGCCACGGGAGTGTTTTTGGGGAGGGGGGTGTCCGGCGGGCTATGGTAGTGTTTGGGGGGGGGTGTTCGGGTGGGCCACGGGAGTGTTTTTGGGGGGGGGTGTCCGGCGGGCTATGGTAGTGTTTGGGGGGGGGTGCGGGACGGGATACGGGAGTGTATTTATTGGTAAGGGCGGTGTAAATGAGTGCTTTGTGCGTACGGTGGTGGATGCGGGCCCTCCTGCGGTAGGGCTTGCGCTCCACGTGCGTGTTTGAGATGTGTGGCGTAGTGGGTTTTTATGGGGGGGGGTGGTTCGGGTGGGCTACGGGAGTGTTTGTGTGGGGGGGGGGGGGTCCGGCGGGCTATGGTAGTGTTTGGGGGGGTGTCCGGGTGGGCTACGGGAGTATTTTTTGGGGGGGTGAGGGGGGTCCGGCGGGCTATGGTAGTGTTTGGGGGGGTTGGGTCAGGGTGGGCTACGTGAGTGTTTTTGGGGGGGTTTGGGCGGGCGGTCTACGGGAGTGTGTGGGGTGTTTGGTGCGTCATCCAGGAGGTATTGCGACGCACACTGAAACAATACAGCGGCAGCAGGGTGAAGTAGAGGTATGTGGTCCCTGGAGGGGGGTTGTGGCGTGCAGCGGGAGGTGTTGTGGTTGCGTGCTCGTGGGTGTGAGGGGGGGGGGTGTCCGGCGGGCTATGGTAGTGTTTGGGGGGGGGGGTGCGGGACGGGATACGGGAGTGTATTTATTGGTAAGGGCGGTGTAAATGAGTGCTTTGTGCGTACGGTGGTGGATGCGGGCCCTCCTGCGTTTGGGCTTGCGCTCCACGTGCGTGTTTGAGATGGGTGGCCTCCGGAGGTAGGGGTTTGTGGCGTCGTCAGTGCGTTTTGGCATGGGAGGGTGCACGGGAGGGGTTGCGCTCGATGAGGGCTACGGGAGGCTGTGTTGCGGCCTTGGGAGGTGGGGTAGTGTGTTGCGTGGTAGTGGAGGAGATGCAGGCGTTGTTTGGTGGCGATGTTTGCTGGGGGGTGTGTGGTGTTTTTGGGGATGAACGTGTTATGTTGAGGTGAAGGGGAGGGGTGTTGGCAGGGTAGGCAGGAGTGTGTGCGGGTGGTAGAGGGGCTGCGGTAGCGGCAGAGGTGTGGTATGCATTGTTGGGTGTGTGGTTGTTAATTGGGGGTGGCCGTCAGTGTGCGCTCTGTGAGCGTGCGGTGTGTGTAGGTGATCGGCGCTGTTGCAGTGGTGAAAAGAATATATAGATAGGTAAGAGTGTGTACCTGCGTCCTTGTTTTGGTGGTATCAGACGATGAGGTTTTTGATGGTTGAGAGGTGAGAGCTGTGAAGCGTTCCCAAATCTCCCAGAGCAGTGAGGGTTAGGTGCTGTGAAGCGTTCCCAAAGCTCAGTGAGGGGTGGGAGAGTGTGGCAGTGGAGTTGGTGTGTTGGCCGCAGGCCAATGAGAGGTGTGCGGGGGCGGGCGTGGGGCCAAGGGAGCTATGTAATTGGGCTGAGGCCGTGGTGTCAGTGCCAATGAGAGGTGTGCGGGGGCGGGTGTGTCAGGGGAGCAATGTGATTGGCCTGAGGCGGATTGGCCTCAGGCGGAGTGACGGGCCAAAGGTCCAATGCGATGGGCCGTAGACACAGGGACCGTAGACACAGGGAGACACATACATACAGACAGACAGACAGACAACGACACATAGGACACTTTGAGAAATATATAGTAGATATATATATTTATATATATATATATATATATATATATATATATATATTGCTATGGACGGCTGTGTCAGCGGGCCTGCAGCGCATTGCATCATCATGAGAACCTCACAGGAGAAGCCTTTTAAGAGAGCGAATAAAATGCATATTCTGTGTATTCTTCTGGCATTTCTACTTAACCCTTCTGCTACCAGAGGGACATGCAAAGTTTGGCCATGCAGGATTAAAAGAAAATCACTACGTTTCATTCATAAATTTACTTCCACTTATAAGGAGGACTATAAAAAAAAAATAACATCTCCATTCACAGGACAAAAATATACCACAAACATTTTATTAGCGGTTATTTCATTTACTACTACGTCACACATTGTATGAAATAGCTGGTTAAGTAATTACAGGGGAAAGTAATTTCCCCAAAAAAAGCTTCTGGTCAGAAACAATCCCCACAGATCAGGTCAGAAACAAATGCCACAGGAACAAACATTTATACAATGTGCTACCAGGACATAATACATTGAGTTACCGCTCGTTTTCCTGTATGTCCTGGGCACAGAGTTATGATGACAGATACATGGTTACATTAAGTGAACAGGGTTCTACATTATATTTACAGACATTTCATAACTTTCCAGAGGGCGGGGCTGATGAAACACATAGCAGTACCCAAACTCAGATATTAACCCTTAGTATGCTGGTTCCGGGCAGAGGGGAGCAGCTCTTGGGCAACCCTTTCAGGTGTCCGCCTTTGGGGCGATGTAGATGTAGACTGCCAAAAGCCTGTGAACTAGAAATAGCACCTATACATGATATAAATCATATAAACGTTATAATAAAAGGTTTAGCTAATTATTATAATAAGGCTTCTTCAAGAGATCCCTGTTTAACCCCCGTGCTGCCAGCGAAACAGCAATGCATTAGTCCGCAAGGGGATTGATACAATTTAGAATGGTGCTTGATGGGGGGGTTCCAATTGGATACCAACAAACCCACAGGTGTTTCCTGGGACTCAATGATTGGCGGAGATTCCTATGTATCACACCTGGGACTCTCTGGGGGTATAAATGCCAGTGGATTCATACTGATAGGAGACGTGGTCTTAAAAGAGGTTGTTTGTGGTGAGTTATTGGTCAGCTGTGTAAAGTGACCAAGTAACAGCTAATATAAGGAGCATTTGTGACTTGCAGGCTTCTATTTAAAACCAGTTTTTATATTCTTATCCCCTGCCCCCCCCCCCCCCAAAGAACAGCATAAATGTGGGTGCAGTAGAATAAGTGGCCTGTAGCTCTATCTGCATTTAGAAGCCATGGTAAAAGCTGGCTGCTGTGGAATGATCGCCAATGTACAGTACCCGACAGACAGACTTGTATGTGACAGTATGTTCCCACCTGGTCCTGGATTACTGTTAATCTTTCAATCACTGTTTCCTCTGTAATGAAAGCACTTGGCACTGTACACTTTGCCGTTCTTGTGTTTTTTTTTTCTTTTTTTATTATTATTTTTTTTTTATATACCTAAAACTTGAAATTGTGCTATGAACTCCCATTCCAAACAGTGGGACATTAAATGCTGTACTGGGCCTTTTAAGTCGGGTAACCAAATTTCCTGGATTTTCATGAAGTGGCCAGATCATGTTCTTAATTTTTTTTTTTTTTATTTTTTTTTTTTTTTTTTAAATAATGTCCTGGTTTGTTTATGTATATGTGGTGTTTGTATTTTATTTTTTTCCCCCACCACCCCAATTTGGCCTCACTAGAACTAACTTTGGACGTGTGTGTTTTTAATGCGATAGATCTTATCAGAGTAAATATTTTACATATATTGGTAAAATCTAAAGTATGTATTAATATAAAGCAAACTGTCTGTTTGCTACGTGAGTTAGTGTTATGTTGGGAAACAGGGGCGCTATTGGCACAATTTTACTTGATTTGTTTTATATATTTGAATGTGTCCTGGCCTCTACCTTTGCAAGTCTGCCCACTCTATCTTTAATGCTACTCTGAAGCCAAAAAATATCTGCAATCTCTTCCAGGACAGGCTCCTGCCCTATACAGGTGGGCAGAGCGGCCCAAAACCATTTCTTGCATTTCCTTTCCACCCTCCCTCGCCCCACCCCCCACACCAAAAGATCTGTGTTCGACGAGTAAAGTCTGTATTTGGTCAGTTTTAATCCACGCGGCTACATCAAAAACCAGGATTGCATACAATAGTAGAATCCGATCCGCGGATCCTTAAATCTGCCAGCGGACTGGATTTCCAATTTAAAAAATAAATAAATAAAACACAACGCGAATCGCCCTTTTTGAGATCGATTCGAGGACCTAAGGGACCGGCCAGTCCGTAGCAGGTCCCAATTTGCCCGTCTCTACTGCTGTGTATGTGGCATGTTTAGGGAGAACAGACTGGAGTTGGCTGCAAACCGGAGTGGTTCCACTTTTAATTCCTTTACTACCAAATGTAGCTGCAGTTTGCTGTGGGGGCAAAGAAGGAGTTAATATATTAAGTTGGTAATAATGCCACGCACTGCCTTTGCCACGCACAGCCTTTGCCACGTCTAGGATTTGTTTTTCCTCCCTAAAATGCATTTGATTGTCCGTGTTAAGCAGGTCACCGTGCTTCCTTCAGTGTCAAAGATGAAACATTCTGCTGTGGCCACGAGAAAGATGGCGGCTGTCGGTGAGTGGGAGGTGCCCAGGCGTGTTGCAATGAAAGGAAAAAGAAAAGTGGTGAGTCCCTGCTCCAGCCTTATCTACAGGGTGTTAACACAAGTAAGCTGCATTGGGTTTTCTTTCACTTCCATATTCTTTCTGCAAATAATAACCAACTTGCCACCAGACGCTGGTAAATGCATAGCTGAGACCCGTATGGTGGTGAATTTAAGCGCATCTACTGAAGTGCCTCTACCTTGGAATAATTGTGCAGTACCTGTTTTCTAATGGAACGCAGATCATTGGAACCCATTTTAGAGCAGTACACAGCCTACGGCAGTAGAGTACAGTACCTACATATGTACTAAGGCCGCATACACGTTGTATGTCTTTATTTATATAGTGCCAAAAGTGTACTCGGTGCTTCACAAAGAATACAGTATAGGGAATTATAATAATACAATAAGTGCAGCAAAATCAGACAATAGGAAAGGAAATCCCTGCCCCGAAGAGCTTACAATCTAAGTTTTGATGGGGAACTTACAGAGACAGCAGGTGAGGGAATAAGTGCTGTAGATGGCAGTGCTTGGTCACAATGGGTGGTAGGAGTTACTGAGTGTGGGACAGTAACCATGAGTGCAGACTATTGGGATGCTTTATTTGTGGGGCAAGTTTTAAGGTTAGTCAAAAAACTTAAGGGTTAACACACTTTACAGGGGAAGAGATGGCAGGGAGGCATGGGTGAATGTCTGGCTTCAGGCTTAGGGGAGATCCCCAGCAGCAGGAAGGAGTAGATAGTGTGTGAATAGAGGATTTGTGGGTGTTTTTTATTGAGGGGTAAAGAAGTTGTTGGGAGAGAGGTGTATAAATAATGGTGCAGTGGGGAAGTTGGCGAGAACAGAGACGTTCACAAAGGAGTGAGGAAACAGTAAACAGAAAAAGCAATGGGGAGGGCATAGTGAGATGCAGGAGGGAGGGCATAGTGAGATTCCAAGTTATTGGAGGATGGGAAGAGTACAAAGAATCACAGCTTTTCGAATGTTCAGTTCTCGGTTGCAAAGTTGTTGTGCAGAGTCCTGATCTTCCTCAAATCTTCACCTCCTCCAATTTCTACTCCAATTAACTCTGCCACACACTTTAACTGGGACACTTAAGATGGGTCACACAGCCATCTATAGTAATAAGATATTCAGCCTGGTATGTTACTATAAAGACCGTGTGACCTGGCCCAGCTTGTCCCTCCTTTCCTAGACATTGTGATATTTCTGGTCCTGTTGCCAGAGACAGGACTGCACATTCCAGGGATAAATTACAAGAGAAGTGTCCAGAGAATTACCTTCAATGTGGTCTCTAACCTTCTTTTTTTTTTTTTTTTCCTCCTCTGGCAGGTGCAACCAGAGTTGGGTCTGTCTAATTTCGCCATGAACTCCCTCTACAAGAAGCTATTCTCCTGCCGGTCTCCCTGTACAACAAGAGAAGCGCCATCACCAGCAGGGAGATCCCCCACAGCTGTGACATGTGCTACCTACAGGTCTCTGCCTGCAGCATCTGAAGACACCAAAGCCGGGTCACACTGCACAAGGGGCAGCTGTTGTGTTGGGTGTTTTTTATTTATTCTGTAAAATAAAGGTATTTTAACGACTGTACTTTGCATTGGTCTAATTATTTAGTACCGGTATTTGTTATTTTAGGCCATCACTGTTTCCACTGCACACAAATCTACACTATATACCTTTTTTCTATCTTTGTATAGAAAGATTACATTTTTATACTAAACTGCTATAGGGTAACTTGCCCTGTTACCTCAACCAGAGAAAGCAGGAATTGTTTTTTAAATATCATGATGGGTTGACCAGAAACATATCTACAGAGGAAAATTATTTCATATCTTTAACCTGTCTATTTTTCATCCTACCTGGTAATGATTTGCCTTTTCCATAACTTAGTTCTATCACTAAAGAGATTAGCTAATGCTTAACCTCAAAGTTGGCCTGTTATACTGCATATGCCACCGCCATTATTTCACCTTCCTCCTTGGAGTTGTCCCTTTAATGTCCTGCTACTTTGCTTTCAGAAATTGGGTATACAAATACTGTTTATATAGTAATATTAATGAGCAGAGCTGCATACTCTAGTCTAGAACATTCCGTTACAATGAGTCACTGTGTCGAAGAGGGTGCAGGGTGAGACTGGAGGTAACGTGAGCTGACATTCAGGGTGCTGCGGCCCAGTATTCTAGTATGAAAAGAGAAACATTGCTACATCAATATCTTCCTTTCGCCGGATTAGGAAGGGATTCTAATTTGTTTTGAAACCCAGAGAAGTGCGGAAACTGCCAATCCCAGCCCCCCCTTCCTGGTTTCAAGAGTAAGAAGATGGGGCCTCTTGCGTCACTGTCTTGTGTCCCAAATGACCGGCCTCCCAAGTAAGAGTCACTGGAACACCATAAAAAAACAATGGGGTAATCTCACAAAATTCACACGGTCTCACCCTGACACCCACGTGTTTGCATTTGTAATCATGAATGCCCAAATCTCGCTCATTCTTGGTTCACAGGGGGAGTTCTGTCGACATTCGAGGCTTTGCGGGCGCCCCCAGCCTTTATTTTAAATGTTGTGGTGAAGTGTGGAGCTTCTGTAAGTGCCACCCCCCCCTGAAAATGTTGCACACCCCTGATAGAGTACACACGGCCCCTAAGGGAGCTAGTGTTTAATGGTAACCCAACTCCTTCAGTTCTCAATAGCTATAAGTTGGGAAAGAAGAGGTTAACTGAGCAAGTAACATCTGCCCATAGCGCAGTATGTAAAGTGACTTTTTTTTAATATCATGGACTTTGTATAGTTTCTACTTTAGGTGAATGTTGGTCAGAAGGAACATTGCATTACTGCCACATTGATTTTTTAAGTGCAAATAAGAATTACTTTGCTGATCTAATCTGCCGGGGGCCTTTCTATGTTCTATTACTTTATTAAACAGATATTTTAAATGATCTAATAGATGCTATACATATTCAATATTGCATTGTTCTGTGTACGATTTGTTTACTTTTATTGTGTACTAGCTGAGAGACCCGGTGTTGCCCGGGATATAATTTTGGGGGGGCGTACGACAGGGTTAGGCTTCCCCCCCCCCCCTTGACAGCTAGGTAGTTGACTGAGTGTGTGGGTGACTGGGTGGGTGTGTGACACTTGACTGAGTGGGTGGGTGGGTGACTGAGTGGGTGGGTGACTTTGGGTCGGTTTGACTTTGGGTCGGTGGGTGGGTGACTTTGGGTCGGTGGGTGGGTGACTTTGGGTCGGTTTGACTTTGGGTCGGTGGGTGTGTGACTTTGGGTCGGTGGGTGTGTGACTTTGGGTCGGTGGGTGGGTGACTTTGGGTCGGTTTGACTTTGGGTCAGTGGGTGGGTGACTTTGGGTCGGTGGGTGACTTTGGGTCGGTGGTTGGGTGGGTGAGTTGGGTCGGTGGGTGGGTGAGTGGGAGACTGACTGGGTGGGTGAATGGGTGACTGGGTGACTGACTGGGTGGGTGGGTGACTGACTGGGTGGGTGAGTGACTGACTGGGTGGGTGAGTGGGTGACTGGGTGGGTGAGTGGGTGACTGACTGGGTGGGTGAGTGGGTGACTGACTGGGTGGGTGAGTGGGTGACTGACTGGGTGGGTGAGTGGGTGACTGACAGGGTGGGTGAGTGGGTGACTGACTGGGTGGGTGAGTGGGTGACTGACTGGGTGGGTGAGTGGGTGACTGACTGGGTGGGTGAGTGGGTGACTGACTGGGTGGGTGAGTGGGTGACTGGGTGGGTGAGTGGGTGACTGACTGACTGAATGGGTGGGTGACTGGGTGACTGAGTGGGTGGGTGACTGACTGAGTGGGTGGGTGACTGAGTGAGTGGGTGGGTGGGTGAGTGGGTGACTGACTGACTGAATGGGTGGGTGACTGGGTGACTGACTGAATGGGTGACTGACTGAATGGGTGACTGGGTGACTGAATGGGTGGGTAACTGAGTGGGTGACTGAGTGGGTGGGTGGGTGACTGGGTGAAAGTGACTGGGTGGGTGACTGGGTGGGTGACTGAGTGGGTGACTGAGTGAGTGGGTGACTGAGTGGGTGGGTGACTGAGTGGGTGGGTGACTGAGTGGGTGGGTGACTGAGTGGGTGGGTGGGTGACTGGGTGAAAGTGGGTGACTGGGTGAAAGTGACTGGGTGGGTGACTGGGTGGGTGTGTGGGTGACTGAGTGGGTGACTGGGTGGGTGTGTGGGTGGGTGACTGAGTGAGTGGGTGGGTGACTGAGTGAGTGGGTGGGTGACTGAGTGGGTGGGTGACTGAGTGAGTGGGTGGGTGACTAAGTGAGTTTTTGGGTGACTAAGTGAGTGGGTGGGTGGGTTACTGAGTGGGTGGGTGACTGAGTGGGTGGGTGACTGAGTGAGTGACTGAGTGGGTGACTGAGTGAGTGGGTGGGTGACTGGGTGGGTGAAAGTGACTGGGTGGGTGTGTGGGTGACTGGGTGACAGTGCGTGGGTGGGAGACGGTGTGTGACTTACCTTGACCCCGTGGCATCTGGCTGGGGCAGGAGGTGAGTTCGGGAAGCTGGGGGGGGGCAAGAGTGGCAGGAGTCCCGCGCCGCGCTTCCCCTCTCCGGTAGCGTCACACGTGATGGGGAGTCCCGCGCCGCGCTTCCCCTCTCCGGTAGCGGCGCACGTGAGGGGGAGTCCCGCGCCGCGCTTCCCCTCTCCGGTAGCGGCGCACGTGAGGGGGAGTCCCGCGCCGCGCTTCCCCTCTCCGGTAGCGGCGCACGTGATGGGGAGTCCCGCGCCGCTTCCCCTCTCCGGTAGCGGCGCACGTGATGGGGAGTCCCGCGACGCTTCCCCTCTCCGGTAGCGGCGCACGTGATGGGGAGTCCCGCGCCACTTCCCCTCTCCGGTAGCGGCGCACGTGAGGGGGAGAGCAGGAGGGCCGCGCCGTGAGGGGGGAGGAGCCTGGAGTTTGCTGCTGAGCAGCAGGGCCGCGCTTCCTCCGCGGCGCACGGTGAGGGTGATGGTGCGGCTGGGGATGTTGCGGAGCGTGGGGATTTGGGTGAGGTGGGGAGGGGGGAGAGAGTGAGGGGCACCGGGAGAGTGAGGGGCACCGGGAGAGGAGGGGCACCGGGAGAGGAGGGGGGGGTGTGTGGAAGGTGAGCTGCGGTCCAACTGACGGGGGAGAGTGTGTGTCCCTGTGTGTGTGTGTCCCTGTGTGTGTGTCCCTGTGTGTCCTTTGGCCCGTCACTCCGCCTCAGGCCAATGAGAGGTGTGCGGGGGCGGACCAAGGGACCAATGAGATTTCCCCTAGGGACACCGGACATCCAGGCAGGCAGGCAGGCTGGCATGCATGCATGCAGGCAAACATACAGTGCTTTCACTAATATAGTATAAGATTCCACATTGTGGTAATAAATAATACTATCTTATCCTACACTTATTTATCTAGCCACCTAGTGTTCATTTGGAAAACTCTTTATACAGACACCTTGACAAGCACCCAGGCCCTGTGTTACTAAAGTAGGAATAGTGCAGCATAAATTAGAACTTCAGTATTAGGTGATACATAAAAAAGTTAACGGGTATTCCCCCACCCCCAATCGCAGATAGAGTGCATGTGAGGGGGAACCTATATGTTACCAGGTGTGGTTCAATATACCTGTTAGGCTCACAGGAGGCCTGAGCCTCCGCCAGTGAGAGCCTGGGGTGAATCCTCTGGAACGATCCTACTTACAGCGCCTCCACCTGTGTAGGATTCTAGGAGTGTAGAATGTTCCCCACACAGGACCCACATATAGTAACCACATACACAGGAGTATAAGTATAACAGTTTACTATATGAAGAATATAACATAACATAAGCATACACAACAATATATATAGGCCAGCTTCTGCCTTTAGCTGGTGGCTATACCTTGCCCCCCCCCTTCCCAACCCCATGTCCAGAGAGTCCAAGCCCACCCAAGTGTGTGAACAGGCCTGTCACATGTGAGGAGCGAGGGAAAGTTGGTGGAAGGGTGTAAATACCTACACCTGGGTGTCTTCGCAAAAGGGTCTACCGGATCTGCTTGGTCCAGTGCTGATCTGTACCTCCGCATGGGATGGGGTCCAGCCGGATGTCCCATCATAAGGACAGTCTCTGGATCAGCAACGCCGCATACAGGAACATGCAGCAAACCCTTTCACTGGGTCCCTGCACTAAGGAACTGCACATGGCCTATCACTAAGTCCCAGCCTAGCACACAGCTGAAGGGGCACAGGGTCCTTACCTAAGGGCCTGTCCCTATGAACACCCACCCTCACTAGTGGGGAGTCAGGGCCTCAACTCTAGCCCGGGGTACTTCTGGCCTAGGGCAGAAGCTCGCAGCTCTCTGCCACCTTTCCTTCCCCCACTGTCTCCTCCGTTTGACTGACTTCCAGCACATTGCCCATACAATGTATCTACTCTCTGCAGGAGAAACTGCAAACACTATTGGCTGCCTGCAATCATCTGACTCACCTGCCTCTAAGCCTGCTGGGAGTTGTAGTTCCCTGTGAGGCTTTTCCCTATGAGGACCACGTGGGCTGCTAGCTAATGGCTGCCTATGCCTCTCTTTCTGCGCCTGCGCCACCTGTAATGGCCGCCGCAATGCCTCTCTGCGCCTGCGTGAACTATTGGGGTCTGCGCTCCTCTGCTCCTCTCCTACTTGTGCTAAAATGGCCGCCGCGGCTATCTGTGCATGCGCGAGCATCCCCAACGTGGCAGCGCCAACCAACATGGCCCGCCTGCCAATGGAGGTGCTCCGGAGCATGCGTGAGCACGAGGACCCCGACAGCGCCGGCCAAGATGGCGGCGCCAACCGGGAGAAGTCGCCGTTCCCTTCCCCCACTGCCCCAGAGGTAAGGCAGGGAGCAAGGGAAGATCAGGAGAATCGGGGGTGACCCCCTTACACGTATTTAGACTAACAATTTATATAATTGTTCTATCAATTGTGGTATCACCTAATACTGAAGTACTCATTTATTCTGCACTATCGGAACTGGACTAACACGGCTATTTCTGTTTAGTTCATAAAGAAGGAATGCAACTAAGCAGATAATTGTGATCAGAACACTGTGAGGTCATCAGTGACATCAGAATGGGAGGGTGTGGCTAAGTTGCCGCTGCTGGCATTTGCCTGGCGAAGTCATCACTCATTGGACAAAATACTGTCTGCATTTAGATAGCAAGGCAGCTGATAACAGCATTGTGAGGTCATCGGGACATCATAATACACTGAATGTTGGTGAGCTACAAATGCTGAAGCCGGGAGCAGTTATTCATTCCTCAGCATGGAGCAAAGGAGGAAGGTTTCCTTGTAACAGCACCAATAACATCCTGATGGCCAATGGAGGCGCAGAGAGATATAAGTGCAGGTTCGTCTAACAAGGGCCAGTTGGGATCCCAAAGCACATGTTGAATTTGAGATAGTTGTTGAATTTTGAATTGGCTGAATATTCTCCTTAAAAGCAGCAATTTCCCCCACAAACAAATGAGTTTGTTTTTGGAGTCCAGCCACTCCTCCATCACACACCCTCCTCCACACACAGTTCCCATTCCAACACCTATGCACAGGCCAGTCCCCCTACACACACAGGCCCATTCCTAACCCTCTGACTTTCCCTTTTTCGCAGCGAGCTCACACAGGTGGGAAGCCAATCAGGATGCTGCATGGCTGCACCTCTCCCTGGGGGGCGGCACCTGCACCCTCGCTGCCAATCCTGAAGATGCCGCTAACTGCGCGGCCTGTGAGAAAGCGCCCGACTGAAAACACGGGCCTATGGGTAAACGCCCAGCCAAAAACATGGAGGTCTGCGAGAGAGCGCCCGGCTGATAACACAGGGCTTGCAAGAGAGCGCCCGGCCGAAAACACGGAGCTCTGCGAGAGTGTCCAGTAGTGGGGACACAGGAACAGGCTTCTGGGGTTCATACCCCACATATCTCCTTAGCAGTGCAGCGCCTCCATCTGCCGCGGACTCCTGGAACTGAAGGTGATCTCCCACGGTGGAACTTATTACCTCTCCCCCCAGTAAGGTCACGCACCAGGCAGGAGGTATATTGCAAACAGGAACGGGTTTATTACTACACTCTGCAGTAACAGTTACACGGCAGTCTTCTGCCGGATGCAGTACTCTCAGCTCTCACTGAATGCTGGTCCGTAGTTCATCACTACAGGCCAAGGGCACCCGCAGCCATCCTAGCTCTTCCCCACCTCACTCTCCCCGGAGGGAAGAGCACATGGGAAGGCCCCAATCTCAGGCTCCCAGTTGTGTGACCTGCCTTCCTCAAGGGGGGAAGGAAAAACTACTAACTTTAGAGCAGTCCTGCCCTTAAGTACAGCCAGGAGGGCGGGCACCCCGTAGTCCCAGCTACAACAGGATGTACCACCCTCTGCTGTCACTCAAGTGCAGCACCAGTGAAGGGGAAACCCCATACCAACTACTGGCAACCTGATAGTACCAGGGTTTACTGCAGCCCTAGGGCAGAATATTAGCCATACCCAGCCATGGCTACAAGCGTATTTAAGTCCTCCGTAGTGATGACATCACGCGCTTCCACTGTGGACGGGAACTTCCCCCGGCATCGGCATGCGTAACGTCAATCCCTATTGGCCCTAATCTAATCGAGCCCTGGAGGATACAAAAAACTTTATTAAAAGAACAACACTTGCCTACATAAACAAAAATGGAAAAACATCAACTAAAAAAAATGTGATTGCTGCAACTGCTCACAACAGGTAAACGACAAATACCGAGTCACAATAAACAATTGTCATATAATTATGTAACAAGTTATATGTATGTCCCCAAAGACCCACACATATATCTAACACAAGTAACAGCAACAATAACAAAAGTATACATAACAGACATAATAACAACAGCATTGTAAAAAGAACCCCTTATAATAACCCCTTATAATAACCCCATATAATAACCCCTTATAATAACCCCTTACAATAACCTCTTACAATAACCCCTTACAATAACCCCTTCGAGCACGACACAACATGAATCTGTCATTGGCATGATAGCTTAGTTGTAATGGGGCAGAAATTAGACAGTTTTGGAGGACAGATTACGTTACAGTCCCAAACAGCAGCAATCCCACCAGTATCATTATTCTTCAGTAAATGGCCTGGGACCAGAAGGAGTGGGAAAAGATTCCACACAAGCACAAGAAGATCCTTGGAAAGATCATATGGGATTATTAACATCTTTGGGGTGGACCTTTCTCTGGATCAAATGCTCCTCTATCACAAATCAATGAAGATCGTCCCAGACATGAACTTTGCTCTCTTTGACACAATTGTAGAGCTGCATAAAGTCATGCGGAAGTTAACATTGAAAAAAATCTTTATTAGTGCCAATATTGACATAGGTTGATCGTGTGGCTAATCGTGACCATTTTCCCATACATACAGGTGCACAGACAGAATCAACAACTACACTCGTTGGTCTCCTCTGAAGAATTTTGCTTCAGAAAGTATTGTGCCTTGCAAGATCTTAATGACTTATTAGATGATCAGGTATCAGTATTGATCCCTTCTACGTTCTTGGGGAGACGTAGTTCAGGGCTTAAAAGGAAGTCTAACTTTTATCCCACATTTATGAAGGGTATACATTTATTTACATTAGAAAATCTAGTTGAACGGGACTTGTCTCTCTTAGCCAAGGGCTACCAGTTTGACACTCGTATCACTCATCATCAGGCAAACAGCTCACAAGGAGAGCGGATAGCTTCACAAACACTTACAACCAATAAATGCTTAGTGATAACGAGTGCAGACAAGCAGAGCAGTAGAAGTGCAGCATAGGGCTGGCTACCACAAGGAGGCGCTCCGCCAACTTGCGGATACTCTCTCCTGTGCTGATCCCACCCCCACCTTTATGTAAGATTTTAGGGAGCTGTTGGAGTTGGGATCTGTTCTGGGGGGGGGGGGAGGGGGCCTTAGTGACAATGAAGCAGGTAACTTATGTAACGGTTTTTGTGGCCCGGCCTGACCCACCCAATCTCACATTGGCCCCTGTGGTCTAACCGGTCCCCATTACAGTGTGATAGTGTCTGGTGGTGCACCTGTTGGCAACAGGACTCCTGAGTCTCCCGCATGATGGTGTGTGGGGATGACCCGTCCAGACAGGCAGCTGAGGTAGTGTGCTTGAGTCCTACCTAGTTCCAGTGCAGCGCCTCCACCTCATCAGGGTCCCTTCGGTCACTTGGGGATGGTCCTGACGAGGAACTCCTCTGTGGTGCTCCTCTCTGTACATTCACTCCACACATGTACACGAGAGGGTTTGTGATTAAGAGCATCTTTATTGGTTGAGGTGGGCTAGCTGCCCCTCGCAGTAGTTTCTCTAGCCACTCATTGTCCCTCAGTGCTTCCCTTTGAAAGGTGTAATTCTCCTTTAATAGGGATTCCCTATCCCAGCCGGGATGTCTTTACCCTGTGCCAGGTCCCTGGACACAGTCTTCCTGTTCAGCTACTATAACATAACTCTTACAGACTATTCAGAACTCCTCCTCCACTTAGCAGAACTACTCAGAACCACGCAGGACACAGAACTAACTTTTAGACACAGTGCTGTGCCTTATGTACACTCTGGAAGCTGACACACCTCTGACATCACTAACCATGGAGTCAGAGCCTGTGACCACTCCCATCCATACACAGAGCACCCCACCAGGGTGTGAGGGCAAACCTCCATAATTACTGCTGGCATGCCCACAACTTACCAGGCCTTACTGTCAGCAGGAGAGATGACTGTAGCCATTTTACACGACCGCTACATTCTCCCCCTGGTGAATCCCATCGTCATCGCTGGGACCTAAATTTAAATACCTTCTTCCAGGAAGCACTGTAACACATAACACATAATTGTTAACATCACAGATTGTACATTATACAAAAAAAATGACCACAGTAACATCTCGCCAAGCCCGCCCCGACCAGCAGCCACGAGCCCGCAAAATGCCTTAGTACCCCCTAATAATAGTGACTCGGGTCAGGTTTTCTAACCTCTCTACCACCCATGTCCAGGACCGTGACATGATAGTGCCTAGGCAGTCCCCTCTCGGGCCTATAGGTCACCCTGTGTTTGTGTATATTCCTCCCTATACTCCACACTCGCATCAGGTGATCTATTCTGTCCTCTGCCCTCCTTCCAGTAACTTCATTCCCTTTACTGACCAAGAACATCTCGATGGTTTCCCTAAGCCACCTTTCCCTGTTCTCTTCTATCTCCTCCATGAGGGGTTCAGGGACATAAGGGTACTCCAACCCGTGGGAAGACTTATATCGAGCCATTATTGCCCGTTCCGCCCTACTGATCCTAGTTAGTTCAGCCTTACCTGCCCTCCCAGGTAGCACCCAGGATAGGGGTTCGTCAGGATCCACAGGATCGGACAGTGTCTCGGGACCCATGGGCTCTATCTCCCTGTGCTCAATCTTATACCACCGTTCCTGCAGCTCCCTATCTCGCTGCTCAGGGGTGAATTCTCCCTCGGCCCACCAAAAATCGACTACATCCTCCCTTCGGATAAGGAATCGCGTACGATCCATCCAGGCCACATAACCTTCAAAGAGTGAGGCCCACCAACGGTGTTCCTTGAACCTGTGTGAATCCCCTGAGTCACTCTCTTCCGCATCCCCCCATGAGAATACCCCCGATGTCCGTGCCGACCGTGGTATGGACCACCGTGATGATCCCAGGGCTTTGTCCTCTGTTTTATTGGTCGCAGGAGGCAACCACCGGCCTACCGCGGCCTTACCTAATTCTCCCCCTCCCCGAGAAATGCCCTCCGTAGCGCAACTGCGCTGTCTTTCCCCAGTCCGTCTCTCCTCCCCCCCCCAAGGTATGTCCACAAGTTCCAGGCTAGGCGGGGACCCCGTGGAACAGGTGATGGGGGCAGGGGTTTTACCTAGGGCGTGGGGTTGGGCGTAGGGGCAAGATGGGATACGCCATGGGACTACAACCCGTTCCCGGCTGTCCATGGACTGCTCCAAGGAGGATAGCTCACCCTCATCCGTCTGCGGTTCGCCCATCCAGCTCTTGGGCCCTTGAGGTGATCGGGGACCTTCACCCGATCGCCGAAGCGTTGCTGCATCCTTCCCGTCTGTTCCGCCATCGCCACCGGAAATGATGTCCTCACCGGAACCGGAAGCGCCGCCATCTTGGGTGGGACCCCCATGCGGGATCTCTTCCTCAATGACGACATCCGGAAGCTCCGCCGTCGTCTCCACCGGAAGTGGTATCTTCTCCGCACGTGCGTCTTGGGCCTGGCACGGCCTTGTTTCCGCTACACCGTCTACCGGAGCAAGGTAAGTAAGTGGCTTTCTCTTACCATTCCGCAGGGGTGTAGGCGTTTCTCGCCCGTCGCCACCGTATCCTGGGGCGGAGGGACTCCGTCTCTCGGCTCGCCGATCTGCGGGGGACGCCCTGCTTTCCAGGCTGCTACTCACGCTACGGGGTGTCGTCCTCCTCGGTTCTGTCCTGGGCCTCGATTTCACCTCCGCTAGCTCGCGGAGATCCTCATCCGAGTAGTCTCCCTTCCCCGACTTAGGGGTCACCGATCGGGGCGATAGTCTTTTTCCAGTGCGGTCGGGGAGTGACCCGACCGTCTCGGTTGCTGCTGACCCAGCCGATTTAATCGACTCCAGTCCCCTTTCTCCGGGACTTGCACGATTGATCCACAGTGCACCAGGGGACTCGGCGGAGCGCCTAGCCGTATCCCCCGGGGGGTCAGCAGATTGGATCGGAATGAACGTCGGCATTGGCCACAACTATAATGTCCCGCATTGTGGGCAGCGTGCCGCTGTGTTAACAATGCCTCCGGGCAGCCCGCATTGAAGGCAGAGCCCGACCACCGTCTCGGTGTTGGCCACCCTGACTACCAGTGCCCCGCCGGGTACCGAGTAGGGCTGGGTGGAGACCATAGTGCCCACAGTGGAGGAGCAGGCCATTCTTTTAGTAGGGACCACTTTCAGTATGGGTCTCTCCAGGTCAGTGGTTCCTCGCAACTGACTGGTAGAAGCTTCTGGGCCAGCCACTTCCTGCTTCGGCTCCTCCTTCCGCTGACATAGCTGGAACCCGCCCCCAGGGGTTGCAATTATGGGCGGATCCCACAGGGGAATAGCATGCCCCTTGATTAAGGCCGCGCCTTTCTCAGTCCTGGTGGGCGCGGTCTGCGTTTTCGCGCCAATTTCCTCATCAGAGTGGGATTCTTGGCCCGCGGCTAGTTCCCGCCTTCTCCTGGCAGCTGCTTTTCGTGCAAAATATCCCTCCTTTTTGCACGTTACCTCCGCGGCCGGAACTACTTCTTGTAGTGACGCCGTCTGGATATCAGTCCCAGGGCCCAGTGGGTGCATTCCCACAGGCCATAGATGAAAGTCACTCCCCCTGGTGGAAATCAGGGGAGGGTCCCATAGACTAAGCGGTTGACTCAGCACAGGGGCCGAGTGAGTCACTGTCCATGAAGGCGCAGCCATAGCTTTCGCGCCATGCCCCCCATCAGGGCGGGGCTCTGCTGTTCGCGCCATTCCGGCCAGCTTTTTGCAAGTCCTGGATCAGCCAATTTCTCTGCGACTGGCCCACGCGGTCTCCCTAGCAAGCGGGAGCCGCCATTTTGGATAGCTTTTAAGCCCGAAATGTCAGTTTGTTTGCTTTCCTCGCTGGGTTCCCCCCCAGTGATCACAATGTCCTCACACTCTTCAAGGGTGGCACCTCGGTGTCCCAGACAGGACAAAAACGGGGCAGCCACAGCCTTCGCTCCACTCCAGAGCAGATTCGTTAGAGACAGCTCAGCGACAGTTTGCTCTTCAGTGGGGCGCACGCCACGGGTGCCTTCCCCATCAGCCTCTGGTCGCCATTTTGGGCTCTCCGCACCACGCGGATCCTCCATTTCTTGGGTTGTCACGCTCTCGTACCAATTATCGTACATGGGGCTCCGCTCTGCGGGGCAGCCACCACACCAGTACAATAAAGATTGCTCAGATGCACCACCACATGTGTACCTGATCTAGGCTGGACTCATGTTGCACTACCTCAGGCTAGGCTCACTCTCTCAGTGTCTGCTGTAACTCCTTCCTCCCAGTCTGTGCTCCCTATGGTAAGTGTCTGGAATGGGCTAGAGTACTCTAGCTCTGCCATGCAGTACTTGGGGCGTCTACCTCTCTTGGTCAGCCTAGCGCAGACCCTCTCCAGGATTCCTGACCACGTTAACAGGCTATCCCTTCTGGCGTCCTACCAACTAGCACTACCTCAAAGTGACTCGGTCAGCTATAGCCCGGCTCCAAACCCCTCACTCCTTTCAGGCCCCTAGGTCGTCCCTGCGAACTGACAATACCCTGTCAGCCCCTGACCACCCCTAGGTCCGTCCCTACGTAGCACAGAGTGGCAGCAGACGCTCTCCCTGTTTCCCAGTGTGCCTAGCTAGAGCCTGTCCTGATGACAGATCTGATCTCAGCAGCTCGCCTCCAAATGTAACGGTTTTTGTGGCCCGGCCTGACCCACCCAATCTCACATTGGCCCCTGTGGTCTAACCGGTCCCCATTACAGTGTGATAGTGTCTGGTGGTGCACCTGTTGGCAACAGGACTCCTGAGTCTCCCGCATGATGGTGTGTGGGGATGACCCGTCCAGACAGGCAGCTGAGGTAGTGTGCTTGAGTCCTACCTAGTTCCAGTGCAGCGCCTCCACCTCATCAGGGTCCCTTCGGTCACTTGGGGATGGTCCTGACGAGGAACTCCTCTGTGGTGCTCCTCTCTGTACATTCACTCCACACATGTACACGAGAGGGTTTGTGATTAAGAGCATCTTTATTGGTTGAGGTGGGCTAGCTGCCCCTCGCAGTAGTTTCTCTAGCCACTCATTGTCCCTCAGTGCTTCCCTTTGAAAGGTGTAATTCTCCTTTAATAGGGATTCCCTATCCCAGCCGGGATGTCTTTACCCTGTGCCAGGTCCCTGGACACAGTCTTCCTGTTCAGCTACTATAACATAACTCTTACAGACTATTCAGAACTCCTCCTCCACTTAGCAGAACTACTCAGAACCACGCAGGACACAGAACTAACTTTTAGACACAGTGCTGTGCCTTATGTACACTCTGGAAGCTGACACACCTCTGACATCACTAACCATGGAGTCAGAGCCTGTGACCACTCCCATCCATACACAGAGCACCCCACCAGGGTGTGAGGGCAAACCTCCATAATTACTGCTGGCATGCCCACAACTTACCAGGCCTTACTGTCAGCAGGAGAGATGACTGTAGCCATTTTACACGACCGCTACACTTATATAATCCTCATCCTACCACGTCTGTGTTTCACCATCTGCCAAAGATCCACAAGACGCTGATCTCCCCTCCTGGGAGACTTGCCATCTCCAGCATTGGATCGGTGCGTGGATTACTTGTTGCAACCGTTGGTTCGTTCCTTACCCTCATATATATTCGCGATGGTGGGGAGCTCATTAACCAATTACAAGGTTGCATTAGGCAATGGAACTACATGGGGGTTACCTTAGATGTAACATTGGTAATTGTGCACAAACAAGGTTTGGCTGCTCCTCGACACTTTCTCAATCACTCTGATCTCTCTCATTCACAGATCACTTTTAGATTTGGATTCCATTCACTTTTTACTTACACACAATTCCTTTTTATTTGATGGGGTTCACACTATTTCCAGACATGTGGAACAGCAATGGGTACCAGCTCTGCCCCCTCCTACGCTAACCTCTTTATGGGGTGGTGGGAGGCGCTCCACGCGTTTGGAGTTATGAACCCCTTTTGATTTGTTGTTTGTTTGGAAGGGGGATGTCACTTCACTGTTGTTATATATTGATTCAATTAACACTAACGAATATCACTTAAAATTCATGTTCACTTACAATTATCCGCACATACATGATTTAGATCTTTATGTTGATTTATGGGGCCACCGAAGGGGGGGAAGTAAGGTAGCGGTGTCACGAGCCTGGTGGAGGTGGGGGGGGTCCGCCGGCCGCGGATCAACTTGGGCCCGACCTCTGGCCAGGCCCGGCCCTCTCCCGGCCGAGCCCGGCTCTCTCTCAGATGTAGGCCTCTATCACTGTCCCACGCCGATGGGACTCTCTGACGTCAGTGCGCCGGAATTAGGCTTGGCCCATCATGTGATGGCATGGAGGGAGACTCGGCGCGTGCCAGCTGGGCTTGGGATAGAGGCCTGCAGTGAGTGAGAGCCGGGGCCTGGCCAGGATAGGACCGGCAGCTGTGCCTGGCCAGAAGTCGGTTCCAACTTGCAGTTCCGTCCGGACAGGCCACTCGCAGACCATCCACAAGGTAAGTCTGTTTTATAAATATGTATTGGGAGAGTGGAGGTTTTATTTCTATGTATTGGGAGGTGGGGGGGATTTGTAAAATGTATTGGGGGAGTGGGGGACTTTCTAATATGTATTGGGGAGTGTGGGGCTTTTTAAAATGTATTGGGGGAGTGGGAGGCTTTTTAAAATGTATTAGGGGAGTGGGGGGGGGCTTTTTAGAATGTATTGGGGGAGTGGGGGGCTTTTTAATATGTATTGGGGGATTTGTAAAATGTTTTGGGGGAGTGGGGGACTTTCTAATATGTATTGGGGAGTGGGGGGCTTTCTAATATGTATTGGGGGTGTGGGGATTTGTAAGGGGTCTTTTTTAAAAGGGGTCTTTTTTATGTATTGGGAGAGTGGAGGTTTTGTTTCTATGTATTGGGGGGTGGGGGGGTCTTTTTAAAATGTATTGGGCGAGTGTGGGCTTTTTAAAATGTATTGGGGGAGTGGGGGGGTGCTTTTTATAATGTATTGGGGGAGTGGGGGGCTTTTTAAAATGTATTGTGAGGATTTGTAAAATGTATTGGGGAGTGGGGGGCTTTCTAATATGTATTGGGGAGTGTGGGGCTTTTTATAATGTATTGGGGGAGTGGGGGGCTTTTTAAAATGTATTGTGGGAATTTGTAAAATGTATTGGGGGATTGGGGGGCTTTCTAATATGTATTCGGGAGTGGAGGGCTTTCTAATATGTATTGGGGAGTGGGGGGCTTTCTAATATGTATTGGGGGGGGGGAGTGGGGTTATATGTATCTTGTGGGGGGATTGAGTGAGAGGAAGGAAGGGGAGAGGGAATGAGTGAGCGAGGAAAAGAGGGAGTAAGAATGAGACGCAGGGGAGAGAAATACATGCGAGGCGGGAGGGGGGGGTGCTTGAGGAAAAGGGAGTGAGACGGAGGGGGAGAAATACATGGGAAGAGGGTGGGATATAGAGGATCTCGTGAGGTGTGAAATGGGGGGGGGGGGGCTCGAAATACCGCCGGGGGGGGGGGCCGGATGTAACTCTAGTCCTGGGCCCCCGGGAAATCTGTCTGCAGCCCTGTTGATTTATCTCTCACTATACAAACGGACATATTCAGGAAAATGAACTCACAGAACACGTTCTTGAGAGCGGACAGCTGCCACCTTCGAACATTGATCTGAGGATCCAAAAGGGCCACTTTATGAGGCTGAGGAGGATTTGCTCTAAGGATGAGGATTCTCATATACGCCCCCAGGAACCAAATGCTAGATTTGTGGCCAGATTCTATAATTCAACTGATTTGGATCAGGCTTTGGAGGAGGTGGTTGACATGGATAAGTCTTCACTACTTGAGAGAACTTCTAAGAAAACTATTAGCAATGATACCCTGTTTGTGACCCTGTTTAGCAAGCAGACAAATCAAATCAGATCAATTGTCAAAAAGCATTGCGATATCTTATCCCTGGATCCAGTCCTTGGACTTTATGTCCAAACAGGCCCCCAAATGTTTTTAAACTGGCCAAAACCATAGCTAACCATGTCTCCCCAGGCCTCTCATTATCGGAAGACCATACGGGGTGCTTTAGATGCAACCAATGCAAAATATGTAACAAAATGAAACCTGCATCTAGATTTAGTTGAACCAGCACAAAGGAGACTCACAAAGTATTTTCATTGATCAATTGCAGAACCACGTTTGTAATATGTTTACTTACTGGGAACAGTACATGTGCCGGACTACCAGGTGTCTTAAAAATAGCATCATGGAACATGCCAGACTAATTATCAAGAACAACACAACCCACCCAGTTACGAAACATTTTACAACCTGTGATAAAGGAAATATCAACATTGGGATTGAGCATATCCCACCCATTATAATGAGGGGGTGATAGAATTTAAAAAAACTAGATCAACGCGAGGTGTTTGAGGTCTTTACATTAAAAACTAAGATCCCACTGGGTCTGAATACAGGATGGGATTTCTGCTATTTCCTTTGTTAGTCCTCATGTTCCCTGGTGTCTCATGGATATAAACTGTTAATATTTCAAATGTACTTTTCTTATGACATTAGGGATTAGTCCCGGTATAAATTTATTGGAGTTTGTTACTTTTTTCTGTTTTCTCTTTAGTCGTTCATTTGTCAAGTACTGTCACAGTATGTTTATGTTTCATATGTATGTTCAGTACTACACTTTTATAACATTACCTTTTTTATTATATTTTCATGTTTACATATAGATATATATTTATTTATTTTTTACAACAAGACAAACTGCCTGCAACAGACTAAGCAAATAATGAGTACTTAAATTAGTAATATAATAACTACTAACGGTGCTAGGGACTAGATGTAATATAACAATGAAAAGAAAAAGAAAAGCGTCCCAACTCAGCACTCAAGTATACTCAGAACAAATATCAAAGAAAATTATGATTTATTTAACAGCACAAATAATCAAACATAAAATACAAAAAATATTAAAACAAACCCTGACATCATCCTGTGATAGAATATGTATCAGACAGGGGAAATCCCCTATGAAGATACTGATGGACCCCTAATACCCAAGGCAAGGGAGAAAAGCCTATAAGCACAAAATATATGTAGAACAAGGGGTTCACAATAACCCCTTGAACCTACAAGGCCGGCCTCACCCCTAGTAAATATAAAACCACACAGCAAGGATAGGTAACACATGCACCAAATTGCCTAATACATGATGTAAAATACATATGCTATATACATACACCGTAAATGCAGTTGGTATAATCAAGGCAAACCAGGCACAGTACCAAAAGGAGACTGGGGGCGTTTGTTTTTCCCTGACTCCCCTGCGGATGGACCCCTCAATTGGAAGATCTTTACCCTTTGGACCTTTTACTATCACAGTGTCGCATGGATGGTCTCATGGACTATGGTAACTGATGTGAACGGTTAACCATTGTTGATCCCATACTAACAGTCTCTTTTATCACAGTTATCACAGGGCACATGGGACTGATGGTACTGATTGTACTGAAGTAATAAGGGGGTCCGGGTCCAACATA